>NC_050444.1:133163437-133463437 GCF_903995425.1 Onychomys torridus
AAATGGAACACTGTTTTAAATTCCTGAAGCTTGGTATGAATAGTCACATGTCACTGCAGAATACTAATGTGTTGGAGTTCAGGGCACTGCCCCAGACCCTGTGGGGATGTTACATAATATACAGCATGTTCTTTCTAAACTGCAAGATTCTGAGTTCTGAATTATAGCTAACCCTGAGGATTTGAGACAGGAGTCTGTGGCCCTATGAGTGAGAGCATGGATGTGGGCAGGTCCTCACAGATCCTCTAGAGAGGTGGTGTGTGCCACGGAGAGGCTCCGAAAAGCCACAGGTGGATGTGACCTGATATTGAAAGAAGTCAAAGGGAGACCTGCTCATGGCCACCAGTAGGCCTTTGTCTCAGCGCCCAAATCCCAGTGGCATTACCTGTTTCTGGGACTTCTTGAGGTCTCGCTTTCTTGGAGAGTTTCAGGGCTGATTCAAGGTCATAGATTTGGGAGCGGGTTAACTTCAGTTCTCTGCGGAGCTCGTTAATCTCCTTGATCAGAGAGACATTTTCCTTTAGAAAAGAGAGAAGGCAGTGAGTGTGATGCACAGGTGTTCCGTGGGGGCAGGGTGTGCCCTCCTGGGCTTGAGAACCAGGAACCGGGACCTAAGTTCTTCTCTGGATCCTGCACCCGCAGTGAGTCCCTGTCCTGCTCATTGCCCAGCCTTTCAAGGTCCCAGCTAACTTGATTTCTGTGGACTCAGCACCTTTTCTACCCATGTTTTCTTTCAAACATCCTTAACAATGCCTTCTTAGGTGCTCTGAACACATTTTAATATGCTTAAGCACAGGTAATCCTTATAGATTTTATTGCTACCAAATGGTGACAGTTCTGGAAATTGAACTCAGGGTCTTAGGATTGCTGAGCATGTGCTCCACCACTGAACTATACCCCCAAGCCCTATAATCACAATTTTACAGAAAAATAAACCAAGGCATCAGAGAGGTCATGTAAGTGGCCTGAACTGCACAGCAGCTAACAGAGCCAGGACATTAGCCTCAGCAGCACTCTATCTAGCGTGCTCAAGTGCTATGCTAGCCTCTTCTCACACCCGCACTTATTTGTTGAAGCTGAAGGACATCTGTTTTTTTGTTTTTTGTTTTTTTGTTTTTTTTCTTAGACAGAGTTTCTCTGTGTAACAGCCCTGGCTGTCCTGGGACTCTTTTTGTAGACCAGGCTACCCCTTAAACTCACAAAGATATGCCTGCCTCTGCCTCTCAAGTGCTGGGATTAAAGGCGTGTGACACCAGCACCTGGCTAGGACATCTATTAAGTCCTTATATGCAGCAAAAGACACTTGTCCTCAGTGCTGTGCTATTAGTGAGCGACACAGAATAGTAAGCAGCTCGTTAACATCTGCTATATCCCCTGGAGACTGACTTATTTGTGTTTGACCAATATCATCTATTTCCTAAGTCTGTACTGGGAACCTGTGCTGGCTAGTTTTATTTCGACTTGACACAGGTTAGAGTCATCGGAAGGGGAACCCCAGTTGAGAAATTGCTTCCGTAAGCTCTGGCTGTAGGTCATTTTCTTAACTGGTAATTGATGTGGGAGGGCCCAGCCCATTGTGGGTGGTGCCATCTCTGAGCTGGTGGCCCTGGGTGATAGAAGAAAGCAAGCTGAGCAAACTATGGTGAGCAAGGCAGTAAGCGGCACTCCACAGCCTGGATGTGCATCAGCTTCTGCCTCCAGATTCCTGCCCTGTTTGAGTTCCCATCCTTACTTCCTTCAGTGATGAACAGTGAGTGATGTGGAAGTGTAAGCCAAGCAAACCTCCCTAACTTGCTTTTTGGTCATGGTGTTTCATCACAGCGGACAGTAACTCTCACGATTCTATGAGCAAGTGCATCAAGATCATGAGGGGGAAACCTGTAGAGACGACCAAACAAAACTAATGGGAACTCATGAAAGTTGGATCAATGGCTGTGGAGCCTGCTTGGGACTGGACTAGGCCCTCTGCATGGCGACACAGTTGTGTAGCTTGATCTGCTTGAGGGGTGGGGGCTGGTGGTAGAATCAGAATCCATCCCTGGTGTATGAAGGGGCTTTTTGGAGCCCACTACCTATGAAGGGACACCTTGAGCAGCCTTGAGGCAGGGGGAAGGGCTTGGACTTACCTCTACTGGATGTGCCTTCTTGTGTAAGGGGGATTGGGGGGAAGGCTGGAGGGCAGGAGGAGGGAAGAGGGGGATCTTTGATTGGTGTATAAAATGAATGAAAAATTTTTCTTAATTAACAAAACAAAAAACAAAAACCAATAACCCTCACTAGGACAGTGTCTGTCATGGGCCAGCCATTGAGTTGATCCTGGGGTATGTAGAAAGTGAGATCTGGCCCCTGCTCTTGACTTTACAGTTTAGTTAGGGTGGGAACATATTTGTGTGGCTCTGGCTTGTGGAAGAGTAAGGAACACAGGAAAGACACTTAATCGTGTCTGAATGACAGGTGGGCTCTTAGGAGTTGACCCCAGGGCTGAGGCTGAGAAGAGCTAACAAGTAAGAGGGTAAGGACTGTTGCAGAGAGTGATTAGAACAAGGTACAGAAGTATGGCATTGGCGATAATCAGGGCACAGGTTCTCTTTCCTCCTTTTCCTGCACCTCAAATCTCTGCCTCCCACTTCATACTTAACACAAGAGTCCTCAGTTATCACTAGGGAGGAGTCCCCGGGCCCACAAGTGCAGAGTGACTGGTCACTTTGCTCTCAGAGTCCACGCCTCAGTGTTCAGCTTGGCTCATACACAGTCGCACACATGCTTGTAAATAAATCACCCCTGCATTGTTAAATGGAACTGCTGGTTCAGCCGGTCTGGTACAGTTCCTGCGAGTCTGTTTCTCTTTTCGTGTGTGTGTGTGTGTGTGTGTGTGTGTGTGTGTGTGTGTGTGTGTAGTAGTAGTAGTAGTAGTAGTAGTAGTAGTAGTAGATGTCTGTGCATGCCTGTGTGTGTTGTTGTTGTTGTTGTACATGTCTGTGCATGCCTGTGTGTGTTGTTGTTGTTGTACATGTATGTACATGCCTCTGTGTGTGTGTGTGTATTGTTGTTGTTGTACATGTCTGTGCATGCCTGTGTGTGTTGTTGTTGTTGTACATGTATGTACATGCCTCTGTGTGTGTGTGTATTGTTGCTGTTGTACATGTCTGTGCATGCCTGTGTGTGTGTGTGTGTGTGTGTAAGCCAGAGAAGGACATTAGGTGTCCTGCTGAGACAGTCTCTCACCATGCCTCAAGCTAGGCTAGTGGGCAACAACCCCCAGCTGTTCTCCTGCCTCTTCTCCCCACAGTGCTGAGGTTACAGGCACACTGTCACACCAGCTTTGTACACGTGTGCTGGGGATTTGAACTTGAGGTCTGCACACTTGTGTAACAAGTGCCTCACCTAGTGAGCCATCTCCCCAGACCAAATCTCCACTTTTCTAACTGGCTGTGCCTGTCTACAGGCCAAGTCTATGCAGGATGGCGCTGTTTGGAAACACACTGGAGCACCTCTGGGTGGGGTGACATCAGGAGTGGTGGGGGTGGGGCTACAGCTGGAGGATCTCAAGCTTCCTTTATGATAGACCTCTAGAGATACCCCAAATCAAAAGATAGCCCCCAGAGACTCTTAGTCTAAGCACAGATTTAGATCTTTAGAGTTTCAGCATACCACTACATTTCGGCATTCCTCACTTTAAAATTTCCCTCCATGCTGGACGCGATGCTCAGCGCTTGCTGCTGGGCCTTGCTCTCCAGGCCAGGCTCCGAGCCTGTTTTTCTGAGTTGGAGGGCTTTCTCCATCTAATGCTTTATGGTTTTTTGTTGTTTTTTTTCCCCAACCAACCCTGGCTCTGGCGACAGGTCACCCATATTTCCTTTCCAGATGCTGTCTAGTAAAATTCCCTGCCAGTCTCCCCTGGAGCTTCCCCATGCCAGCTTTATAGCACACTGTGATTGCTTCAATACATTTTTATTGGACGCTAAGACCCAGGGCATTGCTTTGCATGTGAGATGTGCTCAATAAATGCCTGTGGGCTGGAGAAGCAGGTGAAGAATGTGGTGGACATGGGAACAGAAGGAGGGGCTTTGAGAGCCACCAAGAACTCCCAGATGCACTCACAGGCCTGGGGCCAGGGGCACTTTCTCTCCCCATTAGCTGGCTTTGTTTAGCTTACCTTCTGCCTCATTCTATTAAGGAAGACTCATAACCAGACAAGACTAGAGACATAGGTACCCCTTTCCAGTCCCCTCAGGGTCCTCTCCCAGCACTTCCAACCATTTTGTCACCGAGTCCCATCAGTTCTGTGTCTGAGCTAGTTTATGATTTGTCTCAGCTGTCAGTAGCTTGTTCTACTATAGGGGTGACCAGGCAGAGCCCTGCTTTCTCCCCACCCCCTCGCCAGCCCCAACCCCATGACTGGGATTTCTGGATCCTTGTACCCTTTGGTATGAGTGTCAGTCTTGGACCCCACTGCTGGCTTTTGACACCTCCATGATGGGCCCCCAGAGTATGACTCCACCTTTCCCCCCTTCGTTTTAATTTTATTTATGTATATGGGTCTTTTTTGCCTGTATATATCTATGCACCACATGCATGCTTGGTGCCCGAGGAAGCCAAAAGAGGGCACTGGATTCCCTGGAACTGGACCCCCTGGAACTGGAATTACAGATAGCTGTGAGCTGCCATGTGGGTACTGGGAACTGAACCCCGGTTCTTTGGAAGAGCAGCAAATGTTCTTAATCATTGAGCCGTCTTTGTAGCCCTGCACCATGCCATCTTTACTGGAGGGTGACTGAGGCCAGAAATCAAATGTAGCCCAGCACTGTGCATCTGTGCATCTGCTTGTTCAATCCTTCCTTCACCCCTGACCCCCAGGGTCACAGTTCCTGATGGCTTTCTATGAACATATCATTGTGCTAAACATGGAAGCCTCTCTTGGCTATAATATGCAGAGATGTCCTGAGAGTCGGAAGCATGAGCCTATGTCTGAGAGGCGGGGAAACAGAGTGGAGACGACTCTTCTTAGCCAGGAGCCCCGAGGGAGTATGTAGAAGGAAAGGTTCTAAAACTTTGATGATAAAAAATACTGCTAAGAATAATAATAATGGGGCTGGAGAGATGGCTCAGTGGCTAAGAGCATTGGCTGCTCTTCCAGGGGTCCTGAGTTCAATTCTCAGGTGGCTTACAACCATCTGGCATAAAGGCATACATGCACATAGAGCACTCATACACACAAAATAAATAAACAAATAAACAAATAAATAAATAAATCAAAAAGAAAAAAAAGAAGAAAAACTGTGAGATTTGGCTGCAGGCATCATCTTGGCTGCATCCCTGCACAGTCTGCAGGCATCGCCTCATCTCACCCTTCAGTAGCCCTATGGGGAATGTATTCTCAGCTTCATTGGGGTCTGACGTCATTGGGACAGTGATAATGGGGGTTTGAGTGTTGCTGTGACCACCTCCACAGTGCCCGGTTCCCACATGTCTACTGCCTGCCACGCTCGCCCTCTGTCCTCCTTCTTATACCATCTTGTTCCAGTAGCTCAGACAGAATGATGGCCAACGACAAGCTGAGTTCTTTAAAAACTGTGTTCTAAGGTAGCCATTGTTCTGAGAAATCCAAAGGTCACAGTGAGGTCAACTGTGTGTGACTTTGTAAACTTTAAAAAAAGAAAAGAAAAAGAAAGAAAAGTGTACTCAACAAGCTTGCTAAGCTGTCTCTTCCTCCTGGCATCCTGGCCAAGATGGTCTACAAAACCCCTTCCAGTCTTCCAGACCTTCCCCAGCCATCTACCAGGCCACAGAAAAAATCTGACCAGTTCTAAGTTTGGAGAATCCCAGAGCAGTCTGCAGACACTAAGGTCTTTATGACAAGGTAACAAGGGCTGCCTTAGGTCCTTGGAACAGTATGATGATGCCCTGGCTGAACTTTCTGATCTGGATGGTAAGCCGAGAAGGGAAAGGAATGCCCATAGCTCCCCCTACTGGCTGCTCTGGGTCAACGCCTTTAAGGGTAGGCTGTTGCCTCAATGTGGGAGAAGCGGGCCACAGTGATCTTGAAGTCTCAACATCTGTTAGTAGGATCATCTAACTGCACAGATAAGCTAGCCTGTTATCTCCCCTGATTTTTCTACTTTCCTCTTGTGCCTGACCTTGCTTTTTAATTCCTAATTTCTGCTCTGGAATGCCTTTGGCATCTCCACATGCCCCTCTCCAAGCTCTTTTTTAAATGTTTATTTTTATTTTATTTTTTAACCCCTAACCTGACAGCCGTCTAAAAGGACCCCTGCCACTGTTTCTTTCTTCTGAATACTCTGCCAACTGAGTCCACCTTTGGAGACAAAGGCAAGTGTATGTGAGAAGCACTCTGACCTGTGTAGAGGAGGAACCTCACAGTTCTTGGCAAGGGGCAGAGGGCCCTTTCCAACATGACCCAAGGCTAAGCGCTGCTGTTCAGGCAGACTCTCGCTGCTTCGGATGCCCTGCAAAAGTGTGGGCTGTGGGTTTCTGAGTCCCCACTCTCAGCCCCACCTCTTCCTCTGCTTTTTCTCAAGCTGCTGTCTCTGCCTGGAAGGAAGGCCCTTCCCCCAGCTGATCCCCAGTCACCTTCCACACCCCCGAGGCCAAACTCCAATGGCCTCACTCCTTTGAGTCTTCAAGGAACATGTTTCCTTTGCAGGCCCACACCACGGGATAAATACAATGGTCCATGCTCCCCAGGCTCTCTGGGGGCAGCAATGCTTTGTCTATCTTGGAATCCTCCACAGCTGACACACAGCTTGTTGTGTAAGACCTTGAAAAATGTGAAGGGGATGAATAAAATGTGTGTCCGACGTGTTTGTACTACATAGCAACTCTCATTTCTGTATTTGCATAGGCATGCAGGGGACAGTGTGGGGAGGCGCTGGGCTCCTATCTGTATATACAAATGAGATGCTGGCCCCATTTCCCCCTCAGGTGTTTTCCAGTGAGTTGCTCAGCCCCTGTGCCTGCCCTGGCTTTCCTTTGCCATTTTGGAATAAAGCACTGGGGCCCTGGTAGCCACACAGGAGTTCCAGCAGCTCCAAACCACCATGTACTGAGGCATTCAGGGTTCCTAGCCACTGTGTGTGTGTGTGTGTGTGTGTGTGTGTGTGTGTATTTGTGTGTTGTGTTCTGGAATCAGTTGTGCTCTCCTTTCCCACCCCCAGGCTACAGGCTTCCCTGGCACATGCAAGATGGACTTTTAGACTCATTCACTTATTTCCACCGTAGCTCTTGAACAATTTCTTTGCTGGGAGGAAGGAAAAGAAGTGGTATTTTCTGAGCCCTTACTCTGCACCAGGCAGGTGGCTGCTGTTTGTCCTGGCCCAGTCTACATAGCACCAGGGCTGGTGTCTTTTGTCTGTTACAGGTAAACAGAGTGGTCTCTGGAGGCCCACAGTCTCCTGGCCAAAGAGCAGCGAGGCACTGTTGCCCAGGTCTGCTCAAATACTGTGTCCACTCACCTCCTGCACCCTGGGTGACAACATCGTTCCTAGCTAGGCTTTGCCTGCCTAGGCCCTGAATCCTCCTGCAGCTAGCCCTCCTGTTCAATCTCAGGATCAAAGACGAAAACAGTTCTTTAGCACCCAGGACAGTAGTTCTTTAAAAAGAACAGTCTTTTTCTTCTGGGCTGGGCATGTAGCTCCATGATAGAATGCTACTCAGTATGCATGAAGTCCTGGATTCCATCCCTAGCCCGTGGGGAAAATAAGACCTTCCTAACTTTTGCAAGCTGAGTCTTACCCAGAGCCCTGATAAAATCTGTGAGAAGTCTCTGTGTGTGCATGTGGTGGTGCTGGTGGGACCGACGGCCCTACCCCCAGGCTCCCTTCCTGTCCCCTGATGCTGTCTTAGTCTCTTTTCTAGAGCCATAGAAGTCACAGCACACAGGTTTCTTCTCCCTTCCTTCCTTCCTCCCTCCCCGCCCTGCCCCCACCCCTGAGACAGAGTTTCCCTGTGTAGCCCTGGCTGCCCTAGAACTGGCGCCATAGACCAGGCTGGCCTCAAACTTAGAGATCTACCTGTCTCTGCCTCCAGAATTCTGGGATTTCAATGCTGTTTAAGACAGAAAACTTGCAGGGACCTAGCTCATGGGGCATCACTTGAATCTCCTCTGCTGCCCACTCCTACCCTGGTCCAGCACTCTAGGGGGCGGGGGTGGGGGCGGGGAAGGAGCATGGTGTCTGCCCTAGCAGCCTTACGAAGGACTTTATGTCCTGTAGCAACCTTGTGGTCTCCCCTTCTTCTCTTCCTGGGACTGACTTGTTGCTTTGGACTTCTGTTCTGCGTGGAGGGAGGGAGCATCCCTGGGAGGACCTCAGGCCTGTGCTGCGGTGGCAGGGATCAGCCATGCCACCAGGTGACAAGTACTGTCTCCCTGGTCTCACCGCCTAGCTTCCTGTGCACAAAGCCCATGTTTTGGGTACCCCAGGCCCTTAGCAAGGCTGTGTGTGGTTGCTGGTACCAAGCAAGGTTCCTACCTATCACATCCTCTTTCTGGGTCTCTGGAAGCTTTCACGGTTTGAAAGAGTAGAGAGAAGGCGAATGGCAAGGGACCAGCTGTGCCTTGGTCTGGCCTGAATCCCTGTGTGCCCTCCTACCTGTGTGTAACTTTCCCACCTGGTATCTGGTTTCAATCCAAACTGCACCCTGTTCCCATTCTGGTATTTCAATCAGGACATTAAAGAAATGTAACCATAAAAGTATGTGCCTTGTGTGATTCCGATGTTCTCTTTTGATATAACTTCCTATCAATTGCCTCAGATGATACTGACACCCAGAGATCTGGCAAAAGCATCTCCATGGGCGGTTCCGGCAGAGTGCTTGCAAGGGTGGGGGCAGGAATGGGGCTAGGCTCCCTGAGCCCTCTGCTGAAGGATCCCGGGAGCTGGGTGTGGGGAGCGCATTATTACACACGATCATCGCCAACTCTGCGGGTGTGGTTCAATCTGGACCAAGAGATAAGGGTAAGACCTGAGGCACCAGAAATGGAGATGAGGCAGGTGGAGACCGGCCAGATCTATCTCAGTAGGTGGGAAGAGCAGGATAAAAGGCAGCAAAGTCAGGTGTCTCCAGAGCTGGAGGAGAGAAGGGGGTACAGGAGTCAGGAGAGCTGTGACCTGGATGGATCATGGGTAACCGAGAAGAGAGAGTCAGGACACCAGTTTGTTAAGAATCGGGATGAGATGGCAAAAGAACAGGCAGAGGCAGCAGGACCACGGGTGGGCATGACCATGCCTAGATGGGCTCCTTGGTGGGCCCTGGGCCAAGACAGCCAGAAGACACTCTGGGGAGTCAGAGAAGAGGAGCCATAAGAAAGCTGTGGGTTCCTGGATGTCTGGGGAGTCTGGATAATGGGTGGTCTCAGGCAGCCGCGGGATGTGTCCATTACCTGCATGATGCGGACGTAGTCGGTGCGATGCAGCTCACCCTCCTTGACCACTTTCTTCTTGAGAGTGGCGAGGTTTCTCTCCAGGTGTTCCCGCTGGCGGGCATACTCCTGTTGCAAGTCTGTGTTCAACCCTGCAATTTCCACCTGGTGGATGGGGGAGACTCAGCAAAGGAGGGAAGATGTGAAGTACAGTGCAGGGCAGCACGGGTGGGGAAGGGCAGGGCACTCAGAGCTCACCATGTCTGCCCGCTGCACGTACTTCTCAAAGAGACCGCGGATCTTCTCCTTCAGCAGCCGGGGCTCCTGGATGTAGGCCACACAGTTGTGAAGGTCTGTCTTAAACCGTCGGACCAGCGCTTCCAGGTCCCTCTCCTGTAACAGATGTTTACTCCTGGGACTGCAGGGTACACTCCTCATGGAGGGGCTGATGGCACAGAAGGGGACCAGAGTATCCTCCTCTGGGATTGACACCTGACTGTTGGGGACCACCCTGGGCACAGGAACCCAGATGGGCAGTCAGCCCAAAGGGAGCAGTTCTGAAACTCCTGTGCACTTGCCTAGGCTGGATACCCTGCCTGAACAGCTGCCAAGAAGACAGGGCTGAGACCACACACACACACACACACACACACACACACACACACACACACACACACGCGCGCGCGCGCGCGCGCGCGTGCGCGTGTGCGTGGCATCCCTATTGCTCTGGATTCCATTGACGGCCTCCGGCTTACAAGATGAAAGGAAGCTCATGTGGCTACACTTTCCTTTAGAGCCAAGAAAGATGTATCATTCCTTCTTGCAGATCCTTAGCCAGGGCCACCCCATCCCCCTTAGGACCCCACCCAGCATTTGTTCCCTTGACAGTCAGGAGCACTGCTGTGAATGGATGAGCAACCCTACAGACTGCTGTGTACTGGACTAGCTGCCCATCTTCAGCCATGCTTTCCTTGACAGCCACCTTCCCTACCCTTACCCAAGGGGGTGTCTCCTCTCCACTCCCATTGCCCTTTACCCACTTTACATATACACACACACACACACACACACACACACACACACATATATATATATATATATACACAACTTCTCTGAATACAGTTTTCTATCTATATATTTTATGCACAGGCTACAATTCACTTATCAGCCCTTTCAGCTTGCCGAGAGCAGGGCCACACCCTCTTCCCATGTGTAGCTCTGCAGCTTTGGCAGTGTGCACTGCCCGTGTTGCCCTGGAGGATGGGAAAGCTCAGTCTGATTTGGAAAACGCTTCAGGTGGCCTGTGGGAAGAGTACACAGTTGTATCCTAGCCAGGGGCCGGAGGACCAGGGTTCCCCGGGCTGCCTCTGAGTGGACAACTAGCTATGAGTACGGGGTGAAGTTTCTTCTCCTCCTCATTTCTCCGCCCTTTACTGTGTTTATCTACAACATAAAAAGACTGGAATGGGCCAGATGTGTAGCAGGCACCTTTGGTCACAGGATAAGTGTTCCGAGGCCAGCATGGGCTGTACTATCAGTTTCAGGCCAACCTGGGCTGCAGAGGGAGATACAGTCTCCAGACACGCAGGGGCTGGAGACAGGGCTCGCTGAGTAAGAATGCTTGCTGGGCAAACACGGAGACCCGGGTTTAGACCCTGCATCTCACGAGCCTAAAACCCCAGCACTGTGAAGTGGAGACATGAGGATTGCTAAGGTCAGCTAGAGGGGCTAAAGAAAATGACAAGCTCCAGGTTGAGTGACAGACTCTGTCCCAAAGAGATGAGGTGGACAGTGATAGAGCAGGGCACCTGACTTCTTCCTCTGACCTCTGCACATGGGCACTGGTGGGCACACACACACACACACACACACACACACACACACACACACACACACACAGAGAGAGAGAGAGAGAGAGAGAGAGAGAGAGAGAGAGAGAGAGAGGATGGTCTCTAAGGTTCTCCTAACATCAACAGTTTTGGGGTGGTCAAAACATTTAACCACTCCATTAAGTACAAATGACCTTTTTAAAATAGTGTTCTTCCTCAGGTCCAACAAACCCATGGCTAAGGGTGTTCTTATAAAACAGAGGTTCTCAACCTTCCGAATGCTGCCACCCTTTATATAGTGCCTCAAGTTGTCGTGACCCCCCAATCATAAGATTATTTTCACTGCTACTTCATAACTGTAATTTTGCTGCTGTTATGAACTGTAACACAAATGTCTGATACGTGATCCCTGGGAAGGGGTTTCACCACCCACGGGTTGAGGACCACTGCTGTAAGACCAGCATTCTCACCCTCGCATCCCTACACTCAAGCTGTTTTATAGTCGCAGTTGAATTTGGACATGCAAATTTGTTAGGGCCTGGAAGCAGGCAGGCCCGTGGGCAAGCACATGAGTTAAAACGGGATGTGTTTCTTAGCAATGGCTGGCTCTGTCTCGAGGAGCCAGCTGCCCGTTGCAGGCAGATGCCAGACTCTGAAATCCTCACACCTTCTGCTGCTCTTTGCGCATCTCCTGATCCGTGGCTCTCAGTTTCTGAAACAGCTCCGTGATGTTCAGCTCCAGTTGCGTGTTCTGCTTATGGAAACGCTCCAGCTCGGCTTCCATCTATAGAGAACCAGGGGATGGAGGCAAGAACGAGGAAGTCAGGGATGGGAACTGCGTTTCAGAGCAGTCATCTCTCACCGGGAATTGCCGACACAGTATTTCTTCCCTAGTTCCCAACCCTGTCCTCTTGAATGAAATCTCTTTCCTTACTGCCTGCCTGCCATCCTAAAAGCACCTCTCTTGACTGATGGCACGTCCACCAGGGTCCTCGGTGTCTGTGGCCAGGCTGTGAAGTTTTCCTCACAGCTGCCTCTCTTTTCCCTAACCTCACAGATTCCACTTTTCTTGAATTCTTTCTAAGTCAGTCAGTCTAAATTCTGGTTTCTCAACTCCTGCTCAAGGCAGGTCCCTCCAGAGAAATACTTCCTTCACCTGATTTGGAAGGTAACACGAATGGAGCTCGACCCTCAGGGAAATGGAAAGGTGGGGCTTGTTTCTAAAACAGAGACCAGAGGGACCAGAGTGGCATATAAGGCATCTTTCAATGTAGGGCATAAAATAGGAAAGAGCTGAGGAGACACCCAGTCTGATCATTAAAGGGCCACCCCACTTCAAAAAGATGGCCGGGGACCCCAGCGAGCATCTGCAGGTTTGCTCTCCCTGGTTCCACCTGTCACACCCAAGGCGCAGCTGGTTCAGGTGAGTGTCTGCGGAGAAAGCCAGTTCCCACTCAAAGCAAAGAGGGATGCTTGATGACCACCCCAAATCTGATGGCACTAGTACTCATGGTAGGACTGTGGAGGCTCACTGGCTGTTTTTAGGGGATGGTATATTTGTTGTTTTGTGTGTAGGGTAGAGGTAGGTGGGATGGCCCGCCAAGTCTACCCCAGGTTCTATCATCACAACTTAAAGTCTGGGAAACTTGTAAGAAGCTACCTCCATGTTCTTGGACACAGAGCAATGCCTCCTTAGCATAGGAGGCATTTTATTAGAATAGCCCTCCGAAGCAATGCCTGGCATCCGGGTGGACTCTGTGAACATCTGATGAAGGAGGGAAGGGCAGGGACCTGTGCTGGGAAAAGAGAATAAGAGTGAGGTGTGTGTGTGTGGGGGGCGGGGGAGAGTAGACTACCCACCTCTGGAAGAGGCATGGAGGCTGCGGACAGCCTCCCTGTAGAGGACACACAAGGATGGGGCTTTGCACAGCTAAAGCAAGAATGAGTTGCACTGTCAGGGCTAGGGAGGTGGCTCAGTGATTAAGAGCACTGGCTGCTCTGGCAGAGGACCTGGGTTCGGTTCCCAGCGCCCACATGGTGGCCCACAGCTGTCTGTAGCTCCAGTTCTAGGGGACCTGACATTCCTTTCTAGCCTCTGTGGGAGCCAGGCACACATGTGATGCACATGTATACATTCAGGGCAAAAAACTCTTACACATAACATACACAAATAAGTCTTTTTTTAGAAAGCAATGAGCACTGTGGGGGCTAGGAATCCAGAACTGACATGAGGTAGTTTCTGGTCCTAGAAGTCTCAGGGATGAAAGAACTGGGTCAGAGGTGGCTATGTAATGGATCAAATGCTATCTGTGATTGAGGCAGAAGATACCCGAGGCAGAAAGTGCCCTGTGTACACCAGGCACTTGAGTATGTGCCTACCCTGGGAAGGGGCACTTCAGCTGAATGGTATAGAGCAGTGTTTCTCAATTTGTGGGTCTCGACCCCCTTGGGGTTGCATATCAGATATCCACACATATCAGATATGCAATATCCAGATATTTACAGTATGATTCATAACAGTAGCAAAATTATAGTCATGAAGTAGCAATGAAATAATTTTACAGTTGGGGTCGCTCCAACCTGAGGAACTGTATTAAAGGGTGGCAGCATTAGGAAGGTTGAGAACCACCGGTGGAGAGAGAGTATTGGAGGACAAAGTAGGAAAGAGACTAGCAGGCGACCAGCAGCCTGTTTGCAGAGGAGCGGTGGGTGGGTAGCCTGGTGCATTTCTGCAGGCTGGCACTGGTCCAGATGACTGCAAGATGGCACAGCTCTGGGGGCAGGCTGAGGGGTCCACCACACTGAGGTCACTGAAGAACTTCAGGAGCAGTGTGAGCAACCGGCTGTGTGTGTGTGTGTGTGTGTGTGTGTGTGTGTGTGTGTGTGTGTGGGCAGTCGGGGAGGGGTCCAGCATAGAGGTTGGTTCTATCAGAAGAGAGAAAACTAAGCCCAGGAGACTAGCTAGGTGGCTGTACTGGGCTCCAGGGAAGGAAGACAGGGACATGGCAGTTGGAAGAGAGAAAAGGGGCCCCCAATATTCAGGGCCCCCGAAGTTCACGTCTGAGTGGCACAGCCCACCATACCTCTTATCACTCCTAAGCCAGCAGTGACAGACTGGGTTAGGGTAGAAGCGACCTGGGACTGCATTCTTTACCCTTCCTTTTCCTCCACAGGCAGAGCCTCACATGACTTCAAGGATATAAATATATGTCAAATATGTAAAGTGTGAGTGTCCAGCTGGAAAACCTACAGACAGCCCCAGGATGTGGGGACAAACTTCTCTTTCCCAGCATGGACATTCCATCCACTTTTCCGTGTTATTGGTTGTGACAGTTCTCAGTGGGTGGGGGGAGGGGGTTGGGAGAATGGAGAAGCATTTTGTCCCCCAGTGGACATCCAGCAGTGTCTGAGATGTTTTGGATCATAACAACCTGGGGGGGGGGGGCGGGGTGCTTCTGGCACAGAGAGAGCAGAGATAAAAGACAGTGCTAAAGCCCTCTATAGCCCCCTGTGGTGGAGAACCAGCGCCCCAGAACACAGGTAGTTCTGAGAAACCCCACACTAGAAGAACGAACGAATCAATGAATTGAAACTAAATCCACAAGAACTCTGGAAGAGATTCTTTTTCTCCACAGAGAGAAGCTGGGGATGTGTATACAAAGGGGTAGCTCCGTCAAGGCTGGTTAATGCTCATTCACAGAGATCTCTGTATACAAGTCTAGGGCCTGAACCTTCCTTCCTGTAGGGGAAGGTAACCAGAGATCTGCAGTGGGTATTTCTGAATGTGTCACTAATCTCTGAAGGAAAGTCCCATGGTTAGAAGTTGCTACAAAGGGCCAGGTCCAGATTACATCCATGAGCTATCAGCATAAGGAGTGGGCATAGGGTGTGTGGGGAAGGATAAGCTAAGAGGGTCCCTGCCCTACTTATTCCCCAAACACGTGTGTTCTCTGCTTAGAATCAAGGTCATGCTCAGCCCCCATCACTGCCAGGAACGGTGAATGATCCCACAGGGGTGTTGATAGGGAGATCGTAGGACTGAGCCCTCACGGATGCCCGTACAAAAGAGGTCTGAAGGAGCCAGCCATTGGCCTTCCACAGTGCGGACACACAGAAGTCACTGTCTATGAGACACCGACCCTCCCCCACACAACCTGGACTTTCAGCCTCTAGGACAGTGAGAAAAATTTTTGTTGTTTGCAAGTCCCCCAGGCTGAGATACTTTGCTTCTGAAAGGACAAAGATAGTTGCCATTCCTTGGCCCTGAAGTCACCAGTGTATGGCAGGAGGTCCCAAGAAAGCAGCTCTGTGGACATCTGTGGGTAGAGAGAGGAGCTGAGGACAGCATGGGGAAAGCCAATGCCATCCCCTCTAGACCGCCATTGCTGGGCCTCTGCTTGGTGGTGTCTGCAGTGCACACCATGCCACCATGGCCTATAGACACCAAGACAGGTAAAGATGCCGACAGCTGCCATACTCCTCCAGCACAAACATCCAGAGAAAGTGGAAGGAGAGTGGGACCCTTCTTTGTCGGGGAAGGCATCTTTGAAGAGGTGACAGCCACACTGAGACAGGGAAGATGAAAAGCTGGTCATATGATGATCCAGGGGACAGTCTTCCAGGCAGAGGGGACCCTACCACCGAGGATCCTAAAATAGGAGAGCTTGGCTTTTAGGAGCTGGTACTGGAGCAGGGGAGGGAAGCATGCGATGTGGCTAGAGAGAGGCGTGGAGCCTTTGGACTGTATTCCAGTGAGATGGGACACCATTGAGGACTTCACTCTATGTGGAGGCCAGGCTGTAGCCCAAGCTATGTCCAGATAAGAAATGGTAGAGGGGGCTGGTGAGACGCCTCAGCAGGCAAAGGCGCATGCTACGCCTGAGGACTTGGGTTCCAGCTTTGAAACCCACATGGTGGATGGAGAAAACCTACTCTGGCAAGTGGTCTTCTGCCTGCTACATGAGGTGCTGTGGCAAGGGCACCCCACCACTTAAGTAAAATGAAAACAAAATTGCATTTCTTTTTTTCTTCTTCCTTTTTAAAGTGACGGTGGAGGCTGGGACCAGGGTAATCGCTGCAGGGAGGAAGTATTGGCTTTGAAGTCTTACTAGATGCGTGTTGGTGATGCTTTTGGACATGAGAGTTGAGAGAAAGAATCAGGAAAGACTTTTACATTTCCATTTGGCTGAGAAACAAACTGGATAGAAGGGGAGAAAGAAAAAATCCAGAGTAATTTTGGCGGAAGATATCAACAATTCAAGTTTAGGTCATGATGGCCTCCAAATCCTAGCTGGTTTGTACACAGCAGGAGTCTGGTGGGTAAAGAGAATGTCATGAGAAAATGTGCAGGAGCCCAGGGCTATAAAAAGCACACATCTGGGCCACTGGACTCTAGAAATCCGTGTCCAGCCAGCCTGACTTCCAATGGCTCTCCTCTCCACCGTTACACTGTTTGTTCCCCGGAATAGATTTAAGAGCCTCTGCCAGAAGTCTAAACAGCAGACCCTGGCCCAGGGCTCCAGCGATAATATCCCAGGTTTGAGAAGCAGTGCAAGGCACTTGGGAGCAAGAGTAGCTTTTGGCTGAGTACACACCTCCCCCTAGTGGCCGAATGTTCTGCATCTCCCACACAGCCCAACTAACACAAGCTACATTCCCATCCAGCTTGCTCTGGGAAGCTGGAAGTCACGTGTGCCGTGGCTGTGAGAAGTGTCTTCTCTCATTTTCCCCCAGCCAGGGAGCAACAGGGTCAGAGGGGACAGAGGTCTGAAGGGCAGGGTGTGTGAGTGCCAGCCCTCACCTCCTGGATCTGCTCCTTCATCACTTTGATCTCATTCTCCCGGGGTTCTATCTGCTTCTTCAGCTCCTTTATTTTGTAGTCGAGGACAAACTTGAACTTCTCCAGCTCTTGGTTCTTCTTCTTCAGATCATAAATTCGCTTCTCCTGGAAGTGAGATGAGAGAGGAGAAGTGAGTAACGGCACAAGACGCTGTCACATGGAACCCCTCCAGGGTAGAAAACACAGAGCCTGTGACACCACACACTTCTGGCCCGGGGTACGAAGGTCGGTACGGGCTGCAGCACGACTCCACAGGAACTCACTCACTCGTGTAGGTTGTGGAGGATGGTGTCTAAGTTCTTCTGCCTTATGGCCTTGGTGCGACTCTGTCAGCAAGTAGAATTAGTCTCCTCTCTCTTGTATCTCATAGGATTTATGACTTGCTGGTAGCCCAAAGAATGCAATGGAAGGAATGTAGTGTGGCTGCCAAAGCTAGGTCAAACAGACAGACAGCTCCCCGCCTGGCTCCCCTGGGACACTTGCCGTGGTGGAGGCTAGCTGCTATGTGAGAGGTTTATGCACCCTGAGCCCTCTGGATAGAGAGAGCACATTCAGGGCTCTGTGGCTGAAAGACTCAGATGAGCCCAGAGCCCCTCACCATCCCTGCCACAGGGGATGGAGCAGGGCGTGTGTATTCATCTTCCAGCCTCTAGCTGTTGGAGGCACCCCCACTTTTCCCAGCTGAGTTTCCGGACATCGGGGCCAGAGACCAGCCATCCTGTTGAACCTTGTCCGATTCCTGCCCCCGAGAGGACAGCATCACAGCTGTTTGGACCACTGGGTTTTCAAGTTGTCACTGGAGCGTGGGTCTATCAAGCCAACCTGGACTGGATGACATTTTCCTGTTACAGCTCTGAGAATGGTCCATTCCCCATCCTTAAGGCAAACAACACCCCAAAACAACAACAACAAAAACACTGGCGGGGCAGATAAACAACCCCAAAATGTGATGTGTGGCGGAAGGGAGGGGCACACTGGCAGGCATCGTGGAGTTTGTACTGCAGCAGCGGAGAGCAGCCACCTCATGTGATGAGCTGGTTCCAGGGAAGTTAGACAGGAGACTGGAGGAGGAGGGGAGAAAGGCAAGGCTTTTGCCTGCTGGCTTCCAGAGTTCAGAAGTCATCCCGGAGGCTAGGAACTGCCAAGCTCAGCCTAGGAGCCAAACTTGACCTGCTGCCTGTTTTGGCCATTTCAATTGGAACATGGCCTAGTACACTGGTGTCTATTTTGTATCTGGGTGGTCTCACATATGGTACCCAGAGCTGATTAGTTGAGACAGAGACCATATGGCCTGGAAAGCCTGAAGTATCTACCATCTAATGCTCTGTAGACCTCTGCTGTGGGCTAGGGGAAGCTACTGAAGGCTTTTCAGTGGGAGAATGTCCTAACTACACTTGCGCCCTGTCAGTTGAGCTGCTGTGGCCCTGGGGTGGGAACTGGGGAGGCTGCTGGACTAAGGGGTCAAGAGCACTCGGTTTCTTTCTTAAGTTCCCCGCTTGAGAATCTGAAGAGGGCTCTGTCCCTTCTCTAGAGCTGACACCTTATACAAGACTTCCTGTGCAGAAATGGTGTGCAGACACTATCTCACCCAATCTTTACAAGTTCCCATGCCCCAGGAGAGAACAAGAAGGCTTTAAGAAGTTGCCCAAGGCACAGTACCTGGTCAACAGAGGGGCCTGTGCGGAACCTACTTATCTACCACTGAAACCCAAGTGTGGTCACAGGAGAATTCTGCCTGGTGAGGCAAAAGATGCAGAGTGGATAGAGAGGTGGGCAGAGGATCTGGGTTTGCTCAGGAGGATAGCAAATCCTGGATGTTGGGGTGGTGTGCCCACAGGAAATATATGTGCCTGTTAGCTAAATATTCTGCACAAAAGGCATTCCCATCTTCCTGGGTTACCCAATAGTTATAGGACCAACCCTATGGGGGTCCCCTTCTGACCAGCAATAGCAATACACTATGGGCAGTGTGGCAGGTGAATTAACCTCGGCCCATAAAGTGGGCCATCCTAGGATGCCAGGATCAGTAGAGGGCAGGGATCTGGAAGCCAGGTGGCTCAGGTTCTTACCTGAGGTCTGTCCCCTACAAACCGTGAGACCTTGGGCAATAAACTTTGCCTCTTGACACTTGGCTTTACAAGACACAACCCTGGGTTGCTCATGCCATGAGGTTGTTGGTAGAATTGAGTGTGATGTGTTGGCACAGATTAGCTCCACGCCAAACACACTTCATAGACCGTTCTTTCTCTACCAAATCAAGTAAATGATCTCTAAGAAGCCAGGGCCCTTCCAGCTGTCTAGGTCTCTCTGGGCAGTGTCTGGGGAGGGCGGAGTGTAGCCCTTACCTTGTCTTGAATGGTCTCATCCCTCTCCTGGATCTCTCTCTTGAGGCCCTGGATGTCCTTTTCCAGGGACTTGATGACGCCCTGCAGTTTTGTCTGCTCTGCCTTCAGGATCTCGATGTCATTGGTGCGCTCTTCGATTTCCTTTTGCAGGCTGCTGAACTGAAGATGTAGACAGCAACAATGGAGATCCTGGGGTCTTTGAGTTGATCCCCACCCCCATCTCAACTGTGGATGGGGCCGGCCCTCCTCCAAGGAGCCAAGAGCCCTCATCACTCAGCATCCATGCGCTGTGGTCAGTGGATTTTGTTATTGCTGTTATTTTACTTTCTTTGGGCTAGGGGAGGCAGCCTTTTTGTAAGTGGAGAAATAGTTTTTGTCCATACTTGAAAATTTCATCCCTGCACACAACGTACTGTGGTCATATTGGCCCTCACTGCTCTCTCTTCCTTCCCTCCTAAGCTCTGCTACACACTTTCCCTTCTCACAACTTCACATTCAACTTTCCCTTCTTCCTTCCTTCCTTCCTTCCTTCCTTCCTTCCTTCCTTCCTTCCTTCCTTCCTTTCCTTTCCTTTCCTTTCCTTTCCTTTCCTTTTTAAACTGAGACAGGGTTTCTCTGTGTAGCCTTGGCTGTCCTGGAACTCTTCTTTATAGACGGGGCTAGCCTCGAACTCAGTGGTCTACCTGAGTGGACCTCCACCTCCCTAGTGAGGCATGTACCACCACTGCCTAGGCTGTTTCCCTCTGACTTTAAGGAGAGAAGCTCTTTTTATGTACCCAGACTGGCTGTGAACTTGCAACCCTCCTGCCTTAGCTCCCAAGTACTGGGATTACGGGCATGGGCTATTATGCCGAACTTGTTTTGTTTGCTTCAGAGAGGGAGTTTTTGGAGAATCTGGGACAGTTCAGTATTTTTCGAGGTCAAATGAATAATGGGAGTATCCAGCACAAGGATGCCCAAGTCTAGTCCCTGTAGGAGAGAGCAATCCAAAATGCTTTAGAGAGAAGCTTTCTGGATGGACTCAGATTCTTCCAGATCACACTGACCTCGAGAAATGATCAACATCACAGAGATGAGCTGCTATAGTCATGTCCGAGAAGGCAGAGCCTGATTATCCTGGGAGTCACTAACATTGCGATGTCTAATGGGAAGCTTTGATTCCCAATGGCCTTGCTCTGAACTTAGATTCTCTATGGCTAACGATCTCAGAAGAAATGAAGCAATTCCACAAGGATCTGTGAATCCCATCCTCCCTCTCTGAGCCATCAGAGAAGTAAGTAGCTGCCTCACCTTGCAAACAAAGCGTCTTACACCCCCCCCACCTCCACCCCTGCCTTACACCTCCTTATACTCCCCCTTCTAAGGAGGAGTCTGAGCAGGAGCTGCTTGAGTCAAGGCATCTCCAGGCTGAATTGCTGCTCGACTCATCCTCAGATCTTATTTCCTCTTCCAGAAGATCCTACTTGCCCGGAAAGGAAAAGTCAGAGCATCCTGTGCATAGGGAGCCCGTGAAAGGAAAGGAAGGAGTCAGGTACGGTGGTACTTTCCTGAAATCCTAGCACCTGGGAGGAAGAGGCAGGAGGACCCTGTGTTTGAGTACTGGGTTCCACAGTGACATCTAAGCCAGTCGGGAACACACAGTAAGATCCATGCCAATTGCTCCCCTAACGAGGAGGGGAAGCCAGCTGTGGTCCTTTCTGAGGGTGGAGCCCCTTTATCCTGGAGGTGGGAGCTCTGACTGCTTACCCCTTGTTCCCAGCCTCCTCTGCGATGCTCCCAGGGCCCACCCCCAGTCACTGAAGGGCAGCCGCACCTTCTTCCTCATGATGCCAGTCTCTCCCTTGAGCCGAAGGTTGGATTCCTTCTCGTCCCGAAGCTTTCTCTCGTACTTGGTTTTGATGTCTTGGATCTCTCTGTCTTCATCTTCTTCAATCTGCTTCTTGGTTTCCTCAAATTCCCGAAGCTGCTGCCGAACATCTTCCTGTGCCTGGCTCAGAGGGAGCGGGAGAAAGAGAGTGTTGGGAGAAGGCGCTGGAGGTGCTGGCCTAAGAGAGCCTGGGATGCCAAGAGCACAGCAGTCTTTCTTGTAGAAGGGAAGATAAATCAAGTTACAGAAACGGAAACCACTTCCTTCCTGTCTCCCTTCTCTCCTGACCAGGTCAGGCCTCAGGGTCCCCACCTTCTCTACGTCTTACCAGTACCCCATACCCTGGATGCCCTGTTGTACCCTGCTTTTCACACAGCTCTCAGGCTTCACCCCCCCCCCCCCCTTTTAAGACAGGGTTTCTCTGTGTAGCCTTGGCTATCCTGGAACTCACTCTGTAGACCAGGCTGGCTTCCAACTCAGAGATCTGCCTGCCTCTGCCTCCTGAGTGCTGGGATTAAAGGCGTGTGCCACCACCACCCAGCCCAGACATTTTTAGAGATCTTGGACCACTGAACTGTATTTGTAAATTTGGCTATGTCCCACCCCCCAGATGAGAATGCCTTGAGGGTAGAAACCTTGTCTGCTGTGCCCACATGGGACTCCCAGGGCACAGTGCCTGTGGCACACAGTAGCTGTCAGGCAAATGACTTAACAAATGAGTGACTCTAATTACCTCCCCACCCCCACGCCAATCCATGCTGCCCCTTTTTCTCAGAAAGGGGGGCAGAGCTTGGCTCCCCAGGATCACCTCTTCTAGAAGGCTGGTTTTCTCCTGGAGTTTGGCCTCGTAGAACTCTGTCAGCTCCTCCAGGGCCTGGTTCTTCGTCTCATCGTTGTCTCGGAGCTGTTTTTCATACTCCTCCTGCATCCTCTGGGACTTGAGCTGCAGCTCCTGATACTTCTCGTATTCTAGGAGCAGCTTCTGGTTGTTACAACACTCTGGAGAGAGACAGGCGGGTCTGCATGCTGTGCGTGCGGGCAGGCTGCACCAGCCCTGGGGGCACGTATGACCCCCAAGTGCCTTCCTGCTCCTCCCTTGCCACCTGGAGCTCACCTCCACCAGATCCAAGGTTCAAACCTGCCTAACTCCTCTGACTGCCCTGCTCCCTGCACCCACCTCGAGACAGAAAAATCATTTCTATGAAGGACCTGGTAGGAGGCTTTTGAGGGTTTAGGGTCAGGAAAATGCCTCGAGTATGCAATACAGGTTTTATAATTCCATTATATAGACAGCCAAGCTGAGCCTTGGTAAGGCTAGGTGATATCCCAGAACACACAGCAAGCCAGTGCTGAGACTGGAACTCTGTCAGGCTCCACACCTGAGCTTCCCACTGGCATGTTTGTATTTTGAGGAATGGGCAAGTTCACAGGAGGGAAAACCGTGGTGAGTTTCAATAAAGGAGTGTATTCATAGACCGAGCCACGTTCCCTGAGCTACGTGTCTGGGGGCATCTTTCTGATGGTCAGTCCTAAGCTGCCTGTGCCTCGGCCATGTGGCTCCCCCTTGTGGCTCACCCAGGTCTTGCAGCTCCCGGCTCTGTTTGTCCAGGAGCTCTTCTATGTGCTCTCGGTGATGGATGTCCTGTTTTTCTTTCTCTGTTTTTAAAACCTGAAACAAAGAGTCACCTTTCCTCATTTCTACACATTTGTCAAAGGCACCAATAGGACAAGAGCTACTTTTACTGGTAACATCTTCATTCAAAAATTTTTCTCAAGCCCTTGCTTTGCACCAGACTTTGTTCTGCTGAGCCATGACCACGCAGGCATCTTTTATCCACATCCTATTTGGCTCTATGCTTTTCTCTTTATGCACATGTGGTAAAATGGATTTGCCAGTGAAGGCTTTTGGTTTGGGTATGGATCAAGTAGATTTTAAGGAGAAAAATTCCAATCATCTACTGCTGATAGCTTGGTGTGGTGGTGCACGCCTTTAATCCCAGAATTTAGGCAGAAGCAGGCAGATCTCTGTGAGTTCGAAGCCAGCCTGGACTATGCAGTCTCAGGCCAGCCAGAGCTACAGAGTGTCAAAAAGCAAACCAAACAAACCCACCCACCCACCGACCAACCAACCAACCAACCAACCAAACAAACAAACAACCAACCAAACAAACAAACAGAAAGCCCCCAACAGCTCCAGTTGGCACATTGCTGTCGGTTCAGGATGCTCATGTGTAAGTATTGACCTCAGCAGCTAGCTCCTGGCAGGCTGAGGGTGCCATCCTGGGGCCTGGCTTTGTGTTTGGCTTATGAACAGCACTGGACTAACACTCAATGCCTGGCTGAATGGATTATAAATAAACGGATGAATAAATTGAACAGTCAAGGGCTTTTCAACCAAACAGACCCATGAAGATAAGTCACCAGTACAACCTACTCCTTGAGCCAAAAGAGGGGGGGGTTGTAGATGAGGGGGCCCCGCAGACTTGGCATAGCATAAAGACAGGCTTACAAATTCTGGGGCCAAGCCTAAGTACAAACTGTTAAGGCAGATTTTTATTTTTGACAATCTAGAAATCAACACACCTGCTGATCCCTTCTCTTGCACTCTCCTTACATCGTTTTTTAAAAATGAGTTTCCCCTGGTCACAAAAATAACAAATTCTCACCGTAGAGAATCTGGGAATCCCAAAAGTGTGTTAGAAACAAACGTGAGTTATCTAGAGCAGCAGCTTGGTGGGGTGATCATACTGCTACCTCTTCCCCATGGCCCCCTTTCACCCGGTACTACCATTCGTTATGGAGAGCTCCAGCTTCTGTCTGTTGACCGCGGGTCCCTTACATCTCCCCCAGCAGCCCGGCGGTTACAGCTGAGCAGTATGGATGCCTTTAGACCATGCAGCTGGCCCCGCGCTCAGCAACATGGGCAGTGCTTATTGCTGAGGCTACGGGTTCTGGCTCTCCGGCACACCTGGTTCTTGGTCTTTAAGGACTCCATCTCCTGGATGAACTTGTCTGTCAGCTCCTTGATCTTCTCTGAGTAGTTCATGTCCTTTAGCCGAAGCTGGTACTCATTCTCCATTTTCAGTTCTTCCACACGTGTCTTCAGCTCCAACATTATCTGAGCCTTTGGGAGGAGGAAGCAGAATTAAGAGTTTTGCTCATTGTGGGGAGGGGGTGTCAGAATACTTAAACCTGTGACCTTGGCCTGGGGACCTGCTACTCTACCTTGCTTCAAATGTAGCCAGGCCCCGACAGAATGTGTCACCATTTCCCTTACAAGATATACAGATGATGCTAGGACACACAAGAGACTCTTCCTCTATCTTTATACTATGTGCTCAGTGGTCCCACTGTGTGCCAGTAGCTCTCATGTCTTTCAAATTGGCATAAATGTTACCTGTTTGGTGAGGCCTACTTGGACCCTCTACTTAATCCTGCTATCCCCCAGTCCCCATTCTCAGCACAGAATTATTGAGTCCCCCCTTTTTGAATTCTTTAACTTTTTTATTAAGACATTTTTAATTCATTTTACATACCAATCACAGATCTCTGTCTTCTCCCGCCCCTCCAGCTTTCCCCCAGCCCACCCCCTATTCCCTCCTATAAGAAGGTAAGGCCTCCCATGGGGTTGACCCCCCTTCTTAACCCCATCTTATGCTCTATTTTAAATTATTTCTTCAGATATCAGCACTTGGTAATTAATAATTTGTTTATTATTTTCTTTATTCCATTGTCTTTTTCTTTCATTAGAAATTTAAGCTCCCCACAGCTGATGTCTTTGTTGGTTTTGTTCTCCAATGTTGCCCAAGAACAGGGCTAAAACATAGTTGGTAATCAAGATACTCTCCTTCTCTGTGTGTGGTACTTCAAGTCAAACCCAGGGCCTCACGTCAAGAGTTCTACGTTGGGCTACACCCCCAAACCCAAAAGATACTTGTTGACTGTCCCTGTGAAACCCACAGCCTCCTGAGGCAGCCAAATGAACATGTAGTTACAAGCTGTGACTGAGTGCCCAATGGTGTGGCCACTGCCCCACTCAGGTCTTTCACTCAGGCCTGTGCTGGTGTCACCACTGTTATTTTAATGGGCCACGCCCCAGTTCTCCTGGGCTCCGAAGTCTAGTGGCTAGTGTTTGTTTTTTCCATTACAACTGAAGTTTCCTGGAAGTCCTGAAATATGCCAACCCCTCATTTCCCACAGAGCCAATGCTGAAGACCGGGAGAGGACACAGATGATTTCTTCTTGCTCACCTTGACTACATTCCCCTCACCTTGACTTTGCTGCTCTGTTTCCCTTATTTCCACGACAGCCAAGAACATGTTACATTTGTTCCTGTACTCCTAACTGGCACCTGGCATGGACCTGGCATATGGGAGGTATGGAGGAGGGAGGCCCACTCTGGGGCCTCATGTGGTTTGGTACCAATGGGAGGTAGAGGGAGGAGTCTGAGCTTAGAGACCATTGGAGTGTTATAGGTCAAGAACAATGAATGGATATGGCACTAGAGGGACCCCAAAGAGCGTCATCTAGCCTCCTTAATTGGCTTTGGTGTTATGAGGACTTTTTGATGACGGTACGTGGCACAGAATACATTAGAGGTGAGGTGGCTAGCTGGAATGTGACTGCAGAGTTCTGGTGAGAGGTGGTAGGTGAGCTGAGGTGGGTGAGGGAAGCATGGAGGAATTGAAAGACTATAGAAAGAGATTCTAGAAAATGTGGTGCCTGATTGGCTCTGTGGTGATGAGAGAGGGTCATGTTAGAAGATTCCTCAGGCTGTACCAAAGCGTCGGGTTAAAGCGTCGGGTTGGGCCTATCTGGCTTCATGATCCTCTCTCCAGAGCCTAGCAACACTACTGTCAACACTGGTAAATGTTCAGCAGGTGAACAGGTGGCCCCAAGGCCTGTGTTGAACTAGTGAGACATTGTTGCAAATGGTCCAGGTTTTGATGTGGGATGTTCCAGGTGCTAATGTTCACTGGCCTTCCATATTCTGTTTCTGCGATGCTGCGGAGTATCTTTCCAGGGTGGGAATCTTGTCATGATACTTCCTGATGTAAAGTCTACCCGTGGTCCTTCCCAGCAGTTCCCAGTCTAAGACATGCAAAAGGCCTTTGGTCTCTCCAACTCTCCAGCTTTCTCAGCAACACATTCTACTCACAGCTGCTAGGCACATCTTCCCAGAGGGCTACCTCTTTACCTCTCCACACACACGGCTTGCTCCATAGGGAAAGCCTTTTGTTCTGGAAGGTGCTGTACAGGGCTTGCTTCCTCTGACACAGCCTGCACTGGGCTGGGGTCCTTCCCTTGCATTCCCACGGCAGCATTCTTTGATAATACCACTGCAGCTTGCTTCCCAGTTGGTTTCCTGTTCCCTGGCTTTCCTCTCAGGCTATAGGCCGAGGGACCCCCTGTGCCTTTTATCTCTGTAGTTTCAGCGATGGTGGCCTTTCAGGCACACAGCACTTGATTCTGTTTCCAGCACATGGATATCCATGTGCATCTCAATGACAGAGTGAGTGAGGAAATCCCTGGTTGAGAGACAGTTACTTGGAATGTCACTGAACAGAACGACAGGGAGCTGGAACCAGGGAGAATGAGGAATATGAGGAATATCACTTCAGGGACATAGAGAGACGAGGTAGGAGGGAGCCGGGAAGAGGTTTACAGAGATTCATCTTGATGGCTCAGGAAGTGGGACACACACACACACACACACACACACACACACACACACACACACACACGATGTTTCCACTGTGGTCAGGGGTCAGGGTCAGGGTCAGGGTCAGCCCAGACACTATCAGACTTGGGAGATTGTCCCTGTACCTCCTGTCTGCCTTCTCTGCTCTCTGGGAAGAATGGGAAGAAAAGAAAACAGAGCAGATATGTTTGCCACAGGGAGGCTAGGCTCTCCCTCCCTCCTTCCTTCTCCTTTGCTTTTCATAGAGAAGGTTCCAGGGTGTTCTGGAAGGGCTGTCCAAGAAACACCAGGGCCCTCCATCCTGCTGGGCCTCTGCAGCACTGTCTGGCAGCCTGTTGTCTCTCCTCCCCTGACTGTGAGGCCCCCTGATCACAGCATCCTTGTGTGACTTTTCCAAACACTCATGCTGGGCTGGAGAGATGGCTCAGCCATTAAAGGCTAGGCTCACAACCAAACACTCATGCCCAGAGCCTCGCCAACCACAGGGAGCGCACTCAGCTACTCAGATTTTTTTTTTTTTCCTGAGCAGTAATGACTGTATAGCTCTGGGATTCTCTGAGAGCCAGACATTAAGCTTCATTCATGAGCTGTGCCCAGGGCTATGCACTCAGATTTCAGCAAAACATTTGCTGTGTTGAACTTACCGTACCAATAGGAGGGAGGTTCCCTTGGTATAGTGACTGAGAGCCATCTTCAGATTCAATCTGGAATTAAATTCTGGTCCTACTACTTACTAGTACAGTGAGTTTGGATCCGGCACTAAACCTCTTTGGATGAGGTTGATCCATAACCCTTGAGTCATGGGGGAGAAGAGTGTCTTTTTCACAGAGGTATTCGGAGGTTTCTATGAGAGGTATGTCACCAGCATGGCACATGCTCCAAGGCAAATGCTCCTTCCTTCTGTCTATCCTCCCTTCCTTCCTTCCTCCTTCCCTTTCTTCCTCTCTCCCTCCCTCCTTTCCTTCCTTCCTCAAGCTCACAATCCTCCTGTCTCAGCCACCTTTGTGATTGGATTACAGATGTGAGCTACTGCGCCCATTTGTGTGCACACACTTATGAATGTGGGTGTTCATGCATGCTCATGGTGTGTGTGTGTGTGTGTGTGTGTGTGTGTGTGTGTAGTCCAGAGGCTGACACTGGGTATCTTCATCAGTTCCTCTTGAGTTTGTGTTCTGAGACAAGGTCTCTCGTTGAACCTGGGGCTCATCAGTTCAGTCAGGTTGTCTTGCCAATGAGCTTTGCGTCCTCTGGTCTCTTCCACCCCTAGCTCTGGGGTTATATACACAGGCCTCTGTGCCCAGCTCTGTGCTGGGGATCCAACCTCAGGTCTTTAGCTTGCTGACTGAGCCATCTTCTCCCAGGTCACGTGTTTTAATATGAAGGTTCAGTGCACTGGAAATCATCACAGTTCACAGCTACTGTAGCACAATTTCTAATTGGTCTTAATAATAAAAACCCCAGAGTCAGATATCAGGGTGAAAGCTGACAGATTAGAGAAGCAGAGCAGCAACCACTAGAAAGACTTCTTGCCTCTAGGAATCCTCAGACTGAAAGGGGTGGAGCTCCTGTCTCCACCCCACCTTATCATTTCCTTTTCCTCCTTCTAAGTGCTGGGATTAAAGGTGTATGCCTACCACTGTCCGGTCACTAGTGGCTAGCTCTGCCCTCTGATCTTCCCGGCAAGCTTTATTTGTTTGAGCACAAACAAAATATCACCACAGGCTCCAACTTGGACATGTGGTAGTTTAATTTTATGAATGTGTATTGGTTATCTTTAAAGCCCCTTGCTATAGTTTTGTTCTTACACGGTAGCCAGAAGAAAGCAGGGTCACCGGACTTGAACACAGTATAAGTCAGGGTGATCACGGTGGCGTAGAAAGACAGACAGTGTGAGGGCAGTTGCAAACAGGTTTGCTTGCCAGCATGGATGGAGCTGTGAAGAGAGCTGTGACTGTCTGCACCAGACATGGGTGGAGCTGGTCCTTCAGAGGACATTAGATGCTGGCCTGAGCCCTCTGAATGTAGTCTGCTAAGGAATTCTTTGTCCCCCCACACCCCCAATTAAACCTGGTTCTTACCTTCTCTTCCATGTCTGTTTTAGTCACGAGCACCTCTTCAGCAAAGCCCACCTCCCTCTCTCTTTTGATTCCCCGGCCTTCCTTATCAAAGACCCTCCAGGTGAACAGGCAGCCATCCTCAGCAACAGTCAGTAGGAACTGGTCATCAAAGGTGAGCAGCATCTGTGGAGGAAAAGAGCATGGAGAAGTTTTCTGCAGTCGTGGATGTCCGGGATGGAGCTGGCTACTGCACAGGCTTTGGTCCACGCAGCTCTGCACACTTCCCTGGGCATGCATGCTCTTTACCAGGATAATTAGACAGAAGCACCTTGGTGCATGAACAGATTTCTTCATTGATGAGGGAATATGAAGGAGTCAGTGTCTGGGGAGAGAAAATCCCTAGCTCACTCAAAAGCAAACAATCAAAATGTGAAGCTCTTATGTATGTCGTCAGGGATGGTTTCTTGGTGCCACTACATGTAGAGGGGGAGATTTAGCCTGTGCTCTTCTTCATCATGCCTCTGGATGTCACACGTGTCTCATTATCATTTTCAGTCTCTGTCTGCTTCAGTATGGTTCTCACTGTGCTAATGGAGCAGAGGTAACCATGGGCAACCATGGATCTATCATTGTGACTATAGGTTGCTTTTGTCTCGTCCTACCTGTAATTTGTCCTTTATCTGAGGTAGTCCCTAATTGAGTTTAGGAACAGAGCGATTGTTCTCCTACCTCAGTAAATTTGATTTTAATGATCTTATTTTCCTGGGCTTTGGGTTTCTGGTATTGTTGCTGCCTATAAGAGTCTTTAAAAGCTGAGCTGGCTTCTTGACTCCCCTGGAGAAGACTGATTTCCTTTTTCTAACTCCCAATTTTCTGCTGTGTTTGTTTACTCCATAAGACTGAGCACTAGCCTCTTTCAGGCACAACCATACAGTAAGGAAGGTCAAAGGTCTAAAGAGGGGAACTATGTCAATGTTCATCTGGACTCTATAAGAGCAACACATGCTCTTTCCCACTGAGCCATCTCTCCAGCCTCTAAAAAACATTGCTTTTGAGGAACATTCAACCATATAGAAAAATTCTTACAATAATGTTAAAGTTTTAAGAGGCAGGTTGTGAAAGAGTGGCCATATAGTATGATCTTCATTCCAGACACATGTATAATATACATGAGGGGGGTGGTGTCAGAATATGAATGATGACGTTACTGACTGAAAGGCCTGATGAAGGCCTGACTTCTAACATAAACATACATTGCTTCTACAACACAAATGATTTTTACCACAAAATTCAGTAGATCTGAAGGGAAGATGGACTACATCATCACACTTCACTTTGGACACAATGCCCAGGCTCAGTACAGACATGTGTCATTTTATAATGAAAACATCCTTCTCTAACGTGTACAGTACCTACAGGTAAGTGTGCTGGATTGGATGAGAATGGTTCCAGCTGGTGGACCTATTTGGAAAGGATGAGGAGGTGTGATTTTAGTGGCGGAGGTGTGTTACTGGGAACAGGTTTTGAGGTTTCAAAGGCTCATGCATTTCCAATCACTGTTCTTTGCCTCATGGTTATGGATCACGGCATGAGTCTCGGTTGCTCCTTCACGCTGCCATCACGGTCTCCAACCCTTTAAAACCGTATGTCACATTAAACACTTGTTTAGCAGTTGCCTTGGTCATGGGATTTTATCACAGCAATAGAAAAGTAAGACACTGAGTCAATATTGAATTCAGGACATAATAAAAAATCTTTCATGTCATCTAATTTCAGATAAAGGAGGCATACATTTTCTCAGGACCTGGTAATCACACACCCCCCCCCCCCACCTCCATGAGTGACTTTTACTTTTCTATTAGCTCTGATTTATTGGCATCCATTTTTTCATGCCAGAGAACTCTTTTTCATTCACTTTTTGTTATGGAAAAATGTATACACTATAAAATTTAGCACCCTAACCATTTTTGTTGTATAGTTTATGATGACACATGAAGCTGTGGAGTTATCACCACCATCCAACCATAATTATTGTTCTTTAAAACTAAAACTGTGGTCTGCAGCTGGGCGTTGATGGTTCACTCCTTTACTCCCAGCACTCGGGAGGCAGAGGCAGGTGGATCTCTGTGAGTTTGAGGCCAGCCTAGTCTACAGAATAACTTCCAGGATAGCCAGGGCTACACAGAGAAACCTTGCCTTGAAAACAAAATAAAACAGACAAACAAAAACCCAAACAAACCTAAGACTGCACAAATTAAACAATAATTCTAATTTTTGCTCCCACCCCAGAGGGGTATAGAATGACAACCTCCATTCTACTTTCTATCACTTTTGATATCTTCTTTTTAAAAGTATGAATCAAAGTTTTATTGATCAGTTTGGGTGAGTCCCAGATGGACATTCCACACACTCGAACCCCTTGACAGTGGGCTGTGGAAAGAACCCAAAGGCCTCAGACTTAACAAAGCTATGGGCAGCAGAACCAGTGCCCTAGGACTAAATCCAAAATGGAAAAGTCTTCACCCAGCAGTGGAGGACATCCTGCAGATGCCAGATCACTGTCTTCTCCAGCTCTAGGTTGGGGTCCAACAACCATGTGTCATAAATACCATGGTCCAGAAAAACTGAAAACTCCTCGGAGGGGCCAAAGAGTCCTGTTCCCACAGTGGGTGGAATGATGCTGTATCTGCTTATTTGGGATTAGCATGTTTTATGTAGTTCCGTTTTCTTAAAACTTCAAGCATGTTGTAGCATAATGCCGAGTTCCCTTCCCTTTCAAGACTATTACTCCATTGTATGTGCAGAACACATTTGCTTAGCCACCCATCTGCCACTGGACACAGGCTGCTTTCTTATTTTAGCACCTTTTTCTTTTCCTCCATTATGATTTGAACCATTTAGCTATTAAACATAGACATTACTTCCAAGAAAAGGGAATAGGACTATTTACAAAGCATGCCTATGTTACTGTTCCTAGGGGTAGTCTTCACATTCTCAGAGTTGGGTCTAATCTCTTGCGGGGGGTATGACTCCCTTTTGTCTGGAAGCACTGGATACTTGAGGGTCATTAGTAGGTAAAATTCACTGCAGCTGGGAAATATGATGGCAACCTACAACACCCATCCAAGGGTCTATTATTGGGTGTAATTTCATGTCAAATGATCTTTAGGTGTGACCCATTACTTCCTAGGATAAATTCCTAGTAGTTTCAACATGGGTAGTAATATCCAGCTGACAGGTGCCCAGTGAATGGGTGACAGATGAATAAATAGAGAGGGGGGGGAGAGAGAGAAAAGAAGAAGAAGAAGAAGAAGAAGAAGAAGAAGAAGAGGAGGAGGAGGAGGAGGAGGAGGAGGAGGAGGAGGAGGAGGAGGAGGAGGAGAAGGAGAAACAAGCAACACCGAGAAGTTGCCAGGGTAGGAAAGTCTATGAGGCAGAGCTTGGGCTGGGACTTGGTGGGGAGGCACCTCTCACCTTGGTAATGGGACCAGCATGAGCCTGGTACTCATTGAATTCTTTCTGCAAAGGCAGGGGGTACTTCATGGCACGGATCGTTCCCACTGAAGTGCCCACAAACATCATGCGCCCAGAATGTGAGATGGTGATGGCCGTATAGATGACGTCAAATGCTGATATCTCTCGAAGGATCTGGAACACAGGCAGGTCTGTTCAGTGGGAGGGGCTGAGCTATGTCCCCCAGTGTCTCAGTTTCATCATTGGGGTGGGAATTCTACTAACTCTTTTTCCTATTCCTTACAATATTTGGTATAGTGTTCAGCACATAAAAGGCCCAAACCAACTACTTCTTAGTTCCTTCTCATGGTCATCACTGTGGTACTGGGATTGAAACTCAGGCCTCACACATGGTAGGCAGGCTCTCCACCACTGAACTACCTCCCCAGTTCAGAGTTCCTAATTTTTATTATTATTTTATTTTTTTGAGACAGGATCTCGCTGTGTAGCCTTAGGTAGCTTGAAGCTTTTTAGGTAGACAGGGCTGGCCTCACAGAGACCCATCTGCCTCTGCCTCCCAAGTGCTGGGATTAGAGGCATATGTAACCGTGCCTATTTGGAGTTCCCAAGTCTTAATGTGGTGTGTATGTATGTGTGTGTGTGTTCACACTAGTGTGAGTACATGGAGGCCAACATGATATAAGGATCCCATTCTATCACTCTCTGTCATATTCCTTTGAGGCAGGGTCCCTTCACTGACCCTGGAGCTGGACAGATGGCCAGCAAGCTCTGATGACCCTTTTCTCTCTGTCTTGCCCAGCCCTGGAGGTAGAAGTCCACATAGGCACACCTGGGTGCTAGGACCTCAACTCAAGTCTTCACACTTGCACAAGAGTGCTCTTACCCACTGAACTGCCACTTTAGCTTTGGGCTCTTGACTAATAACCAGTTGTGGGTGTCAGAAACAGTACAAACACAACGGCCAGAAATCTTCCCATGGCGCCATGTACAAACACTGTCTTATACCCTTTCTCTGATGCAACTCATCTGGTCTTCCCAAACCCCCAAGGAAGTTACCCTTACATTTAAGTCAATAGAAGATGAGTCAAGGAGGCTGGAAGTAACTTGCCTCAACTCCTAAGTGTGGTCAGTGGCAGCCTGACTCCACTTTTAGCTCTTGACTGCAATGTTGTCCACACACCTTGTGTGAACATGATGACAATCATACATTTATCCAGGAGGCATTTATTAATGTCCAAACTATGCTCTCAGGGAACTCATTCATTCCTCCACTCACCCACTCACCTATCCACACATTTTAAATGATTATGTGTGTGTGTGGTCAGGCAGTACACCAACTACTAGGGATGTCGAGGGGAGGGGCCACAGCCTTGCCCTGGGGAAACATTATTCTGGTCCTTCTTTGTACAAGCTGCTTAAGAACTAAGATCAGGTCCCTGGGAGTACAAAGGATAGTCACTCCGTGTTAACTAAGCCGTATTCCAAACCTGTTTCTGATTCATTTGCTGCTGTGGTGGCCATGAGCCTCCTCCCACACCCAAGGTGCCAGCCCATGAAAGAAGCTGCAGAACCTAAGAAGCCAGAGATCAGCTGTCACTGGGCCAGAGAAGGGCATAAGCCACATCTGTAAAGGGTTCATATTGAGTTCTTCTTTCTGCCCATATGTCCAGGAGCCAAAGGTGGTAATATAAAAACATGCAGGTTAGAGATTTTGAAAGAGCACAGTGATGAGCCTGGGTGATGGCAGCTAACTACAGCAGTGACTTAGCTGAGCGCAGAACAAGGGCAAGAGCTCAGTTTATTGAAAATTACATTTTAAATCAATTTGTGTATATGCATGTGCAAAATGGTGTGTGTGGTGGTGGTGGTATGTATAGTGGTGATGGTAGTGGTGTGTGTGTGTGTGTGTGTGTGTGTGTGTGTGTGTGTGTAGTGGTGGTGGTGTATGTGTAGTGGTGTGTGTGGTGGTGGTGGTGTATGTGTAGTGGTGATGGTAGTGGTGTGTTAATGGGGGTGGTCATGGTGTGTGTAGTGGTGGTGGTGGTATGTGTAGTGGTGTGTGTGGTGGTGGTGGTGTATGTGTAGTGGTGTGTGTGGTGGTGGTGGTGGTATGTATAGTGGTGATGGTAGTGGTGTGTGTAATGGGGGTGGTCATGGTGTGTGTGTGTGTGTGTGTAGTGGTGGTGGTATGTGTGGTGGTGTGTGTAGTGGTGTGTGTGTGTGTAATGGGGGTGGTCATGGTGTGTGTGTGTGTGTGTGTGGTGGTGGTGGTGTATGTGTAGTGGTGTGTGTGGTGGTGGTGGTGGTATGTATAGTGGTGATGGTAGTGGTGTGTGTGTGTGTGTGTGTGTGTGTGTGTGTAGTGGTGGTGGTGTATGTGTAGTGGTGTGTGTGGTGGTGGTGGTGTATGTGTAGTGGTGATGGTAGTGGTGTGTGTAATGGGGGTGGTCATGGTGTGTGTGTGTGTGTGTGTGTGTGTGTGTGTGTGTGTGTGTATGTGTAGTGGTGGTGGTGTGTATAGTGGTGATGGTAGTGGTGTGTTAATGGGGGTGGTCATGGTGTGTGTAGTGGTGGTGGTCTGTGTAGACCAGAGGACAACCTGTGGGCACTGGCTCTCCCTTTCGAGCAGGTGGATCCCAGGGGTCCACTTCAGGCTGTCAGGCTTGGTGGCACATGTGGCATGTGCCTTTACTAAGTGAGCCGTCTTGGTGACCCCTGAGTGTTTTAGAGATGCTGTTGATTTCCATGGTGTGGGTAAATGGGAAGTTACAGAAGCAAGCGAAATAGAAAGGGCAAGGGGACTCACAGCTTGATCCAGTCAGGAGGATCAAGGGGTGAGGAACTGAGCTGACCCCACAGAAGGCATAGCAGGCACTGTCCCATGAAGGAGGGTTCTCTCTCAACTCCTTCTACCGAAGCCACGGAGCCTGTCTTCTTCAACACTGTAGAGCAGCCAGAGATGGGGAGGGTGGACTCACCAAAGAATCTGAGATCTCTTTGAGAGTCTGGTCTGATCCAACAGCGAAGAGAACTTTGCCATCAGGGGAGACAGTGATGGAGTTGTAGCTACAGGACTTGAGCACACATTCTGTCTCTCTCTTCCCTGTGGACAGGTTCCATTCATACACAGCACCGTCTGTCCCAGCAGAAATCAGTTTGCTGTCATCTAAGTTCCACACAAGTGAACGAATCTGCAAGGGATACAGACACAATTGGGTGAGAAGAGTGTACACACATGTGTGCGCACACACACACACACATGCACACGCACACTTGGAGGAGATAAACCTGGGGGCCCCACTACACTAAGGCAGAATGTCTGTGCCTGGTAGAGGTCTGTCTGTAAGGGTCTCAGCTAGTTTCCCCAGTGACCCAAGTTAACTGGTAAAAACAATCAGAACAACCACTTGGAGCTGGAGGCACAAGTCAGTTGGTGAAGTGCTCACCTTGCAAGCATGAGGACCTGAGTTTGACTCCCAGGACCTACACTGAAAAAAAAAAAAGCTAGGCATAATGGTCAATTCTTGTGACCTCAGTGACCAGGAGTCTGAGACAGATGGATCCTTGGTGCTTGCCAGCTAGCCTAACCTACTAGGTGAGTTGCAGGCTAGTCAGAGAATCCATTTCAAAACCAACCAACCAACCATACAAGCACATGAGCACCAATCAAGGTCCCCAGAAACTTGTTTGAAGGGCATGGGACAATGGAGAAACATTCATCTAAGAAAACCCCCTAGTCTCTGTAAGAGGGGCCTGTGGTGTCTGTACCACCTGAAAAAGCCACTGCTGAGTACTCCGGGCAGCAGCTGCCCAGGTGACATGCCACCTCTGGTCTTCAGTAAGGTTTCACTCCGGGGAGGAAAGATTGCTGACATTTGTTGTCCCCATGGTGCAGAGGTATGGTGATATTTTATTTGTGCTGAAATTTGTGATTTTATTTGTATGTTAATAAATAAAGTTGCTTGGGGGTCAGAGCTAATAGCAAGTTATAGCAGAAGTCTGGCAGTGGTAGCACATGCCCTTAATCCTGATCACATGACAGGCAGATCTCTGTGTGTTCAAGGACACCACCAGCATGGAGACACATGCCTTTAATCTCAATACCAACTATAGAAGACCTGGAGGTCTGTATAGACATGTTGAAGAGGTCATGTGGTTGGGTTTACAACCAATGAGAAGGCAGAACAGAAAGTCAATAAAAAGATAGATACACAGGAAGTAGGCCTCTTTCTCAGGGGAAGGATGGCAGCAGCACTGAAGGGTAAGAAAGGGTTTTAGTTGTCACGACCGCCTTGACCAGCAAGGAAGACGCAACACTGAGCTCTTCTTTCAGCAGTTTACTCAGGAACCTTGAACAATCTTCTGACCCTGGGGAAAAGCCCGCCCATGACCTAAATAGTCCCTGGGTGGCCAACCCCAGCCTGCCATGTGGGCACTGTGGATAGGTCCAGGTTCACGGAAGCAAGCCAGATCCTAGGACTAAGCCAAATATGGAGTTGTTTACTCCCAAGAGCACTCACCATCGGGAAGGTGGGGGCAGAAGCCGGGGCCATCTTATGGGTGCGGCTGTGCACAGCTCTCTACATTTAGTCTCAGCTCTTAGCTATTGCTCTGACCTCTTGGGCTTTTAACTCTGCATCTGGCTCTTTGTTTCTTATTTAATAAGACCATTACATCTACATTTGGTGCCCAACGTGGGGCAAGAATTCATTAAAAACCACTTGGCTTGGCGGCCCACCAGCTCCCCTGCTCCCCAGCTCGGGCCAGCTCGGCCTAGGACCTAGGCCTAACTGACCGTAGCTACAAGTGATTACCCACAGCTGAAGCTACTTGCAGCCAGACTGTGAAGTCAAGCGGCTTGTGCTACAAACAACTCAGGCCCTGCCGGAGCTACCAGTCCAGCTGCACTCAACTGTAGTTGCAGCAGCTCACATGGTCGGAGCTTGAGGAAGCCCAGGCTCCACTTGGCTCAAGTGAGAACTTGTGGCTGGATTTCAGTTTTTAGCCAGAACACATGGCTACGCCTTTTTTTTTTCCCTTCCTTCCTTCCTTCCTTCCTTCCTTCCTTCCTCTCTCTCTCTCTCTCTCTCTCTCTCTCTCTCTCTCTCTCTCTCTGGATTCCCACCTCAGACACTAGGTAGCCATTTTGTAATTCCCTCAGATTTCTTCTGTTCTACGCAGACTTAGTAAGTCAACTAAGATATCAGATATTTTAAAGGAAAAAACTATTTGTGCTCTTCCAGAGGTCCTGAGTTCAATTCCCAGTAACCACATGGTGGCTCACAACCATCTGTAATGAGATCTGGCACATAATAAATAAATAAATCTTAAAAAAAGAACAAAAACAAAAAAAAAAAATGGGTATTATGTGTACATTAGAAGAAAATTGGACTTTGTTTGATAAAATTTTAGGCAGTCTGAAAATGGAACAACTATATGAGAAGATTAATATTGATAGGATTATACACATTATTACTTTCCTTATCCTTATTTTACAATTTAAAAAAGATAGTCAATTTAAGTGCCAGGATAAAAGCTTTAGAAAAACCTGCTAAAATGAATTATAGAGAAATTCAGATTCAGACAGAAGAAATTAACAATGAAATTGTTTCAGTATTGGATTATAAGGTTACAGAAAGAAAGCCTGTTTTCACAAATCACCCTTAATTTATCCGGTAACCATACAGCAGTTACCTGGTCAAGTGAATGCACAAAATATCTGGACTCCCACTGAAATGTTAGATTTACAAAGGTTTAAGGAGGCAATAGTATCTTATGGCATGCATTCTCCATTTGTAAAGCAAGTGTTAAACTCCTGGTCAACTTATAATAAGATTATACCACAGGACTGGCAACAGCTGGTAAATGCTGTCCTGGAACCTGGGGCACAGCTTCAGTGGCATATGTGGTTCAAAGATGAAGCTAAAGACATAGAAAATCAATGGAGGGCTAGAGGTATACAAATCTCCCAGGATCAGCTTGTTGGAGAAGGCCAATATGCTGCAATACAAAGACAATGTTTATATGATAACTACACCCTAATTCTATGTCAAATGGCAGCCTTGAATGCATGGGACAGAATTGAGGAAGCAGGAGAGAAAACTGAGTCATTTACAAAGGTTATACAGGGCCCAAAAGAATCCTTCACAGATTTCTTACAAAGACTGACTTCAGCAGTAAAGAGAATGGTCCCGAATTCAGATGCTAGCCGAATTCTTTGGTATTTGAGAACGCAAATGCATCATGCAAGAGAATAATCAGGCCATTAAAGGCAAGATCTGCACCCTTGGAAGATTGGATTAGAAACATGTTTAATGTTGAGGCTCTTGAGCATGATGATATATGGATAGGAGAAGTAATTTCAAGAGGTTTGAGGAAAGTCAGATGTTTTGGATGTGGAATGCAAGGACATTTGAAAAGGGACTGTAAACAGGGCGTTCCTAGAAACAATGTTTCTTTAAGGAACAATGGCAACAGAATGCCCCTTCCTTCTGGAGTATGTAGAAGGTGTGGTAAGGGAAAACACTGGACCAACAAATGTAGAACAACAAGGGACAGGCAAGGTAATACTTTGCCTCAGTCTTTGGGAAACTCCCAGAGGGGCCTCAGGCAGGCCCCACAGTGAATCCAGTTCAGACCTTTCCTGCAATCATAGAGGAGACCCCTACTCAGAGCAATTAAATAACCAAATGCCTATTGGAATAAACCAGGCTGCTCGGGGTGATGAAACAGCTGAGACAGAGAGAACAGAAAATTCATGAGAAACCATAAAGAAAATTTTTTGGCAAACTTCTATAAATGAACAAAATCCAAAACTAACAATAAAAATAAATGGTGTTTTGTTGTCTGGTCTGGTTGGTAGACACAGGTGCTGATGCGACCATAACTGCACCAGAATTTTGTCATTTAACTTGGCCTCTTCAGGAGGTAAACGTTCAGCTGTTAGGAATTGGAACATTATCTCAAGTAAAACAGAGTGCAAGATGTCTCAAATGTATAGGCTCAGAAGGACATAGAGGAAAATTAAAACCATATGTGGCTAACATAGCTATGAACCTGTGGGGTCGAGACCTGTTGCAACAATGGAATACTCAGATTAACATCCCTCCAACCTCAGAAACAAATCATAAACTAGCACATGTTTCTGAGAGAAATATTAGAAGGTATTATTCTAATGAGTGGTCACCAGCCATCCAGATTGTACAAGAGGAGGGCACAACAACTGATGATCTTCCAAAGACACCAACAGCTCTACCTTTAAAATGGTTAATAGACAAGCCTGTATGGATTCATCAATGGCCTTTAACAACAGAGAAGGCTTTAGAAGAGCTGGTAGAAGAACAGTTAAATGCTCAGCATATTGAAGAATCTACTAGCCCCTGGAATTCTCCTGTATTTGTTATTAAAAAGAAATCTGGTAAATGGAGAATGGTAACAAACCTTAGAGCAATTAACAAAATAATTCAGCCAGTGGGCTCTCTACAATCTGGATTTCCTTTACCTGCTCTGTTAACTAAAGGATGGCCTCTTATAGTTATTGATTGAAACGACTGTTTCTTTTCAATACACTTACAAGAAAAAGACAGAGAAAGATTTGCCTTCACAGTGCCTACTTATAATAAATTCTCAACTGGTTAAGAGATATCAGTAGGGTCCTCCCACAGAGAATGTTGAATAGCCCAACCCTGTGCCAATATTTTGTACAACAGTGATATGAAAAAAATTTCCTAAATCTATAATTTATCATTATAAGGATGATATTTTACTAGCTGACTCAAATGCAGGTACATTAGAAAGAATGTTTGAAGAAGTAAAGAAAATTTTGCCTTGCTGGGGATTACAAATTGCTCCTGAAAAGATACAAAGAGGATATTCTATTAATTATTTAGAATATGAAATAGGGCTACAAAAAATTAGACCCAAAAAGGTGCAAATTAGGAGAGATCGCCTACAGACTCTTAATGACAGTCGAAAATTATTTGGAGACATTTCTCATCTATGAATTATTGTTGGGGCAAAAAATGATGAACTGAATAATTTGTTCAAAACCTTAGAAGGTGACAAGGACTTAAATAGTCCAAGAGAATTATCACCTGAAGCTGAGAGAGAATTGGCCTTGGTAGAAAACAAAGTACATGAAGGACACGTGGATAGTATTGATCCAAAGCTGGATTGCATTTTGGTTATTTTACCCTCTAGACATCTCCTATAGGAATATTAATGCAGAGGGAAGATACTATATTGGAATGGATATTTTTACCAAATAAACCAAATAAAAAATAAAAAACTTATATGGAAAAAAGTCTCTGACTTGATTTTGAAAGGAAAATTGAGACTTCCTCAATTAGCAGGAATAGACCCTGTTGTGGATATCACTCTTTATAAATAAAATGCTGATTGGCCAGTAGCCAGGCAGGAAATATAGGCAGGACAAGCAGAGAAGAGAATTTTGGGAGGTAGAAGGCTGGGGAGGACAGACACTGCCAGCCGCCACCATGAGAAGCAACATGTAAAGACACTGGTAAGCCACAAGCCATGTGGCAAAGTATAGACTAACAGAAATGGGTTAATTTAAGATAGAAGAAGTAGATAACAAGAAGCCTGCCACGGCCATACAGTTTGTAAGCAATATAAGTTTCTGTGTGTTTACTTGGTTGGGTCTGAGCAACTATGGGACTGGTGGGTAAGAGAGATTTGTCCTGACTAGGCCAGGCAGGAAAACTCTAATTACAAGACCCAGCAGAAATTGTCATACCTTTAACTAAGGAGGACATTGAAAAATTATGGACAGAAAGTGAACTGTGGCACAGAGCTTGTAGTAACTTTTTGGGAGAAATTAATAGCAAATATCCCAAAAGTGATAAAATTGATCTTATAAAAAGAGCTGATTGGATTTTTGCCTCGAATTGTATGGGAAAAACCAATATCTGGAGTTTGTACATTTTATACAGATGCAAACAAACAAGGAAAGGCAGGTTACAACTCTGAAAATTTAAGTAAAGTGGTTCAAAGTCCTTATAATTCAGTTCAAAAATCAGAATTGTATGCTATTCTGTTGGTATTGATGGATTTTTTTAGAACCTCTCAACATAGTTACTGACTCTCAGTATGCTGAAAGTGTGGTATTACATATTGAGCCTGCAGAATTTATCCCTGATGAGTCAGAATTAACTTCACTATTTATTCAGTTATAAGATACAATGAGGAAAAGGAGTCAACCTTTATATATAACTCACATCTGATCCCATATGGGTCTGCCAGGCCCTCTAGCACAAGGTAATGATGAGATGGATAAATTATTGATAGGAAATGTGCTGGAGGCCTCAGAATTTCATAAAAAAACATCATGTCAATAGTAAAGGTTTAAAAGAGGATTTTTCCATAACCTGGCAACAAACCAAGGAAATTGTAAAGAAATGTCCTACTTGTTCCTTTTATAATCAGATGCCATTACCAGCAGGATGTAACCCAAAGGGTACTCAGAGGAATGAAATCTGGCAGATGGATGTGTTTCACTTTGCAGAATTTGGAAAATTGAAATATGTACACCATACCATTGATACTTATTCAGGATTTCAATGGGCAACTGTTTTGAGTTCTGAAAAAGCTAATTCTGTAATCACTCATTTGCTAGAAGTTATGGCCATCATGGGTATACCTGCACAAATTAAAACTGACAATACTCAGCATATGTCTCTGTTAAAATGAAACAGTTTTTTGCTTATTACAATATAAAGCATATTATAAGTATACCACACAATCCTACAGGCCAAGCAGTTATAGAAAGATCAAACAGAACTCTAAAGGATATGCTAAATAAGCAGAAAGGGGTAATAAAACCCCCCATAAATAGACTGCATAATGCTCTATTAACTTTGAATTTTCTCAGTGCTAATGAGAAAGGAACAACAGCTGCAGAGAGACATTGGATAATAGAAAAAAACCTACAGAATTAAATCAGCCTATATTCTTTAAGGATGTGCTGACCTCAGAATAGAAACCAGGATATGTGTTATGTTGGGGACAAGGTTTTGCTTTTGTTTCTACAAGAGAAGATAAGCTGTGGATACCATCAAAATTGATAAAGGTTTTATTTAAACAAGAGAGACCTCTTAATTAGAAGAGGTGATAGTTTATCAACCAGCATGACCATCCAATTTAAACTAACTTATACCATTAACATATGCCTTTTCATTTAATCAGATATAATTGCCAAAAGGAAACCTCTCCAAAATTAGTATTGGGGAAAGGTTTTTGTTTTTGTCTTTTAGGAGAATGAAGGCTAAGGAATCTGAAGAACATTGGACAAATGAGACAACTGAAGGAAAAGGGCAAATCATCTGCCCCAAGAAAAAAGAGTAAAATGGCCTATTGGTATATCATCTACTAAATTTCATAAGTCTTCTTAAATGTTTGTTCCTGCTCTTCTCTAAAGAAATTTAACACCATTGGTCTTCTTCTAGTCTCAGTTCAATTAAAATTTAAAGCTGACTTTGGAGTTGGAGAGTGGCCAACTTCTTTAAACTCAAGCATATTGTTAAAAGGGAAATGCAAACTCGCTGTATCATGCTAGAAGAAAGAGCCATCTTCTGATATGACACAGGAGAAGAACCAAATTAATTAAGGGACTATTCTATTACTACTAATCTCAATTCTTTGATTCTATTCTGATTCTTTAAACTTTTCTGAAAGTATGAATTTTATATCAAAATTTACAAGATTAATATATATATGTTCATTTTATACTTTGATAAGATATTAATGGTCATATAGAGTACTAACTAATTCTAGAAAAAAGGCTTCAATTAGCTGCCTATACTTGTCTTTGTGTTCGAGTCTCTTATCTGTTTTCTGTAGGAAATCACAGCCAGGCCTAACATCAACTGAAGTCTCCAGGAAGAAGATGGGACCCCACAACAACAATAATTCCACATGTACAATAATAATACCACTAAGCTGACAAACATCATCTATAGATCAGCTTTGGACTACAAACTGCTCAGAGCAATTTTGAGCTGGCTAGCTGAGATGATCCAGTTTCAAAGACTACTTGAATAAGGACTTGAGATAAGCCTTGAACTCTGGCATTATGTTCAGAATGGACAACAAAGGATATAGCTACCTTTCCTAGAATTTGACAATTAACCCAAAATTTTCCTTCAGAATAAAGATACTTTCGCCCATATCCAGCAGGAAGCAATTTTAAGAATACGATGCCCACATTCCCAAAGAGGTGGTGTGGGGTGGGTGGTTTTTTGGTCTTCTAATGGGTTTTGGGTATGGGATAAATTTCATTGTTTAGGAGGGTTAGTTACAAGTTGTTGTTAAGGGTTAGGAAAAGGGCTAAGCAAAGGAGATTAGATTTAAGGTTTTTGTTTTTTTAAAAAAAAGATACATAGAAATCATAGAATAGAGGGCAGATTATTTAATCTACTCAGAAAAATAAAGAGAAGATATAGATAATGTAATTCTTGACTGTAAATATTGTATATACTTATTGGATATAGTTTTTCTTATATTAGTTATAAGCTTTTTAAAATTTTAGACAAAAAGGGGAAATGTGGTGATATTGTGTTCCCCAAATTATTGTGCACCCTAATAAAATTATCTGGGGTCAGAGAATAGAACAGCCACTAGATGTAGAGGCCAGAAAATGGTGGCACACACTCCTTTAATCCTATCACTTGGGAGGCAGAGATCCATTCGTATCTCTGTGAGTTTAAATCCACACTGGAAACAGCCAGGCATGGTGACTCAAGCCTTTAATCCCAGAAAGTGAGCCTTTAATCCCAGGAAGTGATGGCAGAAAGCAGAAAGGTATATAAGGCGTGAAAACCAGGAACTAGAGCTAGTTAAGCTTTCAGGCTGTGAGTAGCAGTTCAGCTGTGATCTGTTTGGATGTGGACTCAGTCTGAGGAAACAGGATCAGCTGAGGAATTGGTGAGGCAAGGTGGCTGTGGCTTATTCTGCTTCTCTGACCTTCCAGCATTCACCCCAATACTTGGCTCCCAGGTTTGTTTCTACTAGTAAGAACTTTTAAGATTCATGCTCTACAGAGGCTTGAGACAGGCATGGTCATGATAGTTGGTTCCTTACCTCAGCCAGTTTCACAGGGAGCAGCTCTACTCCAAGTGCAGACAGGCCAGGAGTGACTGGTACCTGACTGCTGATGCCCTAGGATGCTGATTGGTGGAGATTCCTCACTGTGAGGGCCAGGTGAAGATCAGGGGTTCCTGTCATCCTGTCCCTACCCTGCAGCTCCCACTCAAAGTAGGGGTGCCACTGCTGGGAAAGCAGGTTCAGGGCATGGAGGTATAAGGGCTTTGCCTCGGGGAAATGCAGCTACTAAGACAGAGCACTCTGTGGCAGCCAGGGACTGACTTTTTTTACAACAGCATCTGGAGACCTCTGTGCTTATGGGCATATCTGAAACTGGAGATCTTGGTGAGAGTTCAAAGGGGAGGCTGGTAACTATGACATAAAAAAAAAAATCAGCAGAGCAGCTGAATTTCAGTAGAGAGATCATGGGAAAGAGATGGCCACTGGGGGCTAACAAGGCTATATGCTTGTGGCAGGGTGCATCCATTGGGCAGCGATGGGAGCAGGGTATGGGAAACACAAAAGCATTTTCTAAGCTACATGAAGACCCGCTGACTCAGGTAGAAGTCTCTCTGGTACAACAGGCTTCATACAACATCTGACCACACACTGAATAGTGAGTTCCTTGGACTCAAGGGTGCCTTCCAAGAACCCAGGCTTAATACGTAAAGTGGCACTCACTTTTGGGCAGCATGGAAGACGATGTTCCTGACTAAGGCTGTGCCTTGTCCGGCAAAACCAGAGAGGGTGTATCCAAACTGCCAATCTCTGCAGACCATGGAGCAAAAAACCTAATGGCCTAAAGCAGCTTCCAAGCCCCACACAAACCTAGGAGTAAAGGCTAAAAATCCAAGCAGCTAAGTAGGTTAGTGGGAAATCTACATGGGCTTATGGGGGACCTAAGTGGACTTATGGGAAATCTATAATTAATAAGTACCTTAGGCCACCCACAGGCAAACCGAAGGCTAAAATTGAAAAAGAAGAAAAAATATAAGAAAAAAAAATCTAAGTACGGACATTAAAGGCTGCACAGGAAAAAGGCTTTACAAAATTAGCTCCTCCACTGAGCAAATAAGCAGTCAGTCATCCTACCAATTTACCCGCCTACCACCAGCTCTCAGGAATATATATCTAGAATTGCTGCAGTGTAGTGCCTAAAATAGCCAGCCAATAAGAAGCTAGGAAACACACAAGAAACAAACCAACAAAGCCCTCAAAAATACTGTGCCCCCAAAAGAAGATGACAGGAGTGGGCCCGGAGGCAAAGGATGTGTCCTGGAAGGTACCCGGAGCAGCAGACAAAGACTCCGCTGATGTAAACACATCCAAAGGAGTACAGAAGCCACGCTTGAGGGATCAAACGAAGTGGTGATGCGTCTCATCAAGTTGGCAATGCAAAAGGGAGAGAACATTTTTAGAAACTCTAATGGATACCCGCCCCCCCCCCCCCAGGGCTGAAAAGTGTAATTGCCAAAGTGAAAATGTCACTCAAGGGGCTCCACTGAAGATCTGAGCAGGGACCGTGAAGGCGGATCAAAAGCCATCACGCAATCTGAAAAAACAGAGATGTTTAAGAAAAAATCTAACAGAGACCAAGAGAGCCATGGACAACCATCAAGTTCACCAGCAAATGTGGTTGGGAGTACCAGGAGGAGAGAGAAGAGCATCAGGAAAAATTTACAAATAAATATGTAATTCTGAAAGCAGTCAAAACTTGTTGAAAAACATGAATGCATGCATCCAAGGACTATAGTACATTTCAAGTAGCAGAAGCACAAAAAGGTTGACATCTAGACACACCACAGTCAAAGCCCTGCAAGCCAACAACGTGAAAACCTGAGAGAGCCAAATGGTCTACATTAGCGACAGCCCAAGATTACCATTTGGCTTCTGTCAGAAAATCTGGAAGGAGACCCAGAGGCAGTGGGAGGCTGTTCAAAGCACGATACTAACAACAGGAACCATCGCCTTTATGTCTGGCAAAACTAAATGTCTATTTTAATTATGAAGAACACATTAACAAATCCCCAGATAAACACAAACTGGAGATCTGACTGCCCGAAGACCTGCCTTTCAAGAAATGCCAAAGGAAGTTCTTTAGACCAAAGGTAGTTGATCTCCGACGACAACATGACATCACACCAAAGAAAACTCAGTGATAATTTCATAAGCCACTGAAAGACAGTGTGATTGCATAGTACATTTTCTTTACTCTCTAACATATGGAAAGTTCATATTAAAGTTTTTACAAAGTTTACAAACATTTACAAAATTTTTACAAACTCAGCTGTTTCTTTCAGCTATTTGAAAAGACACAATAAAGTCACGTAGAGTAGCGATCAAAACAGTATATTATAAGCCAGGTGTGGCAGCACATACCTTTAATCCTAGCACTCCAGAGACAGAGGGAGATGAATCGCTGTGAGTCTGGGGCCAGCCTGGTCTACAAGTTCCAGGCTAGCCAGGGCTACGTGGTGAGACCTTGTCTCAAAACTACATAATCACCCAATCACCACAATGTGTTATAGGATGTGCAACAAAAATAAAATACAGGCCAGTGAGATTGTCTTTTAAAAATAAAATACAGGGCCAGTAGATGGCTTAGGGGGTAAACATGCTTGCTGTCAGTCAACTCTGACAACCTGAATTTGATCCCAGGGACTCACACGATAGAAGGAGAGAATTGACCCTCTTCAGATTTCCGCACTCACGCCACACCCACCCACACCCAATAAAAAGTTAAACAAAAATAAATAAAGTACACACACTACAACAAAGGGTCGAACTGAACAGACCTATGTGTAACATCTCACTGGAGCTGCTAAGTCTAACAACATTGCAGGTTAAAGTGTTTATTTTGAAGCTGTTTTCCTGTTGGCCTATTAATGCAGTGGATCACACTGGTTGGTTTTCTATGTCAAACCAGCCTTGCATTCCCAGGAAAAAGCCTGTGGGTCACAATCTGTAACAACCGTATGCTGGTAGGTTTTGGTGTTCTGCTGTCTTGAGATTTCTCAGTCCGTGTTCACCAAGGGTATAGATCTGCAGTGTCCTTTCTTCTTTTGGGCTGTCCTGTCTGACCTTTGGTAAGGGTAAGACTGGCCTTGAAAATGATTTAATGTGTTGAAGGGAGGATATTGTACAGAACTGGCCTTAAGTTCCCTTTCAATGCACAGAACACCTGTTCGCACCTCTCCTGGATCTGCCTACCTCCTCCTGCATCAAAAGCCGTAAACTCACCGCATTACCTCTAACTTCGGTTGAACACAGACTCATCCCTGGCTTCCCATCTCTCCACATTTGTAAATTGGCTGCTACTGTCTTTAACATTTGCTTTTCCTGTAAGGAGCCAATCTCCTGACCCAATGGCTCCTGTTGGTAAAAATGGCTAGTCCCATTTAAGTCTTCTGGCATTTTTTTTTTTTTTTTGAAACAGGGTTTCTCTGTGTAGTTTTGGAGCCTGTCTTGGGACTCGCTCTGTAGACCAGGCTGACCTCGAACTCACAGAGATCTGCCTGGCTCTGCCTCCCGAGTGCTGGGATTAAAGGAGTTCGCCACCACTGCCTGACTGTTTTCTGGCATCTTAATCCTGTCTTCACCTCTAAAAGATATACGTTAGAAGATCTAAAGGTTCTATGCATGGGGGGGAGGATATAAACCTTTCCAATCTCAGTTCACCTGTGTGTTGTGATACCTGATACCCATGTTCCATCCCCACAAACTTGTTTTGTTTTGTTTTGTTTTTTCTTTTTTCTTTTCTTTTTCTTTGGTTTTTTGAGATAGGGTTTCTGTGTGTAGTTTGGGTGCCTGTCCTGGATCTCACTTTGTAGACCAGGCTGGCCTTGAACTCACAGAGATCCACCTGGCTCTGCCTCCCAAGTGCTGGGATTTAGGAGTGTGCCACCACCACCCAGCCCCACAAATTCTTCAGTGCCTCTCTGACATTCCATCTGTCTGTGGGGTTTATATTCTATTACTTTTTTTTTGTTTTTGTTTTTCGTTTTTTTTTGAGACAGGGTTTCTCTGTGTAGCTTTGGAGCCTATCCTGAACTCTCTCTGTAGCTCAGGCTGGCCTCGAACTCACAGAGATCCAGCTGCCCCTGCCTCCTGATTAAAAGCATGCACTACCACCACCCAGCTGGGTTTGTATTCTCATATGCAATGGCTATCACCACCAGCCCTGTCTGGGTAACCCCTACTCACTGCCCCCAAGACCAAGCCTTTGCAAACATCACAGCCTACATTAAGCCTACTCTTCAGCACCCACATACTTTTCTTTCATCGGACCAGTTGCAATTTGTCTCTGCAGGTATTTTGTGAGCCCTGTCAGGAAAGGAGACCCCTTTGGCTAGCACAGTACATATCTCAGTGGCCCTTGTCACCCTGGCCACTGGCCACTGACTTACCTTCCCTGTGTGGCCTTTCAGGTTGATGATGTTCTCCAGGCTCGTGGTGGTGAAAATGTGAATCACATTCCCGTTGACCGAAGCAAAGAGGTGACCTCCGTTGCTAAAGGCACACTACAGGGAGGGAGGGAGGAAGGAAGAGGGGAGCATCTGAGTGGAGCCCGGGGCTCTGGGTGGGGTGGGTCAGTGCTGCTTCCAGACACCATAAACACTCCTGTAGCTCATGGCACCAATATCCGGATGCTGCCTTATCTGCTGGTTGTTACACGGCTTCTGTCCCAGAACCAGCCCCACGGTGTCTACAGCAGCACTGTTTCAGGCTGGGGGGATGGGATGTTCTACCATCACTGTCTTGCTTCTTCAAGCCACCTGAGGGGAAGCTGATGGGCTGTAACTGCATCTCACTGTTGACACTGCTTCCCCAGCTCCCTCACATCTCCACTTTTACCCTCCCAGCTGGGATGCTCATCTTGGGATTGCTTATCTTCTCTAATCTTTTTTAAAAAATATTTGTTATTATTATGTATACAGAAGAGGGCACCAGATCTCATTACAGATGGTTGTGAGCCACCATGTGGTTGCTGGGAATTGAACTCAGGACCTCTGGAAGAGCAGTTGGTGCTCTTAACCTCTGAGCCACCTCTCCAGCCCATCTTCTCTAATCTTAACCAAGATGCCCCAGCCCTATCATAGAATCCCACAAGGCTTTCCGTCCAGCATATTATTTGGGTGGGTATAGAAAAGCATGGACAGAAGCGCGCACCTCACAAGTCTGCTGAGAGAGCGCTGTTTGTCTCTCCAAAGCTCCTAAGACAGACTTTGGTCCCATGGTCTTTACCTCCCTGCATCCTCTGACAGAATATTCTTTGAAAGGACGGATGTCATCGATGAGCAGATTCATAAGACGGAGTTTGTCAGCAAACCCCACCACGATGAAGTGTCCAGAGGGGTGGAGGCTGATGGTGTAAGCCTCTTCTTGGTATTCCTTAAACAGCTCCAGCGTGCTGTGAGAAAGGCCATTGCTGAGTCACGAGCTGAATCTCTAACCCTCTCAAGCCCCCCCCCCCCCATTTTATCTGTTTTTGTGTATCTGAGTTATTTTATTGCTTGCAATGACTGTTTTCTGGATTCTGGTTGCTTAAAGATAATGCTGGGCACTGAGAACAGCTAGCAGGAAAACTGGCCAAAGTACCATGAACATACAAGCCCAGCGACGAGTCCAAGAATTACAGAGTATTAAGTAATTTCTCCCAGCAGTCCCTCGTATACAAGAGTAAAGAAGAATGTGGGTGTAGTCCGGGTTTGGAGGCTGGAGGTGGTTGGGACAGTGAGGAGGAAAAAGAGGAGGATCCAAAGGTCTGGAGAGATCACTGTAGCAAGAGGAACTGAGAAAGGGATGGGACAGAGGATGAGGGCGAGCTAGTGTGGAGTGCTTACCTCTGTGTTCCTAGGGTCTGGTAGAGTGTCCGGCGTATAGCAAACATTTAATAAACCAGAAAGTAATTTTCTAGTCCATGCGGGATTGGGAGACAGATGACTAATTTGGTTTTTAGAACAAGGCTTTTCCAGAGGGAAGCTTCTAGATTGTGGGATCGGAAACCTCTCTAATGAAAACGCTGCATAAACAGGCTTAATGGCTGGCCTTCTGTACACACGGTAGTAGCAGAGCCTTGCCCTCCTTACTTTGATTCATAATTCCAGATGCGGATGGAGCGATCCAGGGAACAGGTGGCAATGAGGGGTTTGCGGATGCAGGTAGCTAGGCCAGTGATGGACGCCGAGTGCAATGGGTACAGCAGGTACTCGAAATGGGCAGGCTCTCCCTGGAGAAACCACACAAAATGAGATCCAGCAGGGTGAGCCGAAGGCTGCCTGTGTCCTTTAGCGGGAGTTAGTATTCGGCCTGTGCACACAGAAATCATGCTAAGGCAAATTGTTTTGATGTGGTTTTCCTAAGACACTGTTATTTTAAAATATTGGCGAGGCCATGGAACCTAGAGGAGAGCCTATTACTGCCATTTCCCCCTGAATCAGTATAATCTCTAACTGTATTCTAAGTACTGATCCTTAAACCCACAGGTAAATGCGGCTCTCACCTGCCGTCACAGAAACTTCTTTTTGCAGACAATGGAGGACATTACAGAAATCCACGATGGTCAAAATGCAGAGAACAACTGACCATGGTGTGCCCGCCTCCAACTATACATCTACAACACAACCTCCACACCTAAGGCCCAGGAAATAGCACAGAAACGGAGGCAAAAAGACCATAAGAGCCAGAGGACCATGATGTGTGCTTCAAGACAGTCTCTTCTTAAAAAAAAGGGGGGGGGGCAGTCTGAGTGTGGTGGCACATGCCTTTAATCCTAGGCAGAGGCAGGCGGATCTCTGTGAGTTCGAGGCCAGCCTGGTCTATAGAATGAGTTCCAGGGCATCTAGGGCTACACAGAGAAACCCTGTCTTGAAAAACAAAACAAAATAGACAGACAAACAAAAACTGACAGGAAGAGGGATGTAGGGAAGGGGTCTGGGAGGAGCTGGGGGGAGAAATGGGGTGTGAATACGATCAAGATTTGTTGAAATCTTTATGAAATCTTTGAATAGTTACTAAAATCTTACATATATAAATTATATATAATATACATGTTATATATATATATATATATATATATATATATATATATATATATAATTTTAGGGGCTGGAGAGATGGCTCAGTGGTTAAGATCACAGGCTGTTCTCCCAGAGGGCCCAGGTTTGAGCCCCAGCACCCACATGGTAGCTTGCAATGGTCTGTAACTCCAGTTCATGGGATTTGATGCCCTCTTCTATTCTCCTATAGCGACACACACACACGATATAAAGACATACATGCAGGCAAAACACCCATAGACATAAATAAATAATAAATAAATAAATAAAACTTTAACATTTTGATATTTTAATGACAACACAAGTCTAGTGTTGTAGGCTTTAACCATCTGATTCTGTGGAAGATTTGTGTGGCTTCGACTTTGTTACTTGAGAGTAACACTACAGACTGAATGTCCTGACATGTAAGTCTTTGGGTATCTCTCATCACAACCTTAGGATACATTTCTGGGGGTGGAATTCTGGGTAAATGCTATGAATGTTTTTAAGCATCTTAAGAAGCAGTGCCAAATTTCTCCCCAAGAAACTGTAGCACATGAAGTTGGGTATTATTTACAAATGTCTGTCATCAGAGGCATCTAAGGACAGACAAAGAGATGGGTGGAAAACTGAATGAATTGAACACATCCTAGGTCTGTTCCCACCCAAGACAAAGGCTGAGATGACAGTTCACACCCACTCTTGTACTCTCCCACTCATAAATTTCCCGACACCCAAACTCCGCCTGCGTCCTTGTCTGAGACACTCTCCACTCGTTTCCGCCCTCAGTCTGTTTGGCAACAGTGTTTCCACCGGCTAATTCTTAGTAGCTTTTAAACATACTCACACTTTTTTTCTCACAAGGGAAGCAATTCTTTTCTCCCTCTAGGTCCGGTAGCTGTGGAATGACAGGGAACCAGCCTAACAAGCTCATGGGTTCCCTCAGAATCCACGGCCAGGAGCCTCCAGGGGGGATTTAGTATGGTCTGCATATGCTCTGCAATGTGTTTACTTTCTGAATTCCATGATAACTATTTTATACTATTTTCTCTTTTCTTTTTTTAAAATTTATTTATTCCATATGCATTTGTGTTTTGTCTGCATGTATGTCTGTGTGAAGGTGTTGGAGTCCCTCAAACTGGAGTTACAGGCAGTTATGAGCTGCCATGTGGGTGCTGGGAATTGAACTGAGGTCCTCTGGAAGAACGCCAGTGTTCTTAACTGCTGAGCCATATCTCCAGCTCCATATTTTCTCTTTTCAAACCTCAGGGTTTGACTGTGACATGTCCCTCACAGGCGCATGTGTTTGACTACTCCGTCCTCACTAATGACACTCTAACTGTGTCCACATCTGTTTGATTTTGTTTATATAAAGTATCTAGAAAAAGCAAATCTATGATGTATAAAATAGATTAGCACTTGCTTAGGGCTGAGGTGAGGGAAGGCGGGAGGATGGCAGCTAAGGGTATGGGCTGTTCTCTTTAGGAGGTGATGAATATGTCCTATAACTAACTCCAGTACTGGTTGTTCAGCTCTGAATAATGAGGCTACTATAAACCACCACTGGGTTAGAGATGTAGCTCAGTGGATAGAGTGCTTGCCTGGCATATACATGAAATCCTGGGTTCGATCCCCAGTACGGTATGAAATGGGAGAGGTGATACCTGCACAATAGAGGTAGAGGCAGGAAAACCAGAATCCCAAGGCCATTCTTAGCTACCAGGGCTGTTTGAGTCCCTGTCTCGGAAAAAGCAAAAACAGGAATAAAACATCCCCCAAAATATGACTGAAAAGGATATGTTAAAATCCTCAGCTGAGGTTATAGGTGGTCTATTTTCTTCCTTTTGTATATTTGAGTCCATGCTGCTGGGGAACACAGGTCTGAACTGATATTTTACAGATGAAGTGTACAGCAAACTGTGAGCATCATCTTCCATGGTGCTTTTTTGTTATGATGTCTGGAGTTTTATGGTAGTTCCCTTTGCAGCTCCAAAACAATTGAAAAAACAACCACGAAGATTATGCAGAAATCTTTGGGCCACGAATAAGTATGGTAGTAGATTAAATTCCTGGAAAGTGCAACTGCCAGCAGGTATGTGGGGTATGAATTTGATAGGCAACATCAAGGCTGCACTCCCATCCCCCGAGTGCTTTCTGTTTGCTTGTGTGAACAGCGTGCATAAACCACACGTGCATGAAACCCTATCCACACGGTGAGCAGCCCCTGATGGCCACCCCAGTGCAGACTGGAAGGGAACTGATGCCCTGGGAAGAAGCTCACCTTGCTGATCTCTGTCAGAGACATAGTGATGGTGTAGAGTTGGTTCTTGCTGGTGCTGGCGATCAGGGTTTCTTCTGATGGGCTGAAGCACAGGCACAGAACGTCCTGTTTGTCTGACTGACTTGGGTCATTGCTTTGTGGGTCCATAGGGATCTGCTCAAGGCACAAAACAGCCATCAGCCATTCTCAGTTGTGGTCCCGAATCGTCAGCATGTCCCTGGCTAGAAGGGTTCCAGACTCCTGACCCAGCTACCTCCCTGATCTTGCTCAGGTCTGGAGGAGGGAGGACTGGCGTGTCTCTGCTTCCATCAGTTTTAAAGAGCACCACGTATTCATTTTGCAGCAACTAGCATCTGAACAGTAAGAGAGCCGCACACTTGGGAATGAGTGGGCCAGGCATCCCAATGTGAGATCCCTATAATATGCACATTTATTTAAACCCACTCTAGCTGCTCACCTGTCGGATGCCCAGTGCATGGGCTCACTTGGCACCCAGCACACCTATGTGTACTTCAGGGCATCTAAGGGATGTAGTGATCCTTCTACAATATGGGGTGGGTAAAAGGGTTCAGGAGAAGAAGGGGTCACTGCTGCCTCCAGTAGTAGGCTTGGAGGGGAGCTGTTGTTCTCAATGACAAATAATAAAATTAGATTTACGTTTCCCTGCTATATTAACTTCTGTTAGTGACAAAATGTGCTGACTGGCCAGCCTACTCAGGTCTTAGTTTCTTAGAGAAGTGATTCTCAACCTGTGAGTTGTGACCCCCTGCGACAGAATCTCAGCTATTTACATAACAATTCATAACAGTAGCAAATTATAGTTATGAAGTAACAATGAAATAATTTTATGGTTGGGGGTCACCACAGCATGAGGGACTGTATGAAAGCGTCACAGCATTAGGGGGGTTGAGAACCACTGGGTTAGAGCATGTGCCATTCCCTGACAAATAGGGGTCTGCTCAACACCAAAACCTCTGCCTCCTTGGTGTTTCTACACTCTGTGGGTCCCTGGGGCATGGGACACTGGGTTCTTGTGCATGGCTTCCTATGCTTGGGAATAGCCTGACCCTTCTTCACATGTCCCACACCCCTCACTACACCAGCAAGCCTTCCCCGAGCACCCTGGGATATGGAGACAGATATCTCCAAAATGTACCAGTAGCCCCTGGGGGCCCCATCTTGTCACACCATGCAAAGTAGAATGGGAGCTCTGGGCTGAGGAGCTCCTGTCCCAGCTACTTCACTACTGTGCCCAGTGTGTGCAGAAGGGCCTGAAGTGCAGCGGGCATGCAGTCCAGTGATGGATGTAATAAGTGGGTGGATGCAGTGAACGCATGGGTGTGGCCCTGTTCTCCAAACACAGTAAGTTCCTGTGACAGGGGTCACACCTGACTCCACTGTCTCGGCCACCAAGCATGAGATCTGTCCGTCCCCATGGAAGGTGCACAACAGATATGTGTTAAATGAGCAATGGACTCTTTCGACTTCTTTATTCTTATTCATTTCCCTCCCTCCCTTCCTCTTTCTCCCCCTTCTTCCTTTCTGTGCTTGTGAGGGGTGTGTGTGTGTGTGTGTGTGTGTGTGTGTGTGTGTGTGTGTGTATGCACCAATGTGTGTTCACAGATATGATGGCCAGAGTTGACACTGGGTGTCTGTCCTCTTCTGCTTGGTGGACATGTCAGAGGAGCTGTAGATGGCAACTGACTTCAGAAAGCAAAGCACTGATGGGCGAATCTCAGCTAGGCAAGGCCTGAGGGCTCCAAGGCCCAAGGGCTCTGGCTCAGAAACGTCTTGCTACTGCTGTGTCTTTGCATGTTTGCTGCTGCTGTTTTTCTCTGGTATCTGACACGGTGTGAATGGGTGTGTGTATGGGGAATCCCCCACTGCCTTTAATGTAGTGTGATTATCTCATGGAAATATCCCGTTCTACTGACATTTTTATCTGGGGATTACTGTGAAGATGATTTCCTCTTTTATTATTATTTTTAAATTTTATTTATTTACTTTATGTATGAGTGCTTTGCCTGCATGTACACCTTTATGGCAGAAGAGGGCATCAGATCCCCCAGAGATGGTTGTGAGCCACCATGTGGTTGCTGGGAATTGAACTCGGGACCTCTGGAAGAGCAGTCGGTGCTCTTAACCACTGAGCCATCTCTCCAGCCCCGATGATTTCCTCTTAAACTGTACTGTTTAACTGAAGCAATGACTTTATACAATAATAGTGTCAGTTTAAATAGAATTTTGATGATTGAAATGACTGTGATAGAGGTTAGTTTAGTAAGAAAATTAATAAAGTTAAAGGCAGGAAGGACATGGTGTTCCCCCACCCCCACCCCAATAAAGCAGGAGCTTCAGAGGACAGAAAATAAGAACAAGGAAGTGTCACACAGCTAGAACTTTAAGAGTTTCTCTTGAGGAGCCGTATAGACTGTGGCTTAGGTTAATGGTTAAGGAAAACAGAAGCTAGGCTAGCTCAAGTTCTTTTTATCTTAATGTTGAGAGATGTGTTCACAGCTTTCAGTGTGCATCATAGCTAAAATAAAGTTTTAAATAATGACTCAAGGTTAAGTTAAGATGTTTTTGTTAATGGCTTTGAGATAGCAAATTTTAGGGAAAATTTTAAAATTTAGAAAGGCACATAGTTGAGTGAGGGCCTCATTGAAGTTTAGAAACAAGAACAAAGACAGCCTGATTATTATTGGCTGATGTGCCTTTCTTGCTAGGATGGGTTGGTGATCAAAAGTAATGACTAATTCCTTGTACCCATTTCTGCCCTCAGCTTCCTGATATAAACAATTGTTGATGAGTGGGTATGTACCCTGAGGATTGAAAGTAGAGCTGACTTCATATAGAAAAGTGCTATGGAATAATCTTGTACACTGTAAAGATTTGTCGCTCAAATTGGTTTAATAAAATGCTGATTGGCTAGCAGCCAGGCAGGAAGGATGATAGGTGGGGTGACCAAACTAAGGATGATGGGAAGGAGGGGGCAGAGTCAGGAGTTGCCAGCCTGACACAGAGGAAGCAAGATGAGAATGTTGTACTGAGGAAATGTACCAAGCCGCATGGCTAAACACAGATAAGAACTACGGTTTAATTTAAGTGTAATAGTAATAAGCCCGAGCTACTGGCTGAACATTTAAAATTAATATAAGCCTCTGTGGGAAGCAGCTGCTGCGTATTTGGGAGTTTCTGGTGGGACAGAAAACTTCTGCCTACATAGAAGTTTAGATGTGATTCTTTTAAGGTTTTTATAAGATTACCACTTAAAATAAATAATAAAGTGATTGATCCTTTCCTTGTAACCATAAAATGAAGCCTGCCAGTAAAAGAACTGGCTGAGAAAAATACCTTGCTTGCTTACACTATGTTAATCTATAAAAAGTTGCTTGGACATGAATGTATGTGGATTCTTGGGAATAATTTGTTTTTCACTTGTGATACATAAAATGTTTAAACATGTAGGGAAATGAAAAGCATCTTATTTTTCATCTGTATTCATTATAGTCATTCACTTGAAAAATAGAATGTAAACCACATTGTAATTTTTATATTGCCTGGGAGATTTTGCTGGGATACATAAGCTGTAAGGGGAAAATTAATGATACACAGAAAGGATACATCTAGATAGAGGTAAGAAAAGAAATAAAGAGATGAGAGAGAGATGATAGAAAGACCCTCAAGGTGTGTGTGTGTGTGTGTGTGTGTGTGTGTGTGTGTGTGTGTGTGTCCCTTTTTCACCAGCCCCAGACAGTTAAATTTTACTCCCTCAGTCTGCCAACTCCATGGCTCCCCTCAAGCCCTGAGCTACAGAAGGCTGGTCCGCATAGCAGCACTCCTCTATTGCTCTCCACTGTAGGTTTGGAGGCAGAGTCTCTCACTGAACCCAGAGCTCACTGATTGGCTAGGCTGTCTGGCCATCCAGCTCTCAGGATTCAACTGTCTCTGACCTCCTCCCTCTGCTTGGGGGGTTTTAGGTACATACTACTGCACCTGCCTTTTGTATGGGTGCTAGAGATCTGAACTCAGGTCCTCACTCCCAAATAGCAAAAGCTTTGTCTACTGACTCATCCCTCAAGCCCCTATTTTTTCTATATTTTTATCTTGTAGTGATTCTATCCTAACATGAGTGTTTCACTGAAAGCAGTGGTGGTGTCTCTAATTGTAATGCCAGATATTTAAGACAGTAGGAGCAAGGTGCTAGGGACTAGGTAGCAGGCTGTGTATGTCAGGACACGCTGAGCATTCTTTCTCTGTGTGCACAGTGGTTTTCCTCACCAGTCTCTAAGCCCACATTCCCAGCTGCTTTAATTTGCTCTGGTTTTGGATCAAATGCCACCTTCCTTGGAGAGACAGTCTCCAGATGGTTCTGGAACACAGCCCCTCCAGCTTCTGGGTCTTCCTGGCTGTAGTTTCTTCCCTGTGTTGTTCTCATCTGACACACTGCTCATTTTTGCTTCTCTGCTTGTTGAGTCCTGAGCTCGGGCTCTTCATGTGCTGACCCCTCCCCACCCCCACCGCACTGTGTGTCCAGCCCCCAACACTGAGCCTGCCAGGCTCAGTAAACATTTGACAAATACCTGTGACAGTTCTTCATGGGCTAAGTAAACTCTCACTACGTCGGTCCGTGCCTTCTTCTTCCCCACACTCCTCCTCTCTCTCTAGTTTCCCTATTTCTGGCCTCTTTCCCAGGCTTCCCACTTCAAAGCCCGGACACCATTTCTGGGCACTCATTGAGAACACTATTCCTGCCTCTATTCAGAATTGGTCTTCACAAGGGCATTCTCTCTTCCCCTTGCCCCTGCTACTCACGGCTCTGATCTTAGGCCTCACTAGCTTTGGGTTACACTAACCAAAAAGCTCTCCGCTGATTCCTGGCTATAGCCATGTGGCCACTGCCATTCTTTGAACACTGAGTACCCAGCAGTGCACGTGGGGACCTACACAGCCTTCCGTCTCATGCCTTTCACCTCTACCTCTCATGGGGGTCATCATGTCATGCTCTAAACAGAGAAACACAGCTTTGGAGGTTCAATAGCTCATTTCAGCCAATAAATCAGTTATTTCTGACACCATGTATTATGGGCAGATCAATTTTTCTTTCTTTCTTTTTTTTTTGGTTGTTTGAGACAGGGTTTCTCTGTGTATCCCTGGCTGTCCTGGAAGTCATTCTGTAGACCAGGCTGGCCTCTAACTCACAGAGATCCGCCTGGCTCTGCCTCCCGAGTGCTGGGATTAAAGGCATGCGCCACCACCGCCTGGCAGATCAATTTTTCTTAAACATAACCCTTTCCACTCCAAATCCTTGTGGGCTGCTGAAGTATGTTCCAGACCGGCATTTGCTACCTTTCACTGGCCACAGTGCCCCTCTTTTCCTTTCAAGTGTCATGAACCCCTTTGTACAGGGCAGCAGGGCATGTCTAAATGCACCATTTTCTCCCCGAGGCTGCCAGGGTGTCCCTACTGAAGCTGCTGTCTCCACCTGGAGTTCCTGGTTATATCCTCTTGTCAAGTGTCCTCCATGTTTTAAGATCCCTCAAGAGTATCATCAAACACCAAGGAGCCTTCTGGGCTCTTCCCCAATCTGCTTTATTATGTCTGTCTCCACAGCTTTCTAGGTTGAGGACCAGCACAGTCTGAGACTTTCCCTGGGATCCTGATGTATGGAAAAATAACTCAGTTCTTTGTCTAAAACCAGGCACATGCCGGCCAAGGCCAGTAATGACCTAGGGCTAGGCCTTGGGGAAACCACAGTTTTCTGGGTCCTGAGAACTTGACCCTTCCGCTTTTGAAGGGCTGTGGTCATCAGTCCCAAGGCTGTTGAGTGCTTGATTTCTGATGCACTTGAGATATCCTGTGTTTCATTTGTACAAAACTGCTTGACTAGCTTCCTGCTGACTTCATCCCACTGTACAATAGTTTTCTGTTGACTCTGTCCCACATGCCCCTGCAAGCTGTATATAAGATGCTGCACTTGTTAACGAACTTGCTTGCATGAACCATCAGTGTAAGACCCCCTGATCCCAACTTTCCTATCCTCTTTATTTTCTCATCTCCTGGTCCTCCCCCTCGGGGCTTGAAAAACAACCTGCTGGTCCAGGTCATTTCTGGACTATTCCATAAATGTGTGTGCTGGGCAGTGTGCTTAATATCGTGGCTATAATAATGAAAGGGTTATAGGATATCAGAGTTCAGGGAGGAAGTCTCTCTGCATTAATTTGACACATTTCCTCACAGGACTCAAATACAGATCTTGCTACTTCTAAATCCCAATCCAGTTTCCCGGCTCCTGAGTTCTCAGGACGGGGCTCTCCGACTGCTTTTCCCCAGTTCTTCCTGGTGAGATGCTCTGTCAGAGCATGGCTGCTGCGGAACAGTGCCCTCAAGGACCCCATTTGCTCTCTCCTTACCCGGATTTCCCTGCTCTCTCGGTAGAAATCCTTCTCTTCCACCTTCTCAAAGAGCAGCACCCTGCCCGGGCCAGCTGAGCAGGCGAACCCCTTTGAATACGCAGCGATGGCAAACACCTGGGGCATGGACATGTGGTGGGGGTAACTGGTTGTCACCATCTGTTCAAAGGAGGGGATCGGGGAGCTGGGTGGTGGAAATTCGATCAGGCTGGAAAAGGAAGAGAGCACATATGTTTTTTTGGAGACAATCCTAAGGAGAAGCATTAAGCTCTGGAGGGGGTGGGGGGATGGGGGAAAGAGATGGTCGGCACACAAATTTAATTCCAGGACACAGGCAGGTGGATCTCTGTGAGTCTAAGGCTAGCCTGGTCTACACAGTGAGTTTCAGTATGTAGGCTACATAAGGAGACCCTGTCTTCTGAGAGAGGGGGTGGGGGATATCCTTGGTTATGAGCGATGCCACCCACAGATCTCCCTTCCCATAGCCAAATGCTGCTGTCTAGCTTGGGAACTCTACACGGCATAGTGAGTACGTCTGCTAGATGGAGAATGGGGATTACCAACTTTGTTTAAAAATCAGTGGTTCAGGGGACTGGGTAGAGTAAGCTAATAGAACTGCCTGGCAGAGCTGAGATTTGAACCCAGGTCTCTTTTCCCATTCATTTATTCATACAATAAATATTTATACCTGCTCATAAATGTTAATTTAGAGTTATAAGGGCTCCGAGAAACCACAGTATATAAGATCAGCACAGTCCTTGGCCCCAGAAGCTTCAAGTCTCAGGCTCATGTGCTAAGGACTGTTAAGGGGCAGCTAGGCATGCCACAAAGACCTAGCTACAGGCTTTCTGAGGGCAGGAACTGAGGAGGTGCGCCCGCCCTAGGTAAGCAGAGGCCAAGTGCTCTTGGTCAGGCACTCCAGGGCAAACAGGAACGGGTGAGCACGTGTCTGTGTATTGGGGTAGCGAGCAGACAGAGAGAACCACACTGGCTGAGCCCACAAGCAAGAAAATACACTGGTCATGCAAGGAACCCAGAGGTGAGAGCTGATGGCCCTTTTCAGGAGGGGGGAGAGGCCGCGCTGAGCTAAGGGGCCTTTGCTGGGAGTCCCGGACCCACCAAAATACTGTGCATATAGCAGGCATAGACACATGTCTTCATAAAATGTTGTTATAAAATTCCAAGATGCAGCGGCATATAAGGGTTGATATGAACTACCTAACGGAAGCAGTCATTAGGAAAGGGGGAAATAATTCCATCAAGCTTCCTTAGGAAGCTATTCTCAAGCCACAAAATAAAGAGATACCAACTGGCATGGGGAGGGATTGTGGGAATCTGGGGACCAGAAGTTACTGAGGAGGAAGAATCCACAGGGTGCCAGGTGGCAGGGAGACTGGGCTCTGGTCTCAGAGAGAAGGAGATGGAGTTCTAGTCCTGGCAGAGAGCAGTGCTGAGATCTTAGGTCTCTGTGCCCTGGTCTGTAAAGCTGGCGTGATGATAACGGGCACAGTGGAGGACAGGACCCACGTGACTTTGTCAGCAGTGTCTGAAGTGTGACCACTCCTGTCACACTGCAGATGGAACCGCCCTCCCCAGTACCCCCGCCCACCAGACAGCCTTCTGTCAGATCTACTGGGCCCACTTCCTTATCCCTCTTTGCTCATGGTTGCCTCCGATTCGACTGTCACTGCCTGAGGGCCTGGGTTCCCAGTACCTGGCAAGTCACCTTGCATACTGCAAAGGCTCTGAGGGCCTTTATGTCATGAATTTGGTAAATTAGGCAGCCAGCCATAGAAAACATACTTTTGAAAAAAAAAAAAAACTGTAATTTTGAAGACTTGTCATACTGAACTGTGTATAAAATGAGACTAGGCATAAAAATAAAAGACTTGTATGGAGGCTATGGTCATAATGGTCAGGTTTGTGCTTGAATAGAGATGGGGGCTGAAAGAGAGGGAAGAAATGGCCATAGCTGGTTTTCAAGGTGAAGGGGTGGTAAGCGGCTTAAAAAAGATTGGTTTTTAGCTTATGTCTATGGGTCTAGCTCGCATGTATGTAAGTGTGCTGCATGGGTGCATGGTGCTTGAAGTGGCCGTCCCCGCTTATAACAGGACTGACCCTAACAGGGCCAGTTGCTTTTCCCCCAGGGGCCAGTTTGCCAAGACCTCTGCCCATGTTACCTCACCGTCCTAAGTTGACTCATGTCTGGCTTCAATCAGACCCTCAGGAAGTACGTCCTGTCTGGTAATCAATCAGGGTCCTACCTGACCACAAGCAGGAACTGTTCTTGCTAATTTCAGTCAAACAGACCCCTGACATAGCAGACAGACCCCTGACACAGCAGACAGACCCCTGACACAGCAGACAGACCCCTGACATAGCAGACAGACCCGACATAGCAGACAGACCCCTGACACAGCAGACAGACCCCTGACACAGCAGACAGACCCCTGACACAGCAGACAGACCCCTGACACCCTTGACACAGCAGACCCCTGACACAGCAGACAGACCCCTGACACAGCAGACAGACCCCTGACACCCTTGACACAGCAGACCCCTGACACAGCAGACAGACCCCTGACACAGCAGACAGACCCCTGACACCCTTGACACAGCAGACCCCTGACAGAGCAGACAGACCCCTGACAGAGCAGACAGACCCCTGACAGAGCAGACAGACCCCTGACACAGCAGACAGACCCCTGACACAGCAGACAGACCCCTGACAGAGCAGACAGACCCCTGACACAGCAGACAGACCCCTGACACAGCAGACAGACCCCTGACACCCTTGACACAGCAGACCCCTGACAGAGCAGACAGACCCCTGACAGAGCAGACAGACCCCTGACAGAGCAGACAGACCCCTGACACAGCAGACAGACCCCTGACACAGCAGACAGACCCCTGACACCCTTGACACAGCAGACCCCTGACACAGCAGACAGACCCCTGACACAGCAGACAGACCCCTGACACAGCAGACAGACCCCTGACACAGCAGACAGACCCCTGACACCCTTGACACAGCAGACCCCTGACACAGCAGACAGACCCCTGACACAGCAGACAGACCCCTGAACCTGCAACCACAGTTGCTGACCAGGTGTCATGAGCCAGTCCTAAATGACTCCTGTACCAGTAAGAGTCTATACCCAATCACTTCACTACAGCTGGAATGTCCCCAATCCTGCACAAAAGGAGCCTGCAAACTTCTCTTGGGGTTGCTATTTTGCCATTTTGTCAGATGGTTGGACCCCAGCATGCTGGAATTTTTATTCTCAAGAAATTAAATGCTCTTGTTGATTACATGTGTCTGATGGTCTTTGTGGGACTTCTCATGGACCCTAACAGTGCCCTCAGAGGCCAGAAGATGGTGCCGGATGTCCTGGAATGATTGTGAGCTGCCATATGGGTGCTAGGAACCAAACCTGTGAGGGGCTTTGGAAGAAGCTCATTTTATATAACTTGGGCAGAACAATGTGGGTGGGCACTAGCCCAGCAGAGGGCACTGTTACCTCTCTGACTTGTGGATGATATCCAGGCTCTTGGAGCTGGTGGGCTCCTTGACCATTATGTTCGTCTCCCAGCGCTGGTCTCCAGATTCAAAGAGAAAGAGCCTGCCTGTGTCAGTGCCGGCGATGATCTTGTCATCAGACACCCAGGCATGGGCTAGGTAGTTTGGGGATTCTCCCCTCTGGAAATTGGTTTGCTTTAGGGTTCCTTCAGCAAAACGAAGCAGCTTAAATAGTCCATTTCCAGTGACACAAACTTGAGTATTATCCTGGGGGTTGATGCTGACCTGCAAAATGTCAGGAGATTAAAAAAAAAAGACAGGCTGGCTCTTGGTGCAATTATTCCCACCAGTCAATACTCACTTTAGGTAGTTCAGAATGTCTCGTACATATCACAAGATCATGGAATTCTATATTTGATAAAGATAAACATTATATCTACTGGATGAACTATCAGTCAACACACTTTAAAAAGAAAGTAGAATAAACAATCTTTTTTTCTTTTTTTTTTTTAATTTTTGTAGCCCAGGCTGGCCTTGAACTCACTATGTAGCCCAGGCTGGTCTTAAGCAGATATTCCTCCTGCCTCAACTTCCCGAGTGGTGTGATTACAGGCATGCACCAGCGTGTCTTCTTGTCTGAGCAGAGCTATATATACTCTGTACCAGCATGAGGGAATGCAGTTCAGTTGAAAACAGAGACATGGGGGTGGGCCGGTGTACCGAGGCCTGTCCAGGGGGAGGAAAGCACACATCTGGAGGGATGATGTGGTTCCACCAGATGAATTTCCTGCAGCGGAAGCCCTTATCCAACACACACTAGGCAGTTAACCTGCTGTCCTCACTAGACAGAGAGCAATTTGTGGTACATTGTGCCGAGTCTCTGTGTCCTTAGGGCTGGGTGCCGAGCAGGTACCTAGTAGAAGCTCACTGGATCTACTGCAGAGGAGGTGCTCTGTGCTCTGAGGAGGGCTCCTCACCAGGATACTATGTCCTAGATGAAAGAGCCTTCTGGTTCTCCCCGCCTCTGAAATTTGGCAATGATCACTTTTCTCTGTATTAAGAAGGGATGTGAGTGTTTTGCTGGTGGTGCCCTGGCTCACACATCAACCTTTGAGAAATGAATGACGCATGTTTAAAGCTCTGACGAGCTAGTATCTCTGACCATGGACCGTATAGACTTCTTGAACTTGTGACGACAAATACATGATGCTGGACAGAGATATAAAACCTTGGGACTCCCTGCCTAAGCAGTCAACCAACCTGTTTCCTAGTGGCTCTTCATTTTGTTCTGAAACCACAATAGAAAATTCTGTTCTCCACACAACTGTAACTTCATTGGCAGTTTCTTACACGTCTACCTCTTTGCTGGGCATGGTCGCATCCACCTCTAATCCCAGCACTTGGGAGGCAGAGTCAGGGAAGATCGTTAATTCGTGGCTAGCCTGAGCTGTGTAGTCATAACCCATTTTAAAACCACAAAACAACACCCCTCCAAAACAAAATAAAAACCCAAATCTACCAATTTATATGCCATTCCTGAAATCCTCCTGCTGCTCAGAAGTCTATGGCAAAGGGGCCAGAACCAAGGAGAGTAAGTTTTAGATGGCACAGCTGGGTCTAGCCTGTGCCAGACGGTAGTTCTGGGCCAGACGAAGGAAGACAGAAGACAGCTGGGAAACAGCTGGCTCTGCCTCTCACCACTTCTGCAGTCTTGGCTGAGTTACTTGGCCTCTTAGGGCCTCAAGACCCTCATCTCTAAGATGGGGTAATAACCACATATTCCGAAGTGCTTCTCATGAAACTGAGTGTTAAAACACATGGGAGAAATGAGAACCATGGTACAAAGTGCCAAGTAGAAGTCGGCGCTTACTGCTTTACAGTGGGGAAGGCATGTGCCATGCCAGGGGGTACCTGGTAGATGGGGTTGTTCTGAACATCAGATCTAACAATGGCCATTACTTTCTGCTTTTCCCATAGCCAATAGACGAGGTTTGATTCTGGAGGCGACGTCTGGGTCAGCAGGTATTTAGAGTCTGGAGAAAAAGCCATGCTGATAAACTTTTGAACTTGGAAGTCAAAATTATTCAGGACTTTGCGCTTCCGGCAAGGGATGGATGACAGCTCATAAATAGTGATGGTAGGTTTTTCCAGCACAGTCTCGGAGATAGCGAGGTATCGCCGATTGGGACTGATGGACAAGGCCAGCATGCCCTGACTCTTGTCTGAGCCTGCAAAAGGAGGTAAAAGGGAGGACTGAGGGCAGACAATGCTTCCATCAAAGTCCAACCAGGCTTAGCAAGAGGCACCACCGCCAGAGGAGAAAGGTGTACAAATGTGTAAAGATCAGTCCTGGGCCACCCCTTGGTTCAACTGTATGCAGGCAATTGTGAAAATGACTGGGATGGGCACCTCACTAGGTGAGCTAGGATGCTAAGTAGTCTTTCCTGAGTCAGGACCAGACAGGATGGAGGAAGGTGCACATGGCAGGAAAAGCTTGAGCAGTGAATGGTGTAATAGAGGGTGCATACAGTGGGGGATCCCAAGGATCTGGATTGCTGGAGCACTGTGTGGGAGTCAGGGGTGACTGGGGATGGGCCGACAAGGGTGGGGTAGGCTCCAATCCTGCAGGCCTTGACACCTTGAGAACCCAGCATTTGGTACTCCACTGCAGAGGCTGGATGCTAGCTACTCAATTCCTCAGTCTGGCAGCTAGGCAGAGGTGGAAGTCTATGATGAAGCTTTGCGCTTCCTTGATAGGCAGAAAGACATACATACTCTCTTCCCTCTTCCTAGAATTTAGAGAGGATAACCAGAAACCCTGCCAGCATCTTGCAGCCATGCAGATGAAATGAAAGCTGTGGTGAGCATTAGAGTGTGAACACCTCCTTCAGAAGACAGAATTCTGAGGGCCGCAGCAGGCCCCATTATGTGGGCCTTGGGCACCTGGCTTTCACGGGTCTCTTCCTTCATTAAAAATCATAAAAATAGGGCTGGTGACTTTTCCACAGGACTGGAGTTAGGTTCCCAGCACCCATATCAGGTGGCTCACAATCACATGTAACTCCAGCTCCAGGGGGATCCAAAGCCTCTGGTCTCCACAGGCACCCCCCCCCCCCACGACATGCACATGCCTCCTGTGCATACATATACACATAATTATAAATAAAATAAAAGACAATAAAATAGGGCTAGCAAGATGGCCCAGTGGGTAAGAGTGCTTGCTGCCAAGGCTGCTGACTGAAATTTCATCCCCAGAACTCACATGGTAGAAGCAAGGAGCAAATACCTCCGAGTTGTCTTCTGACTGTGACATTCATGCCATGGCAAGCAGGTGTACAAACGTGAACACATACACACACACTGAATAAATGAGTGTAATAGAATTGAATAGACATGTATATTATGTACATATATATTCATATATTTAGTGGTTGCACTTACATAGACAGGAATATAGTCCAGGCTGGATTTGCTATCATATAATCATTATTGCAGTATCCATTTTCTTCTCATATTAATACAAAGTAAATTTATTCAGAGGCTTCAAAGAGTTGTGGGCCCTGGGCACTGTGCACAGGGGTGAATCACTGTGAATGTGGGTCCCAGACAGGGCGGTTGAGTGAGGTAGGGAAAGCTGCACTAGCAGATTCTGGGAGTCCCTCTGTGATGGGTTCCACGCTGCTTCTTTCCAGCTTGCTAAGGAGGGACGGGATGAGTATATTGTCCTGCAGCAAACTGCCCTCCACAGGAACGTCTGCAGGGAGCCTGGGGGGCAGCTGTGTCAGAGAAGAGCATGGCTCTGGGTCACTGAGAGCCTTGTATAAGGTCTAGATTGCAGTTGGGAGGCAAAGGGAGCCGCTGGGAGCCTTTATGAAGGGTCAGATGTGTGTTGTAGGAGAATCTGCCCAGCAGCTGTGTGGATGGCAGTCCTGAAGGCAGGGAGACTGGTCAGCTGGGGGCTCAAAAAGCCAGAGGTGATGGTAGAATATGCTGTATGAAGGCAGCAGGAACAGTAGACGTGTGGAAAGGGGCAATGAGGGAATAGTGAATAGGTAGAACCAGCAGAATCCAGTGACTGACTGGGGTGGGGAGCGGGGCATAAATGACAGTGAGGTTTCTGGGCCCTGTGGAGAAGTGGGACACCAGGGGTGGAGTACAGGCTGGACAAGTTAGACTCTGCTGATTTTTCCTTAACATGGCCCCTCTGAATCACTAAACTTTAACTATGTGTATTTGTTTCTAGTTTTTAATAATTTGATTGATTTACATTTAAATTTTCAATCTATCCTGGGCCCATGATGAGAAAGGATAATTAGTGAGACTCTAGGGTCTGGAGAGATGGCTCTGAGGTTGAGAGTGTGTCCTGCTCTTCCAGAAGACCTGGGTTCGATTCCCTGTACCTGAGTTGGGAGGCTCAAACTGTGGGTAACTTCAGCTCCAGGGGATCTGATGTGCTTGCTCTTCCAGCCTCTGCAGGCATACGCACACTTATGCACACACACATACACACACATTAAAAAAAAATAAGTAAGACTCTCAATGGCTTCCCGTTTCTCAAAGACATAACTGGTAGCTTAACACTGAATCCTAACACCACTTGTATATTAAAGTTACATATTTATATACATGTTTACTGGGCTTCTGGGGTATTTATGCCTGGGTCTCATTGCTTTTGTAATAATGTCTTTAACATGAGTTTGAATATCCAGCAAGGAAAGAACACGAGGAAAGAGGAAATAATAAATAATAAAAATGGATTTGGGATGTATACTATGAACTCCATAGTGTGAATATTTGGGGGTAAAAGGATGTAGAAGTTGAGTAAGATTTTGAATCTGAGGGCAGAGGTTGGGACCGAAGCTAGGATGGGAGGGAAGTGGCATAAAGTTAGGGACATGCTCATGTCTGGAGGAGGCAAGGGGAGCGTGTTTACATATGTGCTTTCTACCAGGCTGCACTGTGGGAAGCGTTTGTCCCCCTCATTCATACAAGCCTGAGTACTGGAAGGCACGCTTATGTCTGCTACAGCACAGAGCTTGTGGAGGGCAGGGACCATGGCTTTCTTGCTCATTCATTTATTTGTTCATTTACCAGGGACTGAATACCAGCAGGTGCTTGGTATAGCCATGCCTTGTGCAGGAACAGGTCTGTTGAGAATGGTGTCCTTAAGTGAGTTTTGTGAAGATCATAGTGTGAACTAAAGCAAGATGTCTACAGCATCACCAGGCAACACAGTCCTGTAGGACCATTGTTGTAAACATGGTCACTGATGGCAGTACTTCTATGTGGCCCATGACCAGACTTCTTGACTGATTTTAGTTTGTCAGACACACTGCGCTCAGTCCAGTTAATTCAGTTATCCCTGAAATACCTCCACCCCCCCCACTTCTTGGTTCTTCTCTTGCTAGTTTTTCCCCTGGCTCCTCATTGTAACTGGAGGAAGGTCCCAGAGCTAACAGAAGCCTGGGAGTCCAACTGCCCCTTTACATCCCATTTAGCTGCCTCTATGTGTCTCAAGCAGACATGTCTCTTCTCTCAGCCCTTTCTCACTCTGGCTGCTCAAGTATAACCACTGTGCTTCTATGTCTGTTTAGGAGGAAACCAGGCATGCCTACTCCAAAACAGACCCAGAACTGCCCCCACCCTGCCTGATGCATCCCCTTACCTGATGTTTTCAGTCCCCTCTCAAGATGTTTGAGATCCCGGAGAACTCTTAGATGAATGAGGAAGGAAAACAGGAAGTGGGACACATATGCATGTGCACACACACACACACACACACACACGCATGTGCACACACTCACACACATGCAGGTGCACACATTCACACAGGCATGTGCACACACTCACGTGCACACTCACACTAATGTGCACACACACATGTGCACACACTCACACACATGCAGGTGCACACATTCACACAGGCATGTGCACACACTCACGTGCACACTCACACTCATGTGCACACACATGTGCGCACACACACACACGCATGTGCACACACTCACACACAGACAAAGAAGACATTACAAACATTCAGAGAAAGACTGTATACCCACAGAAATAAGATCCCAGTGGCTAATTCCTTAACTACTATAACAAAACAGAGGCCAAAAGACAATAGAATAAAACCCATACCCCCAATATTCTATACCCTGTCAAACTAGCTTCTTAAATGAAGATGAAACAAGACATTCTCAAACTAACAAAAACTTGGAGAATTGAGCACTATGTCTCATCATTTAATGTAGACGGAAAAGGATCCCAGCTGGACTATATGAGTTATAACAAGCAACAGTGGCAGAACCTGGTAAATAGGAGAGAAAATATACTCAAATATTGTCTGTATAAAATGATGGTTGGTTAAGTGTTAGTAAGTCATATATAAAGTTCTATATTAGATACAGAAAATATATGCTAGGAAATCCATAATCTGTTCACTGAGGGCAAAAGCATAGAAAACTGGGAAAAAAGAATTTATTTAACTTGATATAGGACACTGACATTTGTTCATAGCAAATATCTTTCTTTATAAGGAGATATGAAAAGAATCTCTTCATGACCAGAAACATAATGACTAGGAACATGTTCATTGTTTCTATTCAACTCTCTCAAGATGTCCATTATAGTGACAGAAGGTAAAGAAACCATTATTATTGTAGATGTGTCTATAGAGAAGTTACTAGAATTAGTGATAGTCCAGTAAAGATAATAAATTCACCTCTCTCTCTCTCTCTCTCTCTCTCTCTCTCTCTCTCTCTCTCTCTCTCTCGTGTGTGTGTGTGTGTGTGTGTGTGAATGTGCGCTTGCCATGGCACACTTGCGGAAGTCAGAGGACACTCTGGGGTGTGGGTCTTCCACCCTGTTTGAGGCATGGTTTCTTTGCTGTTCACTGCTGCACATGCCCGGTTAGCTGGCCCACAGGCTACTGCAGTGTCTCCTGTGTCTATTTCCCATCTTTCCATAGAAGCAATGGGATGTCCGATGTGTCACTCCTGGCTTTATGTGGGTTCAAGTATAGGTCCTCACACATGCCCAGCAAGTGCTTGACCCACTTAGTTATGTCCCCAGCCCCTCAACTATACTTAATATGGTTTATTCTTCCATAATGTTTACATGGTGTTTGATAACTTTCTTGGAGGGGAGTTGAGACAGAGTTTCCTTGTGTAACAGCTCTGGGTGTCCTGGAACTCACTTTGTAGACCAGGCTGGTCTCAAACTCAGAGTTTCTCCTGCTTCTGCCACCTGAGTGCTGGGATTAAAGGTGTGTGCCACCCCGTCAGGCATTTGATAACGTTTACTTCATTAAAACTAAGAGTTATTGTCAGGTAATGGTGGTGCACACCTTTAATTCTAGCACTCAGGAGGCAGAGGCAGGTGGATTTCTGTGAGTCTGAGGCCAGTCTAAGTCTACATAGTGAGTTCCAGAACAGCCAGGGCTGTTACACAGAGAAACTCTATCTTGAAAAAAAAAACCCAAACAAACAAAACTAAGAATTATTCTCCATCCCAAGATACCATGAGGAGGAAAAAGCACAGGCTGCAGAAAAGAATTATTTCTAACACATGTATCTGACAAATGATTAGCACACAGAGTATACGAGTGTGTCCATAACTCAAGAGAGCTACCCTTCAAAACGAAACTCACAAAAATAATAGAAAAGTTGATAAAAGCCATTTAACATAAATCAAAGCAGGGATATTCCACAAGCATGTGAAAAGATACCTGTTTTAATTAGCAATACAGACATGCAAGCTAAAACAACAGATCTCTTTTTTGATAACTAGAATCTCTCTCTCACACACACACTAATTAGGAAGCTGAACAACAGCTAGAGCTGGTGAGCATGGGTAATAGGGACACTTATGCATTGCTAGTGGCAATATAAACCAATACAATCACATTTCTCAGTAACTTTAGTTCTGGCCGTGTGTCCTGGAACATCTTTGCAGACATGTGTGAATGCAAGAATGGTTAATGGTGGTATGTTTCTAATGGCAAATAATTGTTATTTTCCACATGCCCCTCAAATCTAGAATGGAGAGAGAGAGAGAGAGAGAGAGAGAGAGAGAGAGAGAGAGAGAGCGCCAGATTGGAATGCTATATTGCAACAAAATGGACTCAGTTCTATGTGTCAAAATGCATGAGTCAGAGAGCTAGTAACAAAGCACAGACTATGATTCCGTTGGTATAAGATAGGAAAAAGTGGAAACAAAAGTATACTTTGTATACACAGTATGGTAAATCCAAGACCCACTGTAGTACATGCATGACCCAAGATGGGCTGGCCCAGGGTGGTGGGGTGGTGGTGGGGTGTATTGAGAGGAAAGTAACGGAGAAATGCTGGAACTGGCTGATCCTGGGTGTCTGCGTGCACAGGTCTTTGTGTAATAGTAATTCATTAATGATTACATATATGTATTGTAGTCTTTCATATTTGCTTATGTATGAATGAATAAAAAAGTGGGGGAAATGTCATGAATATCACTGGCCGGCTGGACCAATGTAAACAAAAACAGGAGTCAGGTTCTAAGGAAGATTATTTGTGACTTAGGATAAGATTTCCAGTGTGTCCACCATACAAGGATTCAATGAAGGTGCTACGCTCTTGAAACTGTTAGACTCAAAAAGGGGTTCTGGTGAGGACAAGCCCAACTGCAGGAGACTACAAGAAAAACACTCTTTAAAGTAACTCCTGTGAAGTCACAGTGAAGAAATACTTTTAAAATTAGTGTTATTTTGGATGTCATTTTGACTACCTGTGTCAGGTTAACCTATTATTAAACAGTGCAAATTGACATTTATTTTGTCTACATTTATAAAATTACATGTATATCCCAGCAGTCAAGAAAAGACCTCCCTAATCGTCAAGACTGTGTGGTTCTGTACTGTAGCACATGCCTTTAATATTTGTGACAAGATGGGGAGAGTTTCTTTTTCTTTTTACCTGGAATGAATTTTTGCCATTTCTGATCCAGATTGTACTTCACACAGTGATTTCCTGAAGGAAATATAATGATCTGTTCGTCGAAGAAGAAGATATTGTTGGACACGTGGGCACGAAGACCAAAAACATGCAGCGCCTGAGCTACCACGGTGGACATGGTACCTGGCAAAGGGTGCTGCTGAAGATGAGCAGCAAGCAGGTGAGAGTGGAAAAGCGCATCGCATCTCCCCGCCCCGCCCACGGCCCCGCCCTAGTCCTGGACTCCGCCTTTGGCCCGCCCCTCCCTGACCCCACCTCACCCCCTATCGCCCCGCCCCCAGGCTCCTCTCCTCGTCGCCCCGCCCCCAGACTCTTCCTATCGCCCCGCCCTCAGACTCCTCTCCTCGTCGCCCCGCCCCCAGACTCTTCCTATCGCCCCGCCCCCAGATTCCTCTCCTTCTTGCCCCGCCCCCAGGCTCTTCCCATCGCCCCGCCCCCAGACTCTTCCCATCGCCCCGCCCCCAGATTCTTCCCATCGCCCCGCCCCCAGACTCCTCTCCTCGTTGCCCCGCCTCTAGACTCTTCCCATTGCCCCGCCCCCAGATTCCTCTCCTCGTTGCCCCGCCTCCAGACTCTTCCCATCGCCCCGCCCCCAGATTCCTCTCCCGTCGCCCCGCCCCCAGACTCTTCCCATCGCCCCGCCCCCAGATTCTTCCCATCGCCCCGCCCTCAGACTCCTCTCCTCGTTGCCCCGCCTCTAGACTCTTCCCATTGCCCCGCCCCCAGATTCCTCTCCCGTCGCCCCGCCCCCAGATTCCTCTCCTCGTTGCCCCGCCTCCAGACTCTTCCCATCGCCCCGCCCCGATTCCTCTCCCGTCGCCCCGCCCCCAGACTCTTCCCATCGCCCCGCCCCCAGACTCCTCTCCCGTCGCCCCGCCCCCAGACTCTTCCCGTCGCCCCGCCTCCAGATTCCTCTCCCGTCGCCCCGCCCCCAGACTCTTCGTCGCCCCGCCCTCGCGGCTCCGTTCACGCTTTGCCTTTCTCTCTTGCTTTCTCAAAGACCCCAGGATCTTCAAAGGACCCCAGAGAAACCTCTCACCTCTCGCTTCACGACTCTGGGTTACCAGACCACGTAGGGATCCGCAGGTACTCCTTCTAAAGATCCGGAGTAACTCAGGCACGCCCAAACGCTACAGCCGTTCCTATAGCAACGAGAAACCGGAAGTGCGGCTCTGCAACCGGAAGCGGAAGCCTGGGTCGAAAAGCCTTAAACGAGTAGAGAGGTTGCTAGTGCTGGTGTGTCTTCAGGGCACGTGGAGTGACTGACGGGCTCATCCCGCGGGATTGGGAGACGGCGAGATGGATACCCCTCCGCTCTCAGACTCGGAATCGGAAGAGTCCCTGGTCTCAGACCGGGAGGTAGGCGGCAGCTGGGCTCGCGGGGCAAGGCGTGGGACGGGAACTTTGGTACTGACGCGCCCCGGTCTGTAGTTGCAGGATGCGTTTTCCCGCGGACTCCTGAAGCCAGGCCTCAATGTTGTGCTAGAGAAGCCGAAGAAGGCGGTGAATGATGTGGTGAGCTCGCTTGGGAATCGGGGTCCTTGGAATGGGGTGTGCACAGCGCCGTGCTACTTGGGAGACAGATGTACCCTGCGCCTTGACCAGGCGGTCGGCTTCATGTGATGGTATTTGAGCTTGGCACTTTGGGCTTGAGAGAGACAAACTGGGTTCTCATGAGCATCCTGTCTGACTTACCTAGAATGGTCTGAAGCAGTGTTTGGCTGAATTCAAACGGGATCTGGAGTGGGTTGAAAGGCTTGATGTGACCCTGGGTCCAGTGCCAGATGTCAGTGAAACTCAACCAACACCCCAGAACAAGGACCAGAAGAAAGGTGTTAATCCAGAAGACGACTTCCAGAGGGAAATGAGTTTGTATGTTGTGTTATGGGTCCTGTGATAGAGAATTACCGGAAGGGGGTAACGTAGTATGCCTGCACCCTCAGGCTCTGAGGAGTTAGCACGAACCTCAGAATGGAGCTAGGGTTCCTCCTGTTTGAAAGACTAGCTCCTTGGTCATCATTTAACCAGAACCCTGCTTGAGGGCTATTCCAAATAACTCATTTAAAGTTTGTGTGGGTGCATCCAGTCACCAGAACAGACTGCCTAGGACGGTTGTGAATGGACTTTCTGTAACGTTAGGGAAAGAGTTCATAGTTATGTGTTAATGGTACCTTTAGTAAGCTCATCGTTTTAAACACCTGATTTGCTTTTAGAAGTATTTCCCTCTTAAAAATGAGTGTGAAGGGAGATTTCTGTTACATATGAAATTAGTGGAGTTTTATCGAAGCTTTTGTTTTGTCTTGTTAGTGCCGGTGGGATGTCCATAGTCCTGAGACTGGTTAACTCCCGAGAGGCAGTAAGAAATGGAGGCCGTTCTCCACCCCTCATTTCACTCTGTCCTGCAATTTCAGCTACCGCCAAGCCCAGGCCGCGGTGCTGGCCATGCTACCCCGGCTCCATCAGCTCCAAGTCCCCACCAAGCGACCCACTGATTATTTTGCAGAAATGGCCAAGTCAGATCAGCAGATGCAAAAGGTAAGAGACAGGCAAATTTTCCTTCTGGAAAGCCAAGGCTTCACCCTGAAGTATGTCCATTCAGCTGGCTCATTTCCTGTGGTCTTTAAAAAGGATTTGTGCTGGCTGTAATCAGTATTTTATATTTATAATTTACTTTATTTTTTATGTGCAGTGGTGTCAGAGTGTCAGATTCTCTGTAGCTGGAGTTACAGACAGTTGTGCTGCCAGGTGGAGGCTGGGAATTGAACCCAGGTCTTCTGGAAGAACAGTCTGTGCTCTTAATTGCTGAGCCAACTCTTCAGCCCCTGTAATCAGTATTTCTGAAGGAGAGTCTTTGCTTCAGAGGCACGCCAGTCACTTAGATAAAATAGGGAGAGAAGAGCTGGAAGAAGTGTGGTCCCTGTAGTAAAGAAGGCTTGTGTATTTCCTTCCTGGCGGGTTTAGTGGCATGGTATATAGGCACAATAGTCTTGTAGTTCTAGGCCCAGCGTTGCCAACAAGAACACTATTGCTTGTAGACAGGGTTTTCTTCTCTGGGCCTCTGTTTTCTAGAAAGTGAGGGGTTGATGTATGGTTCAGATATAATGTAATTTAGAGTTGGGGGCCTTGATCTTCTTTAGCTTTGGGAGGAAAAGACTTTGACATGGAATCCAGGATGTATTTAAATTGTTCGTTTGGTATCAGTCTTCATCTTAAAGAATTCCAGGTGGTGTCCCAAGAAGCTAACCCAGAGACAAGCCCAGATATACCTGACAGTCATGACGACTACTTACACTTAAAATGTGTATTTTACTAAGAGGCGCGAGGTATCAGTGTACAGGAGTGTGATTACATGTGTGGCCCGTTAGAAGAGGGCACTGAAGTTTAGCCTTATTCTGTAAACAGGGCTTGGGAGAAACAGGTCTTGTATGACAAACAGGCAGCTTTGTGTAATAGAACAAGCATGCTTGAAGAGGCAGGGTCACTTTTAAGCTCTGGCTGCACACTGACACTTTTAGTGCCTGGATAAAGGCTCAACTTTGTGGCTGTATTATCCGTATGTGGAAACTAGGAAAGTACACACACTCCATGGCTTTCGGAGTTAATGGACTACTGGAGCCTTGGTCTAGTGTGCTCTGTATAGTAGCTGACAACATCCTGTCTTTTAGATCCGACAGAAGCTTCAGACTAAACAGGCTGCCATGGAGAAATCTGAAAAGGCCAAGCAACTTCGAGCGCTTAGGAAATACGGAAAGAAGGTGAGAAAGAACACCTGCACAGAATAGGACAAGGCAGGAATGCCAGGTCAGATGGCTGTGGTGTGATCTGGTTCTGGCCCTGTGTGAGTTTGGTCCTTACTGGTTTGGGTCTTACTGGTGAAGTGGGTCTGCTGGTTTCCCTGAGCACAGGTTCACTCAGCACCATGGGACACCATGGCCCACCCAACATAGTAGGCAGCCGCTGGTGCTCTGATTGGTAGTCTTTGGAGTCACGGTTGGGATGTATGACTGACCACAAGGTGTCTGTCTCACAGGTGCAGACTGAGGTCCTTCAGAAGAGGCAGCGGGAGAAAGCACATATGATGAATGCCATCAAGAAATACCAGAAAGGTCAGTGCTAAAGGCAGGGGAGCCTGGGTATTGGTGCTTTAGAACTAAGGGAGTATAGTGTCATTTAGTGCTTTGCAGCCATCTTGCTTTTAATCTGCTGGGCGTAGGCTTGGGGAATGGTGTAGGGAATGAGGGGTGCTTCTGGAGATGCATTTAGGGAATAGCAGCCGTGTCTTGAACGATCCTAGAAATACAGTGTGCTGATGAAAATGCTTCTTCCTTTACAGGCTTCTCTGATAAACTGGATTTCCTTGATGGGGATCAGAAGCCTGCCGAACGAGGTGCAAAGGCAAGAGCTAAGGGCCAGCAGATGAGTAAAGGGTAAGGGTTTCAGTTTGGTTTGTCTTATGATAGCCAACAGTCAGTCCGGTGAGGGAACTCCCCAGGGAAGGCTCCAGTGTAGAGTATCGTTGCTTAAGGGGTTGAGACTTTGATGCCATGGGATGGACCTGTGGCCACAGGAATGTGTGAAGAGGGAAGTTGGTACCCGGATCATTTGAAAAGAGCATCCAATGACTGTTGTGCTCCCTGACTCTCAGAGTGATGGCGGCCAGTCCAGCCCGAGGACTTTCGGAGGAAGGCTTCGAGCACCTCCCTCGTAGATGCTTTATTTATTGTGAGGCAGTGGTGTGTGCCTCAGTGCTATGAAGATTGAAAGGGGTTGGGGGCTCTCTGTGCCCCTTTACAGTCTCTCTTTCCGCACAGGTGGGCTCACATTTTGAAGTCTTAGCACAGTCTGGGAATGGCTTCCTGATGGGGGACTGTCCCACCTGAGCCTAATGTGAAGCACGTGAACATCTGAGCAGGAAAGTGGGAGAGAAGTGTTTGAGGAAGAAAGAATCAGCAGAGCCATAGAGAGCCATAGTGAGCCAGTGGGTTGCATGTAAGGAGCGCCTGTACTTGCCCTCACTGGAAACACTGTGAGGCCAGCAGCTAGTTAGGGAGCCTTCATCCTTGGCATTAGGGGGACAGACACTGGCTTGGCTCAATTATTTATGAGCAGGTCATGTGCCCATTTTGAGAAGGTGACAGGTGTGTGTGTGTGTGTGTGTGTAAATAAATGGCAGTCAGGGAAGTGGAGACTTGACTAGGTGATAGTACAGCAGCCCTGCTGAGCAAGGGTAATGGCTCAAAAGTGCCATGTGCAGGGAAAAAAAAGTGGGGTGTGGGCTGATGAAGATGTCAGAAGAGCAGGGTGCTGGGCAGATAGTAGAGACCCCAATCCCAAGCTGGCATTTCCACAGGAGCTGGAACAAGCCCAGGAGGGGAGGTGTGGTGGTTTGGCTAGGCTGAATTTGACAAGTTTTAAATTTTATTACATCTCAGTACTAACTGGATTTGTCTTTGAGAAGTAGAGACAGCTAGGGCTGAACTATCGGGATTGAGTTCAAATGGATGCCTGTAGAAGCAGGAAGATGGATGGTGTTGATAGAGCCTCTTCTGGGTTCTCCTTCTCTGGAGTTACGTCATTAATAGATGAGTTTGCCTGGGTGGTTTGTAGTGAAAATGTAAGGCCAAGAAGAGACCTGGAACAGCGGGGCCTAAGAACTTTGCAGAAACGAGCCTGTGCCTGTCACCGGGCCACACGGCCCATCAGGTTTACGGTGCGGTTATCTGTGGGCCCACCTTTTTCAGGCCCAGCGCCAAACGACGGTACAAAAACCAGAAGTTTGGTTTTGGTGGAAAGAAGAAAGGCTCCAAGTGGAACACCCGTGAGAGCTACGACGATGTCTCCAGCTTCCGAGCCAAGGTGGCCCATGGCAAGGGCCCCAGGAAACCTGGGAAGAAAGGGGCAAATGTAAGTGAGGGTCCAGGTCGGGGCCAGTTCAGTCTGTTTTCAACTCCAAATCTGTTCCTCTTGGTTCCTTCTCACCCTGGCCAAGTACTGTGTGACGACATAGGAAATTTTCTTTTGTCTTGTCTGCAGAAGCGACCAGGAAAACGCACAAGACAGAAAATGAAGAGTAAAACCCGCTGAACAGCATTGTTTTTTATAAAGAACCAAAGAAAAGGGCGAATGTACAGACTACAGAACACAGAGCTTTTGTCTTTCCTTTTGAAGAAAAATCTTTTACTAAATTAAACTTATGAAGGATACTCTTGGATCAAAAGCAAAGACTAAAAGATTGAGAAGTTTGCATATTAAAGAATATTGCTGATTATTGGTAATGCCTTTCTTTGGAAGCTGCACGGTGAACCTACACTTCTCACTTTTTCCTCTCTTCCCCTCAGTCCCTGAGCCAGCAGAGCCGGTCGCTGGAGAGGAAGGTCTGTTGTGATCACACGGCCCCTGGCGTAGCCCCTGGCTTTCCTCAGTTAATTCATCTTGCATTCTCCACTTACCTTCTTTGGTCCTTTGTTTTTCTAGATGCCGGTAATGTTAGCCACATAGACCGACCTTGGTCTGTTTTAGCACATCACATTAGTCCCTGGGCCTGGTGTCCCCTGTCTTGTGCCTTTTATTGTGCTCCATTTTTTTCAGTATCTTTTTTTTGGTTTTTCGAGACAGGGTTTCCCTGGGTAGCTTTGTGCCTTTCCTGGAACTCACTTGGTAGCCCAGGCTGGCCTCGAACTCACAGAGATCCGCCTGGCTCTGCCTCCCGAGTGCTGGGATTAAAGGCGTGCGCCACCACCGCCCGGCTCAGTATCTTTTTTAAGAAAATAGGTAAACTTATATCCCCTGTTTCTGAAACTGCCTTTAGTTTGACTGATGTGAATTGTTGCTTAAGATGGTGAGGGCCCCACCCCTTTGTCCTGGATCCTCCTGTTGCCATGAGGAATGAGGGGCTTTTCCCATCTTCCCATCCTTCCCTCCCAGAGCTCCTCTGATATGGGAAGCCCATGATTAGGCTTCTTGGAAAGATTCAGGCTTTGCTTTTATTTTTGTGTTTGTTTGTTTGTTTGTTTGTTTTTCTTTTCTTTTTTTTTTTTTTTGCGAAAGGGTTTCTCTACATAGCTCTGGCTGTCCTGGAACTCACTCTGTAGACCAGGCTGGCCTCGAATTCACAGAAATCCTCCTGCCTCTGCCTCCCGAGTGCTGGGATTAAAGGTGTATGCCACCATGCTTGGCAGATTGAGGCTTTTCTCCCTGCCATCTTATCATCCTTGGAACTTCTGCTTTTCCACAGTTGCAGTGTCCAAAAGCTTCCGGGATGGGAATGGTAAGTTTGAGAATTATTTTCTACGGTTTCCTTCATCCTGTCTGAACTGTCTCCTTCCTTGTACATTTGCCTTCTTTTTTTTTGTTTTTGTTTTTGTTTTTGTCTCATGTAGCCCAAGCTGGCCTCAAACTGATCCTTCCTTTACCTCCCAAGTGATGGGATCACAGGCATGTACCATCATTTCCCCGCTCATATTTGTTAGTTGAACATTTATGGCTTTAGTGTATGTGCGCACAGTGTGTTGATGAAGTCAAGGCAATTAATGTTTTTGTCTCATTCTCACTGCTTTGCATCCAGAGCTTCCTACTAGCTCCTAAAATAACATGACTGTGGCTTAGTCAGGTCCACTGTGCTGCAGATCCTTGAATTTACTATTTTTATAGCCCTCTTCATCCTGTCTCTCACATGCAAAACATTGCCCACCTCACAAGCTAGAATCCTAATACAGTCCATTCTACATCCAATAGTCCTTAAGTAGTCCCTTGTTTAGGATTACACTGCTGGGGTTGTGTAGTAATCTACCTTGTTGTTCTATCAGAATATCTGAGTTGAAGTACTTCATAAAGAAGGAGTTTATTTAGCTCAGCTTTGGAGGCAGTTACATCTGCTCAAACTGATGAGGGCAACATGGCCTAATGGTATCTTGATGACGGGAGATTTTACAGGAAGACAGGTACTGGGGCCAGCATTATTGTTCTTTAACTGGCTTTTGTAAGAACTATGTGACAACAAGAAGGAGGAGGACTCCAGGGTCCAGTCATCCAGCTACACAGCAAGCTAGGAGTAAGAGTAAGATTTACAGAAATAAGGGGAAAGCCCAGAGGCAAAAGATAGGATAATTAAAAGTTAAAGCTGGCTAGAAACAAGCCAAGCGGAGGCTGGGCATTTATAATTAAGAATAAGCCTCCGTGTGTGATTTATTTGGGAACTGAGTGGTGGGCCCCCCCAAAAGAGCATAAACAACATTTTGACACCCAATGAGGGCCTCAAATTTCCATAGTGCCTGAGAAAGCTTTAAGAAAAAAAAAATAAAGGGAGGAGAAAGCAGTAACCAGAGAAGGAAGAAGTCTGAAGGGGCCAGCCACCCAGCTACACAGCAAGTAAGAGAACAGGAAAAGCTCAGAGGCAAAAGGTAGATGGGATAAATTAAGGAAAGCTGACAAGAAACAAGCCAAGCTAAGGCTGAGCATTTATAATTAAGTATAAGCCTCTGTGTGTGTATTTATTTGATAGCTAGGTGGTGGGCCACCCAATGAGCAAAACAACCAACAACGTGTACCAATTCCACCAGTCAATGCCCCTAAGACCTGATACCTTACTCTAGGACTCTTAAAGGACCTGCCACCTCATCATTCCACCATGGAGAGGATCATGTGCCTTCAGCACACGAGCCCTTGGGGGCAGATGGTGTCCAGACACAACAGGCAGCTTTTCCTAATATCTGATGAGCTGGTTGGTCTGAGTTGGAGATGCTGAGATGCGGCGTGTGGGTGCTTGGGTCCCTTCAGATGCTGGTCCTCCGTGTTAAGAGGGGAATAACCAGTTTGTCTGCCTTCTCTCTGGTTCTGAAACTGCTCTGTTTTTAAGGAAACTGAAAACTAGAACCACATGTATTATTAAGCAGAAACTTTTCATGTTTTCTTATGGCATGGTGGTGCACATGTGGGATAGTTCTGGTTTTACATGCTAGTGAATTTCTAGAACCAAGTAAGTAGTTTTGGTGAGCTCATTTCAGCTAAAAATTCTGATCACACAGGTGTGTTGTCAGAAGACCCAAGATTAACAGTTGACAATACTGATGAAGCCTGGGAGTAGTTTAATCACCTAGTTATTCCAGTGGGAGCCTCAGAAGCAGGAGCTTGGAGTTCTGTGTGGAGCATACTGAGATTTAGGAAAATAGTTTGCAGTGATGATTTATGGATGCTGCACCCTTTAAAAGTTTAGAAATGAGATCCCCTTTTTTTATTGAGCAAAGGCAGGAGAGTCCATTGTACTAGTTCAGTATCTTCTATAGGACTTCTTTCATTTCCTCTATCATCCCAGCCCTCAGAATAAAGTGATCAGTGTGCAGAGTAGTATCCATATCGCTTGAAGTGTGAATATTTGTCATATGCATGGATAGTGAGGTAGTTCCCAGTGCAGAGTATTTGTTCTTTATGCTCTGCACAATTGCAGTGTGGATGAATTTCACTTATCGACATGTTAAATAGCAGCTGGTTGATAATGCTTCACATTTCCATCACTTAAGTGTTGCTGGGAGTGGTTTTGTAAAGTAGAAGTCGCCTGTCAGTTCTTCAGTCCACAGGGTCACTACCTAGAAGACTCGTTGCTTGGTGATCTTGTATCTGTTACTCATTTTAAAAAGACACATGAACAGCACAGTGTGTGGTTCTGTTGCCTTCTGCTTCCTGGTCATAAACTCACATGTAATTTGAGTCTTTAGGAGAACTGACCCTCAAAGACAAATGTGCGCATAGAACTGCAATGCCAGGACTGGTATACCGCTCAGAAAGAGCTGATGTGGGATGTCAGCACTAGACGTTCTAGATGGGAGACATCCACCCAGAGACCGTGCATGGTAGAGAACGCAGTGACATGAGCATGATGATGTTCCAAAGGAAGTGGCAGTTGCAAGAGACTTAAGAGCCCCCCGAGAATTCAGACATTGAAAGCACAAACGGTTAAGATGTCAGAAGGGAATCCAGCACGGGAGGAGGGAGAAAGACAGTTTGCCAAGGCAGAGAGAAGCAGCGTTGGGCCATGAGATGGCTCAATGGTTAAAGGTGCTTGCTGCCAAGCCTGAGGTCTTGGATTCATTCCCAGGGACCCACATGGCGGAAGGGCAGAACTAACTCCTTCAGGTTGTTCTCTGACCTCCATATGTGTGGACACACATACACAATGCAAAATGTAATTTCAAAAGGAGATGTTTCATGGTAGAGTGCCTGCTTATTGCCTGCTGGGTCCTGAGTGCAGTTCAAACCAAAAAGCTTATTCAATGTCACAAACTGTAGTAAGATAGATACCTTTTCTCTTTACAAAGATAAACATTTGGGGCCGGGCGGTGGTGGCGCACGCCTTTAATCCCAGCACTCGGGAGGCAGAGCCAGGTGGATCTCTGTGAGTTCGAGGCCAGCCTGGTCTTCAGAGCGAGATCCAGGAAAGGCGCAAAGCTACACAAAGAAACCCTATCTCGAAAAACAAAAACAAAACAAAACCAAAAAACACCAAAAAAACCCCAAACCATTTGGATCATAATATGCTCTTTTACATTACAGCCTACTAGACATTAATTTTACAAAAATTGTCCAGCATCTAACAGTCAATGTTAAAAAAAAATACCTTAGCTGATTTTGTAATGGGTCACAGAATAATTGTAATTACTTTCCCAAGGATTACAATCACTATTATTACAGCCACTACCGTACAAAATGAAAACGATATTTTGGGTGATTTGGGGGAAAGGTGAAAGCAGAAGTATGGTGACTCTGGAAAGGAACAGGTCAACAGGAACACAATGATCACATTCAGAGGTTAACCTTAGGACAAAAATTCTCAGTGGGCTGGAGAGATGCTTAGCAGTTAAGAGCATTGGCTGTTCTTCCAGAAGACCTGGGTTCGATTCCCAGCACCCACATGGAGGCTCACAACTTTAGTTCCAGGCATCTGATGCCTTCTGGCCTCTGCAGGTACCAGGCACACACATGGTGCACATACTTACATGCAATCAAAACACCTATACACATAATCTAAAAAGTCTGACTCAGTTTATATCATAAACTAAGATTCACCTCCACACATCAACTCCACTATTTAGGCACTGAAGTGATTGGAATGCTTTGCAAATTGAAGACTGAATGCCCAACAGGACCTTCCAGTGTTTTTAGTATAAGATACTAAGTACAAGTCATTGGCTGTGGATCTCTGCATCTGCCTCCATCATTGGAGAAAAGCTCTGTGATGACAACTGGGTATTCACCGATCTGATCACTGAGGTAAACCAGTTCAGTTCAGGCACCCTCTCCACTCTTTCTAGTCTAAGCTGGGGTCATCCTTGGGGATTCCTGGCAACTTCCCTAGCACCGGGTTTCTCTCTATCCCCATGATATCTCCCTCCATCATGGTATCTCTCTCATTGCTTTCCTACTCCATCCCTGTTCCAGCTTGGCCATCCCATTCTCTTAGGTTCTCATCCCCCATCCCCTACCCTCCATTGCCCACCCCTCACTTTGCTCATGGAGATCTCAACTATTTCCCCTTCCTAGGGCAATCCATGCATTCCTCTTTGGATCTTCCTTGTTAGCTAGCTTCTTTGGAGTTGTGGCTTGTTTTTGGTTATCCTTTGCTTTACTTCTAGTATCCACTTATGAATGGGTACATACCATGTTTGTCCTGAGTCTGGGTTACCTCATGCAGGATGATATTTTCTGGTTCTATCTATTTGCCTGCAAATTTCAAGATCCACAGCCAAACACCAGGCAGAGCTCCAGGAGTCCAATTGGAGAGAGAAGAGGGATTCTGTGAGCAAGTGCATAAGGATCATAATGGGGAAACAGGCAGAGATGACCTAACCAAACTAGTGGGAACTCATGAAAGTTGGATCAATGGCTGTGGATCCTGCATGGGACTAGACTAGGTCCTTTGCATGGTGAGACAATTGTGCAGCTTGATTTGCTTGGGCTGGGGGTGGGGGGTGGCCCTGGTGGTAGAATCAGAATCCATCCCTGGTTCATGAGGGGGCTTTTTGGAGCCCACTACCTCTGATGGGACACCTTGTGCAGCCTTGAGGCAAGGGGAAGGGCTTGGACTTGCCTCTACTGGCTGTGTCTCCCCCTGGAGGCCTTCCCTTCTTGTGGGGGAGAATAAGGGGGTCAGTTGGGGGAAGGTTGGGGGGGTGGGAGGAGGGAAGAGGGGTATCTCTGATTGATGTGTAAAATGAAAAAAAATTTTCTTAAAAAAAGTCATTGGACCTGAAATGTGTACATGTGAACTGACTTTCCAAATCAAATGATACCTGGCCATGGCCTGCCTTGCTACTGTCTATGTTGCTGTTGACATGTTGACATGTAAGTACGGTGTTGCTCTGGATGATGGTGGCTTTGGTGATACCAGGAGGGTAAAGGCTCTGTTGGCCCAACAAAAAAAGGACACAGAAAACAAGTGGAGTGGATGCTTGGATTTAGTATCTGCTGAAATTGCAAACAAACGGAAGAAGAGCCTCTTCCTTCTCAACCCGGGAACAGTGTCAGTATTTCCTGTGTGATTCAGGTGACAGAGCATGGCTCTACACAGCAGCTGTAAAGATCTTGGACACCATGATGGATTCCATTGTGTGTACCAGTGTGCAGTTGTTCACATAGGGGCCTCTGTAGTACAGAATAAAGCTGACCCTTAATCAAACCATATATATATGTGAGTGCATGTCCTGTATTCTCAGAACAATTAAGATCCAAGGATGAGATCTGCCTATTAGTGTGTAAGTTACTTCTCATTGCTGTGATTAAAACAAAAAAAAAAAAAAAAAAAGAAAATTTAAAAGCCTTGACATAAGTAACTTAAGAGTTTAATTTTGCTGACAAGGATACAGTTTGTCATGGCAAGAAATCAGAGCAGCAGGGACTGAGGCAGCTGTCACATTGCAAACACAGTCAGGAAGCAGCGCGATGAGTGCTGGTGTGCAGTGGTTTCTCCCTTCGGGAAGGGTGCTGCCCACATCCAGGTGTATCTTCCCATCACTCTCAAGTTAAGATACTATCCACAGACATGCCCAGAAGCTAACTAGACAGTCTCTCATAGGCATGTACAGAGGCTAGCCTAATCTAGATAACCCCCACAGGTGTGCCAAATGATTCCAGATCCTGTCAAGCTGACAGTGTTAACATCAAGGTGAGCAAAGTTTTCAGAAGCATCTTTTGAGGTTCTGGAAGAGATCTTCTTTTCAATCAAGTCAAGGGAAAGCGACTATGACAAGTATATTCCAAAGTTCAGTAATTTTCACCTTTCTCTAAGCTTTGCATGTAGTTCTGTAGTTAAAAATGTAAAACTATTTGTCTTATAATTCAGATTTACAATATCACATGGGAAGAATCTGAAAATATTGATGGTGTTTTACTCTACTTTTGGATGCATTTGTCATGGGGGTGGGAGTATCGCCAGAATTTTCTACATTTTTTTTTACAGTGAGGACAAAGTTATTTGGTTTGAATTACTGTGCTGTCCCATAGATGATCTGAGTCTTTTTCTCTTGGAGAAGCAAACAGACAGGCAAAAGGGCATCATATTTTCCATATAAATTTGTTTGCTGATACTAAAAAAATTCAATAACCTTTTGGTGCTCTGAAAAAAATCTAATGTCTCCATCCTAAAAGGTCACTATTTCTTGTAGTTGAAGTTTCTCTGGTCCTGCCTGGGCCCCTGCAATTCCATAGCTGCTCAGACCCACATAAACAAACAGAGGCTTATATGAATTAAAACTGCTTAGCCATTAGCTCAGGCCTACCACTGACTAGCTCTTACACTTAAACCCAGCCTATTTCTGTTAACATATATGTCACCACGTTTTCCGTGGCTTTACCTGTATGCCTGTTGCAAGCTGCTCCCTGGACAGTGAGCTGGCATCTCCTGGCTCAGCCTTTCTCTTCCCAGCATTCCTTTAGTCTGCTTGCCCCGCCTATACTTCCTGCCTGGCTACTGCTCATCAGTGCTTTATTAAACCAGGGTAGAATAGCATTATCCCACAGCAATCTCTTCTAGGTTCGTCAGAGCAGCAGAACTTTGTTGCTCAGCATTTCAGGGAGCCAAGGCATTTCCAAAGATCAGGACCACCCTTTCCTACTCTCCTTCCAATTGTCTACTTTGAAAGCCACACCTGTTGATACCCTCCCCCTGCTGGTGTCTGCTAGAAAGCAAGCTCCAGGAGATGAGGAGCTGCATCTCGATCCTAAGACAACATCCAACACACACTTGGTATTTGACATATGTTTGTTGAATGGAATTGTTGAAGGAGTCACACAGAAAGTTGACACAAATATTACAGAAATGATACTGTTGCAATAAACACAATCAATATATTTTAAGCGAATATAAGGAAACAGGCTGAGATGCCCACTCAGCATGGCTTCCCATGTCCCCATATTGAAGTTGGGTATATTCTTCCTGAAGAGGGTGAAGGGTTCCCACCCATGTCGAGGCTCCTCAAGCTTCTTCTGTCCCCAACCATCATTCTGAAACCAGCTAAGACACATCTTACATGTCCACAGCACCTGGATCTAATGTAATTTCTTAGATTGTCTCCAGTGTCCCTTGATGACATTGTCCCCAGGTTTATTATGAGCAGGCACGGACTACTTCAGACCTCTTTCAACTTGGACAAACAGTCTATTATCTGCAGAGTCCAAAAAGGTCTCAAGCAAGGCTGGCCCAGCAGCCAGCCACACTGATCCTTCCTGTCACGTGGGATGAGCTTGCCACAGGTGTCTAGGAAGGTGAAGAATGTGACACGTCCATGTGTATTCTTTCCACCCAGGGAGCCAGGGCTTTACTCTTGAAGAGAAAGAAGAAATGCTGTTTTAAATTACTTGTACTCTCTGCTAATTTTTAAGTTGCCTGATTGCTTAGCTTGGATTTCTATCCACCCTCATCCCACATACAATCTTCCTTCCTTCACAGCCCTTGTTAGTTACAGAGATTTGATCATTGACCAAACTCCACTCAGGCTATCCTGAACTCTTTCAACTAGGCCATACTTTGGATTTTAGTGTTCATTTGGATTTTATTGTTCATCTCTGTGATGTCTAATACTGTCAAAAATCCCCTTAAGTCACTTTCTCCCCACTTATTGTAAAACCTGGACTCACTCAGCCTTTTATCATCATATCTCCACACAGTAGCCTTATCTCAGAGCCTGTACCCAGGATGAGCTGTGCAATGGATGAGAAGGCCAGGTCCTGGGCTTTCTGGCAGTTGTGAGAACTGGAGAAACTTAGCCTCATGGCTCTCAGGTTAGAACTTAACTCCTTGCCTCCTGGAAGACTTAGACAAGGTAACCATTCAGCACCTATTGAGTGATTATAGTGCTGGGCATTAGGGGGACAAAGTTAAGTAGACCTTCTAGGACACAGAAATCTACAACAGCACTGTTCAGCACAGTGATTGCTGGGCATGTGACTACTTGAATTTCAAGATTAAACACAATTGTAAAATGCAGTGTCTGGGTCTGGGGAGATATAGCTCAGCAGGCAAAGTGCTTCCTTTGCAAGCAAGAGGACCTGAGTTTGACCACCAGAGCCCACATTTTAAGGGCTGGGCATGGTTATACACTTGTAATCTCAGTGCTTGGGAGATGGGGATGGGCATATCCCTGGGATTTTCTAGGCAGCCAATCTAGCTTACTTGGTGAGCTCCAGGTCAGTGAGAGACCCTGTTCCTACCCAAAATATGGACAGAGCCTGAAGAATGATACTCAAGGGTGTCCTGTGCTCTTCAAATGAATGTCCACATGCATATACCCTATATATAAATTTACTCTCTCCTCTCTCTCCTCTCTCCCCTCCCTTCCCCTCCCCTCTTCTCCTCTTCTCCTCTTTTCCTCCTCTCCTCCTCTCCTCTCCTCACCTCTCCCCTCCCCTCCCCCCCCCCTCTCCTCTCCTCTTCTCTCTCTCTCTCTCTCTCTCTCTCTCTCTCTCTCTCTCTCTCTCTCTCTCTCTCTCTCTCTCTCTCTCTCTCTCTCCAGTTCTCAGTCATACCAGCCATGTTCCAAGTGTTCACTAGTCACATGTAGCTAATGGCTACAGCACAGATAGAGAACATTGTCACCATCAAGGAATGTTCTCTTGGATCAGAGCTTTTGACCAAGTTAAAGAGCACAAAACACATATCTGTAATATCTCTAATATGCCCAGCACTGTGGGAAGTTGTGCTTGGCTGTTTGCTGGCTGAGCCACATCTGTGGGACCCTTTTGTTAATGTCATTATATGAACTTTTACATCATCCATACATGCTAATGACATCACACCTGCCTGGGCTATGACAGCACCTTGTCATTGTGAGACTACCTGATTTCTCAGTGTCTCTGGGTGAACAGGAAAATGGCCTTCATTTTTTAAAGATGCCGCTTTGTTAGTTTGGGGGCATCTAGCAAGAATGTTTGTTACCTGAACACTGAGTTTCTTCAGCTTGGGTTCACTAGGCTTGGGTCCAGACAGCTTCAGTGCTGAGCTGGGAGGAAGCTTGGAGGGAAAGAGTGGTCAAAACTGGAGTGACGGCTCAGGGGTTGAGAGCATGTAGTATTCTTGTAGAAGAACTGGGTTCAGTTCCCAGTGTCCACACGGCAGCTCACAACTGTCTGTAACTCTGATTCCAGAGGAACAGATACATTCTGATCTCTGTGAGCATCAGGCACACATGTATGTGGTACACATACATACATTGCAGGCAAAACACATGCATCAAATAAAATAAATCTCTAACAAACCACAAAATTTAAATAAGAAAGTGCTCAGAGACTCTGAAGCTTCTCTATCTCCACCAAGCTCTACATTTCTATGTTTCTCAGGTCCCCTGAACAGACTCAGCTAGCTAAGACAGCCTAGTAACACTGTGTGACTGGCTTCTGCTTACCTGGAGCCCTTCCAGGTCACTAGTGCATTTTACAGTCCTTTGATCCTTAGGATTCATTCTTGTCTGGACACTGAATGTGGTGACACTCCTAGTGTCCTTAGTGGGCTGATTTTTCTAGATATTTCTGGGTTCCTGCTTAGGATCAGATGCTAAGACCCAGCCAACAAGCAAATCAACTAGAAGATGTAAGATAAAATAACAAGCCTTTGGTATTAGGAACAAACTGTATTATCAAGGTATTAACCTAAGAATGGATGCTTGTGTCGATATGTGTGTCCATTTCTGGTACCCTGTTATATATCACTTGTCTGTGGTGGCACCAGTATGACATCATAATTATTATCTAAATTACAGTTTGGGAGATTATCTGTTGTATCTGGTGGGGAAGAGGTTTTATTTTTTTGCAAGAATTTTGACTATTTTTTTTTAATATTTTGTATTTCTGTTTAAATTATAATGAATTATTCCAACTTTGCTAAGATCTGTTGGGATTGTTGGGGTCCTCATTCAGGAATTGTGGCACATGCCTGTAATCCTAGCACTTGGGAGGTGGAAGTGAGTGGATCAGAGGTTCAAGGTTATCCTTGGTTACATAGTGAGTTCAAGGGAGCCTAGGAAAGCTATATGAGACCCTGTAGGTAGATCAGGACCCAGTACCTGCCTCTAGACTTTACCGCTGGTCCCTCTTTGGGTTAGAGGCAGCTGATAGGTGCTACCCTCAGAATCTTGATTTCATCACAATGGGGCCCCTCCCTTCATGGCAGGAGCTATTTCCTGAGGGCAGGTGGTCTCTGGTCTGATTCTGAAGTCTAGGATGAGGGAAAATGGACTCTCGGACTCTGAGAGGAATCAGGACCAAACTAGAACAAAACAGGAGCCCCCCTCTATCTATGCCAGGAGCTCAGACCCCTTAGTCCAGGATTTGCCCTTCTATGTTTCCCTTCCTCTCTATGCTCTACCCCTCCTCTGCTCCTGACATTTGAACTCTGGTTATAGCCCAACTTTGCTGGAAATGCAGCTGATTGAAGGCAGCTGAGCAGGCAGGATAAACGAAGAACAGACTTTCTGGGAAAAGGAAACCCTTAGACCAGTGGTTCTCAACCTTCCTAATGCTGAGAGACCCTTAGTTCCTCATGTTGTGGTGACCCGTATCCATAAAGTTATTTCAATGCTACTTCACAACTGTAGTTTTGCTACTGTTATGAATCATAATGTAAATATCTGACATACAGCCTCCAAGGGGGTCACAACCCACAGGTGGAGAAACACCACGTTAGAGACACAGTAGTTAAGAACCAGAGTCTGGCTGCAGAGGTACCATGACTAACCAGGGAGGTGCTCCATATTGGCTCTGTGGTCCTGCATTCCTTGTTTACACAGGCCTGGTACTTCTGAAGGGCGGCAGCAGGAGGTAAGCCTCTCCCCAAGATAAGATTGGTGGCTCACCTGATGTGGTTGGGGGCGGGTGGGCGGGTTGAAGGTGGGGGCTAGAGAGAAGGGAACTATTCAGTAGGGCTGTTGGGAGGAGTAGGGACGAGGATGGAGGAGTAACAGGAGAGGGGAGGAAGATGAACAGTGCGCTTAGCTGAGGGTCTGGAGGTGCTGGGCATGGAGATCCTTAAGGTGGGATAGTAGGAAGGGGCTGCAAGAGGAGGGAAGGAGGTAGGGCAGAGAACAGAGAGGGGCGGATCTTGTCGGAGAGCAGGCTGAAGGCCGGAAGACTGGGTGGCCAGGAGAGGAAGGCGGCCTTGACAGTGACGAGAGGGTGGAGAACCAGGTGAAGAGTGAGGCTGGAGCTGAGACGCGAACGGACGAGGAAACTTCCTGGTCATCTTCTCATAAGAGCCCTGCAGCTTCTCACTTCGGCACAGCCAGTGTCTGAGCAAGTGTCAGACCTGCTCCGGCATTTGTTTGGCGCATCACTGGCCGCATCATCCATTGTGAGCTTACACCCCGCCCTTCTGAGGCAGTGAGTAGGTTCTGCCAGCCTGGGAGTTGGCCCCATTGCCTAGATCTCAGTGATGATGTGAAATAGTAAAGAGAAGAGATGGGGCTGTAGCCTTAGTCCCTTCCTGTTCTCCAAATAACACCCATTTTTGCCACTAGTAGGTGAAGCTTGGCCAAAGGGATAGGACAGAACTAAGGGCTAGAGGCTGGCGGCAGCAATCCTCCTGATGGTAGAATTGAGAAAATGGGAAAAGCTGAAATCGTCAGCTTCATACAACAGAGACTCACCTGGGAAGAGAGTCTCAATGAGGCGCTGTCTGTATTCAGTTGGCCTGTGGGCATCCTTGTGGGGATTTGTCTTAAATGATGTGGGAAGACCCACTGTGGGCGGCACCATTCTCTAAGCACGGGGTCCTGGACACTGTGAGATCGAAGAAATAAGCTGAGTGCAAGTAGGCACCGCTGAGCTGTCTCTCCAGCTCTGTTGTCTAACCCCTAACTGGAATCACAAACCCAAGGCGCAAGTTGGTAGGATGGCTGCTGCCTCCTGAGCATGTCATGACTGAATCTGCACTTTCTCACTAATTGAGATGTCTATGTCGATGATCAAGGGCTTTCCCATACTCTCTTGTCTCACGTGGCAACCTTATTTACTTTCCATGCCTGATTTCTTTATTCACCATCCGAATCCCAGGGTTTTTTTGGTCTCTGGAACTCACCTCTACAGTACTCAGCATTTCCTTCCTTGGCCTGGCCCCATTCCTTCCCCTTCCCATCTTTATACCATTCAGTTGTGTGCTTAAGCTGTCCAGCCATATGACAAACAGTCTTGGCTCGGTGTTCTCACTCTCCTCGCCTCTCCTGGATTAAACTACAACCTGGATGTTCTTGAAGGGAGACACTGCTCTCCTTGCATTTGTTAGTACCTCCAGTGGGAATTCAGGGTAGTACTTCGGTCGGGGTGGGAGGGTGTGATTTGCAGTTTTGATGTGGATCTTCCAGTGCCATTAAAGCTACGATCTCTGTCTTCCTAGTGGGGAAACCTCTTGGTTTTCCGGTACCCACCACCTTTTGCCTTGCACTGTCCTGCTCTGGTCTGCTGGGTCCTTTTTCTATGACAATTGAAATGCTTTCTCAGATTTGTTTTCGCTGTTTCTTTAATGTTCACGTAGATGGCCCTGTCTAAGGCTCTGGCCTCTCCTTTCTGCGATTTCTTTAAAAAAAATTATGATTTTATGTGTATGAGTGTTTTGCTGGCATGTATGTGTGTACACCATGTTCATGTTTGGTGGTCCTTGGAGGTCAGAAAGATGGTGTCAGATCCCCTCAAGTGGAGTTACAGATGGTTTTGAGCCACCATGTGGGTGCTGAGAACCTAACTCAGGTCCTCTGCAAGAACAGTAAGTGCTCTTAATGCTGAACCATCTCTCCAGCCTGATTTGGGACCTCCTTTTGAAGCCCTGCCAAAATGTAGTCTCCATATCGCGCAGGTCTGAATCTCTCCCCTGTGTTCACGTTGCACCTGGGCTCCATTGTCTTCTTTGTTTTGTTATAGGATTTCTGAATATAATTTGTTTTATTCCTTCCTAATTTCTCCAAACACACTTCCTGTTCCTCAGGAGTTATGAGACTATTGAATAGGTTCTGTATGTCTGCCAAGATGGAGCTTGGTACCTCACGCTGATGAAAAGATTTTATGTTCTCTTTGGCTCATCTATATAGGTTGGCATGTTTTCTTTCTTCTCTCCTTTTAATTAATTAATTAACTGACTGAGACGCAGTCTCATGTATCCCAGGCTGACCTTGAAATTGCTATGCAGTTGAGAACAACCTTGAATTTCTGGTCTTCCTACCTCTGCCCCTCAAGTTCTGTCTGCAGCAGGATTATAGGCATGCATCACCATGCCTAGCTTGGTGTTCTATTGCTATGATGGCTCAACAGTTAAGAACACTGGCTGTTCTTCCAGAAGTCCTGAGTTCAATTCCCAAGTAACCACATTTTGGCCCACAACCATCTGTAATGAGATCTGGCGCCCTCTTCTGGCAGCCAGGCATACATGCAATAAATTAGGTAAACCTTAAAAAGAAAAAAGACACCATGACCAAGACAACTTAAGAAGAAAACATTTAAACCGGGTGGTGGTGGTGCACACCTGTAATCCCAGCACTGGGGAGGCAGAGGCAGGTGGATCTCTGTGAGTTCGAGGCCAGCCTGGGCTACCAAGTGAGTTCCAGGACAGCCTCCAAAGCTACAGAGAAACCCTGTCGAGAGAGAGAGAGAGAGAGAGAGAGAGAGAGAGAGAGAGAGAGAGAGAGAGAGAGAGAGAGAGAGAGAGAGAGAGAGAGAGAGAAGAGGGGAGAGGGAGAGGATTAGTCCATTATCATGGTGGTAAACCTGGCAGACAGGCAGGCAGGCATGGTGCTCGAGAAATAACTGAGAGCTACATCCTGATGGGTGGAGGGGCTGGGCCTGATGTGGGCTTTTGAAACCCACCCCTAGTGAACATTTCCTCCAACAAGGCCTACACCTCCTAATCCATCTCAAACAGTTCTACTAACTGGAGACCAAGCATTCAAACATGAGCCTATGGGGGTGTTCTCATTCAAACACCTCACTTGGAATGTTAGTTTTTAGTTGAAAGGATCTAAGCTGGGGCTGGAGAGATGAATCAGTGGTTCAAGCACTGGCTTCTCTTCCAGAGAACCTGGGCTCAATTCCCAGCACCCACACGGCAGATTACGACTGTAACTCCAGTTCTAGGGGTCCACCCTCTTCTGGCCTCTGTGGGTACTAGGAATGCACAAAGTGCAGACACACATGCACTTAGGCAAAATATCCATACACATAAAATCAAATAAAAAACTGAAAGGAAAAATCTAAGGTGAAAAGGAAACATGGACCCATACCATGTGATTGGCTACCCTGTCTCAGGGTCCATGTCTTTAATACATTACTAAGAGAGTTTAGATAGTGTTAGTATCATCTTCATAGATACAAAACAACAACAACAACAAAAAAGCCCAAAAAACCAAAACAACAACAACAACAACAACAACAACAAAAACCCCACATTTAAAGATCAACTAATTATCCATTCATGATAAACTTGTACAACATTGGAAACAGAAAGGAATTTCCTTCATCTGATAAACAATTTTTCTATAGAGAACACAAAGCATGGATAGTGCAGTCTGGAAGCATTTCCTTTTGAGATTATAGTAGCAATAGAGTCAGTCAGCGCTTCTACATGTCATTATATTGATGACCCCCAGGGGTGCAATAAGGCAGGAAAAAGAAATAAAGATTGCTCAAGAAGAAATAAAATTGATATGACCACATACACTGAGAACCTAGAGAATTTAGAGGTTATGAGGCATAAATGAATTACTGTCACCAGATTAAATTCAAAATAAAACTCAATTGTAGTCATTCCTATTTGTAATAGACTAGTAATATTCTATTAGTTGATTGCTAATTAAATTTAACTGGTAGTTAAATTACTAATAGTCAATTTGAAAATAAAAATCAAAGAAATCATGCCACTCAAATAGTATTAATTTATTTAACATCTAGAAATAAATAAAGAGAGATATACCAGACACTGTTATAGTTTGAACATGAACTACCCTCCATAGCTTCATAGGTTTCATATCTCCAGTCACCAATGCTGTCTTGATGCGGTGGGTCCTGTCTGGGGGAGTGGGAACGGGTCCCATGCCCTCTGATTCCTGATCCTCTGAGATGTGAGGTACTTCTGCTGCGTCCTCCCACCTCCACGAACTCCGTTATATCTTCCATGAGCCCAAACAGTTCCTTTCTCCATTAAGTGGCTTCTGTCACAGCAATGAGAAAAACCACCAATACAACTGTCTCTCCAGTCACTGTAATTCAAGGGCAACTGAAGACTATCCAAACCGGTGGAGACATGCACCGTGTTCACTGGCTGGAAGACTATCCAAACTGGTGGAGAGATGCACCGTGTCCACTGACTGGAAGACTATCCAAACTGGTGGAGAGATGCACCGTGTCCATTGACTGGAAGACTCAGCATCACAAATAAGAAAATGGAGTTTGCTCAGATTTTATAGCTTTGATGAAACAGCAAACAAATAGTAGATTTATTCATTTATTTATGGCATTTGAGTTGGAAAGTGATGGAAAAGGACATCCTGACTTTAGAGTTACATGAAAATGCAGATAACTAAGACAAATTTGAAGTATATTATAGGGTTTCTTCTAGTGGCTTTCAAACCCAAAAATCTAGAGTCATTAAGACAGCCTTGAAGGGTTTGGGAAAGGCGTCCTGTGGTTGTAAAGAGACGTGTGAAACTCTTTACAGATCTGGAAGAAGACAATGGAGGAAGGCTGAGAAAAAATTCCTATTTCTGGAAAGAACACGCAGTGTCCAACAGCCAGAAAGAAGGCCACTTAGGCAGAAAGCAAGGTGGGCTCCTGAGTGAAACTGTGGCTGTTGGGGGTCATGCTGGCATTGCTTTTTTTTTTTTTTTCAAAAAAATCTTACAATGTGGAGGACAGTTTACCAGGTGCATGTGTGTATGCGTGCATGTGTGTGCGCACGAATGTGCACAAGCACAATGTGTATTTCTTTCATTCATGTCTCCTGGAATAGAGTGGCCATTACAACCTTCAGAATGTTTTTTGAAGGTTTTACTTACAGTCTACTGTGCCTCCTTCCCTTAATGTGACCTTCCCTAAAGGCTCTTTTTTAGGTTCTTGACTGCTGCTTCTGTGTCTCACGAAACAAAGACTTGAAGGTAGGAGCCACATGTGAGAGCAAACATATGTCAAGTGTCTCTCTGGGCCTGAGTTGCCTCACTTATTCTAAGTTTTTCCAGTTCCACACATTTCCCTATATACTTCATCATTTCCTTTTCCGACTGTGTGTATGTACCATATTTTTCTTATCCATTCATCTGTTCAAGGACATCTAGTGTGATTCCATTTCCTAGTTAATTGTGAGTAGAACAGCAATGAACATGGATGTGAAAGTCTCTGTAGTAGATGTAACGTCTTTTGGGTATATGTCCAGGAGTGATATAGCAGGGTCATATGGCAATTCCACCTCTGTTTTTTTAAACCTGTACACTGATTCCCAAAGCGGCCGCACTAGTTTACACTCCCACCAACAGTGTGTAAAAAGTCCTTTTTCTTCCCTTCCACACCAGTCTGTTGTCATTTTCATTCCTGATGACGGCCATTCTGACTGGGGTGAGATGGAATCCAAAAGTTGTTTCAATCTGCATGGCCCCAACGACTAAGGATGTCGAGTACTTTTTAAAGCATCTCCTAGACATTTGCATTTCTTCTTTTGAGAATTTTCCATTCAGTCCCATAACCCAGTTTTAACTGGGTTGTTTGTTTTCTTAATGCTTAGTGTTTTGGGTTCTTTGTAAGTTCTGGACACTTATCCTCTGTTGGCGAGTGGCTGGCAGGGATGGCTCCCATCTGTGGGCTTCAGTCTCCTTTGCTGTACAGAAACCTTTTGGTGAGGTCCCTTCTTCTCTCCCTCTCCAGAGATCACCTCCTCCATTTACTGTTTACTTCTTTAGAAGTTCTTTAATGCTTACAGGATGAGTCTACACAACGAATCCTCCATTCTGTAGTTATTATAACTTAATGCTTACAGGATGAGTCCACACAATGAATCCTCCGTTCTGTAGTTACTATAACTTAATGCTTACGGGATGAATCTACACAACGAATCCTCCATTCTGTAGTTATTATAACTTTCTTTTTTCCTGCATCTTGGAGATTATTTCAATTTTTGCAAAAGGTCAATTTTCCCACTTAGTGTTTCCAGCACTAAATTAAGTTTAGCTTGATTTAATTTTTAAATACAGGGTCCAACGTAGCTCAGGGTGGTCTCAAATTCATTATGTAGCCAAGGATGGCCTTGATCTCTCTATCCTCTCAACTCCACCCTGTGAGTGCTGGGATTACAGCCATATTACCATGTCTGCCTTTTGCTTTATTTTATTGTGTGTCCTGTCTATTTGTCTCAGTCTATCTTTTTTTTTTTTATGGTAGTGTGGTTTTTTTTTTTCTTTTCTTGCACCTGGTTGGAATTATAGAACAGCTATTTAAAAATACTTTCTTTGTCCTTCAAAACTAAGATTTCCCCTCTCAGCCTTTGGGACATTACTTCTTCTTCACAGGTTTCAGCTATGTATTAGTGGTGGCGGTGTGTATGTGTGGGGTGATACCATAGGGAACCTGACTATCTATCATAATCATGGGACTGTTGGACATAAGGATGATGATGGGTTGGGTGGTAAGGCTGAGGATGATGATTCAGGAGGGAAAGAGATAGCTTTGGGATGATGGCGCGTGGAAGTACTGATGAGAACTCAGATGGGAAGACAAGGCTATGATGAGGATGTAACTCCGGTTGAAAACACCAGGGTGGGGGTGGGGGTGGAAGAGAAGGCACCTTGGGTATGCATTTGCTACATATATACACTTGGGATGGAATGAGGAAAAAGTTAGGGTAAGTTTCTTCAGGTGCCTCCAAGGGACACTGTGCCACTTCTGCTTGGCTGCTGGTATGGTCCCCACTGCCTAATAAGCCGAAGTTCTTAATGTTTTCTTCTCATTTTCTGAAGCACAGACGTTAACAAGCCTCCCAGGAATTCTTAGTTCAGAGCAGCTCAGCTGCAGCATAATTGGTCTAAGATGGAGGACTCCTGGGGCAGGAGAACCAAGGAGTGACTCCAGGAAGAGTGGGGTGACCTGGGAGACTCATAGCAAGAGGGGAGAGGAGCTGAGACTGTCAACTAACATTACTTTAGTTTAATTGGGATTAGAGGCGGGTGGCTTGGGCGTAATTGGCAGTTTTTATATCCTCCGGGGAAGTGCCAGGGGAATGCAGAGCTTCTGGGAGATTCTCAGTGACTCAGAGATTCTCAGGGCCTTGTACCTGTACCTGCAAAGTGACACACTCAGTATCCGCAGGCAGGCAGGTCTCTCAATTCAGGAGGCAAATGAGGCTGTCTCGGCAGCTTTCGCCCCCTCGAGCTGCCCTTGACATCTCAAGTCAGTTACTCAACATCAGGGACTGGCAATGGGCTACATCTGAAACCCCTGAAATTTTTACTGCCTTTGTTTGTAACTTTTAAAAAAATTTTCCTCCACACAAGTAAATAGTAATGGAATCATTACAGCCAGCCAGTTCAATCCCCTTTGTCAACATTAATTCTCACACCAGAGTTCAAAGCTGCCTTCAGATTTTTAGAAATACTCTTTTTTTGAGACAGGCTCTATTATGTAGCTCTGGCTCTCCTGAATGCTGGGATTAAAGGCACATGCCACCATGCCTGGCCTTAGAAATATACTTTAACATTACATTGATAAGAACATGCAGAAATAGTTTTTTTTTTCATTTTTTCCTATGATAGAGGCATACAATGGCTTATAACAGTGTGACATAAACGTAAGTGACAGAGACATAGTGTCTTTGCTTCTCAACAAAGACATTCGTACTTTTAATAGATTCTCCCGACAGAGTGCTTGTCATTCTTAAAGTCTATTTGGGAGGCACCCAGGCAGTGGGACCTGGACCTGTCCTTAGTGCATGAGCTGGCTGTTGGAACCTGGGGCTTATGCGGGGACACTTTGTTCAGCCTGGGAGGAGGGGAGTGGACCTGCCTGGACTGAATCCACCAGGTTGAGCTGAATCCCCAGGGGAGTCCTTGCCCTGGAGGAAATGGGAATGGAGGGTGGGTTGGGGAGAGGTGGGGTGGGAGGAGGGAGGACAGGGGAATCTGTGGCTGATATGTAAAATTAAATTAAATTATAAAATTAAAAAAAATACAATAAAAAAGTCTCATCACAAAGAATGTAAACTATTCAAACCAACCCGTGAGTTGAACCAATTTGTCACTGCCCCTGTTAGGATGAAGCCAGAACCCAGTCATGGCCCCTTGTTGGCAACAATTTCACGATCACAGGATCAAAAGTGATTGTGATCAGCAGAGTATGGTGACACACACCTGTGACCCGGCATTTGGTTTCTGGAAGTAAGAAGATTGGAAGTTGAGGGGCATTCTTGGCTACACAGCAAATTCGAGCCCAGCCTGGGCTATAAGAGGCTCCATCTTAAACAAACAAATGGCCATGCTAAATGACCATCAGGTCACATAGCCCTCACCCCTTCCCCTCTCCCCTGCCAACATTAACTTTGGGAGGGGAAAGAAGAAAAATCATTTTTTTAAAGTAAAAGTGGATAATTAAGAAAGGGTTAACATTCTAAGAAGAAAAATCTATCAATTTATTCAATATGTTATATTTCCCATCATTGTTGAAGTGGGAAAGCAGTCACTTTTTTTCATTTTTGAACAACTGTAGGGGGAATTCCATTGATCACTAGTGAGGTAGGGCATCTTTGTAGGTATTTATCAGCTATATTCTTACTGTTTTAGTGGGCTTTCTGCTCATGTCACTGGTCTACTTTTCCTACCTGTTTTGGCCCTTTGAAGTGTTACTTCATGTTATTAATATCTGTCCTTTCTGTGTCCCATATACTGCATATATTTTTAGACATCAAGTGTAGGCATATTATATGCTGCAAATATTTTCTCCCAGCTACTTTTTTGAAATATTTTGTATTTTTTATTTATTAGATAGGTCAGTCTTTCCCTTATGGCTATGTACCTGCTCTTGCCCAGATTTACAGTCTATACCCTCAATTTATAAGAACATTCTAGGGGCTGGCTCAGTGGTTAAGAGTATGTAACACTCTCTTAGAGGACTATTTAGTTCCCATCATCCATGTCAGGCAGCTCACAACTACCTGTAACTTCAGCTCTTTGGGATTGGATGCCCTCTTCTGGGTCCATGGGCACCTGTACCCACACACAGACACATCCATTCACACTTACATATAATTAAAAATAAATAACAGCTCGATGGTGATGGTGCACACCTTTAGTCCCAGCACTCAGGAGGCAGAGGCAGGCAGATCTCTGAGTTTGAGGTCAGCCTGGTCTACAGAACAAGTTCCAGGACAGCCAGGGCTACACAGAGAAAGCATGTCTCAAAAAACATATATATATATATATATATATATATATATACTCAATTGATTTAAAATTACATCATTACCTTTATCAAATGCTTCTGGTAATTATGACTCTATTTTGTACTTTATTATTTTATTGATCCATCCATCAGTTCATGTTACTAATAGGGAATTTTATTTCTTTTTTAATCTTGTTTTCCCCTTTGACTACTTAAAAATAGTTTTTAAAGGTATTTTAATTTTATGTGTATGGATGTTTTGCCTGCATCATGTCTGGGCCCCATGTGCATACAGTGCCTGTAGTAGACAGAAGAGGACACCAGATCATCTGGAGCTGGGGTTACCGAGGCTGTGAGCTGCCATGTGGGTGCTGGGAACCAAACCCAGGACCTCTGTAAGAGCAGTGAGTGCTCTTAACCACTGAACCATCTCTCCAGCCCCACTTTTATGGACTTCCCTTAGTAATGCATTTAAAGTCAGCTCTTCAAGTTCCGTAAATAAACTTTTGATGCTTAGGAGTGGTTTGGAGTGAATACATTTGCAGAAGTGACATCTTTACAGAGTGGAAGTTTTTCATTCAGATGTCTGCTGCTTTCATTGGTTAGTAGAGCTTTATAGCACTCTTCATTTAGACCTTAATGTTTGTCAGTGAGCTTATTTCTAAAACGTTTATATTTTGTACCCATTATTGATGGTAGCCTTTCCAATCATTGTACTGATGGCTCAAAGATATTTTAGATATTTTTGTTCTCTTTGTCTTGTATATGATTTTATCTCTTAAATCTTTTTTTTTTTTCTGTTTTGGTTTTTCAAACAGTTTCATGTGTAGCCCTGGCTAGCCTAGAACTCACGTTGTAGACAAGGCTGGTCTTGAACTTACAGGGATCTGCTTGTCTCTGCTTCCCAAGTGCTGGGATCAGAGATGTGTGCCACCACACCCAGCTTTCTTAAATCTATTCATGTATGTTACATGACTATGTTTTCTAATTTGGAATCCTTTTCACATTTAATGGGTGAGTTATAGTTGGATATATTATTGTTTTAACATATGGATAAATTTTGGATAATATTTTATTAAGGACACCTATATCTAGTATTTGTTTTTAAGATTTATTTTTAATTATGCGTGTATGTGTGTGTGTGTGTGTGTGTGTATGTGTGTGTGTGTGTGTGTGTGTGAAATGCACATGGGCACAGGTATCAATGGAGACCAGAGGCATCTGATCCCTGGCCACTTGATGTGGGTGCTGGAGACCAAACTTGAATCCACTGTAAGAGCGGTACATGCTCTTAATCTCTAGACCATCTCTCTAGGCTCTGTATCTAGTATTTGTGAGATAAAGTTGGCCTTGAACTTTCATATCTTGTGCCGTCTTTGCCCAACTATACCAACCTTGTGATGAACAAGAACCAGCATCCTTGCTTCCTGTGCTCAGGAATAGTTTGGGTAGTATGGGAAGACTCGTTCCTTATCTGAGCCCCAAGACTCATTTTATTATAATTAAATAAAGTTGTTTTGTTTTGTTTCAAGACAAAGTCTCACTATGTAGCCCTGGCTGGCCTGAACTCTGTATGTAGACCAGGCTGGCCAAAAGTTCCCAGAAATCTTCCTACCTCTGCCTCTCTGAGTGCTGGGAATAAGGTGTGAACCATTATACCCAGCATGAATTAGGTTTTAAGAAGCATCTTCCTGAGTGGTACAGGCTGGCCTCAAACTTGAGTTCCTCCTATCTCAGGCTCCTATCTAACGGATTTTGGAGTGTGGGCACTTAACTGACTCACTAATCTCTCCTCAGCCAACTTCGGGCTCCTACTTCTTGGGAAAAATTGTCCAGTTAAATTTTGCTTATAAAATCAAGCGTTTTATCTGTATTTTCATTTTTTAATAATTTATTTAATTTTATTTTATGTGCATTGGTATGAGAGCGTCAGATCTCCTGGAACTTGAATTACAGACAGTTGTGAGCTGCCATGTGGGCACTGGGAATTGAACCTGGATCTTCTGGAATAGCAGCCAGTGCTCTTAACCACTGAGCCATCTCTCCAGCCCCTTATCTGTATTTTCAACTTTTTCTCCCTTTTTTATTTATTATATTTGTGTTTTAATTTTACACATCAGCCATGGATTCCCCTCTCCTTCCCACTCCCGCCTGCCCACCTTCCCCCCATCTCCTCCCTTCCATTCCCATCTCCTCCAGGGCCAAGGCTCCCCTGGGGATTCATTTAAACCTGGTGGATTCAGTACAGGCAGGTCAGTCCCCTCCTTCCAGGCTGAGCAAAGTGTCCCTGTGTAAGCCCAAGGACCAAACAGCCAGCTCATGCACTAAGGACAGGTCTGGGTCCCACTGCCTGGATGCCTCCCAAACAGTTCAAGCTATTCAATTGTCTGACTTATGTATTTTCAAATTTTATATAATACTTCTCAAAATTAAAAATGCCCCTGATCTCTGTCACCCCTCCCCCATGTATTACTTGCCCATTGCTTATACTTTTGAATATACTGTTGTTAAAACCCCCTTTTTATATTTCTTTGGTTTATGCATTTACTTTTATTCTTTCTATTTTGCTTGGTATTTATTAAATTTATTTAATCACTTTTATAAAGTTTTAAAAGATTTATGTATTTTATTTTATTATTTTATGTGTATGAATGTTTTGTCTGTCTGTGCACTATGCCAGTTGATGGTGTCTTAGGAGTTCAGAAGAGGGCATAAGATCCCCTAAGGCTGGAGATGCAGATGGTTGTGAGCTATCATGTGGGTGCTGGGAACTGGACCAGTGCAGCCAGTGATCTCAGCCACAGAACCTTCTCTCCAGGCTCCCGCTTTTACATAGTTTTAAAGCTGAAACTTGTAGCATGAATTTTTACTTAAAATGCTTTTTTTCCCCAAGTAAACACACTGTCATCTATTCATTTTCCCTAAGTATTTTTTTTTTTCCGAGACAGGGTTTCTCTGTATAGCTTTGCACCTTTCCTGGAACTCACTTGGTAGCCCAGGCTGGCCTGGAACTCACAGAGATCCGCCTGCCTCTGCCTCCCGAGTGCTGGGATTAAAGGCATTCGCCACCACCGCCCGGCCTCCCTAAGTATTTCTTTGGCTGTATTTTACCTTTTTTTGATATAGACTAGTTTTGTTGTTATTTATTGGCATATACTTCATAATTTCAAGTTTTGATTTTCTTTTAATTCCAAGAGTCATGGAAGTAGTTTTAAGTTTTCTAAGCATATATTTTATTTTGATTATATGATACTTTGTGTGTGTGTGTGTGTGTGTGTGTGTGTGTGTGTGTGTGTGTGTATGCGTGCATGTGTATGTGCCCATGTGTGTGCTAGGGACTGAACCCATGATGAAATCCACAGAGCTCAAAACAGAAGGTTGCTTTTCCAGCCTTCAGCCTACATGTTGATATTCTGTTAGTCTGCCTTTCAATACTGAGATTTTCACAATGGATCACTACTTTTCTGTGCCTCCTACTGGACTGTCTGTACAATGCCTTCCCTTAGTTCTAACGTCTCTGACTGTTGTGGATATTTTGTTTGTCTCCCTGATATACAAAGAAACACCAACCAAGTTGCTGAGTGGAGGCAATAAAAGCTGAGAAGTTGGTCTCATTTCGAGGAAGGAACCTCAGTAGCATAATTTCACCACTCCTCATCTTGTCATCTAAATTCAGAAGCTTTTTATTAAACTGTTATCTTGAAGTGCCATATAATGTTAACTCATGCACAAAGTCATAAGAATTGTACATAATGTCAGGATCATGCATTGTTTCGATATATGCATTCAAATGCTTAGATCAGGTTAAACATTGTCTACCTCTTTAACATCTGTTATTTCTTCAGGGAAAACTTTCAATATCTTCCTGCTGGAAGTCTGAGGCTCACAAGACATAACTGTTATCTGTAGTCACCCTATGATGCAACATTACCCAGAACATTTTAATGCTATTTAACTGTAACTTCATATCTACTGGCCAACCTTCCCCTAGCCCTCCTTCTCTTCAGCATTTCCCCTCCAGCCTCCATGATTGCCTTCCCTAGATTGCACATGTGAGTGAACACACACACACACACACACACACACACACACACACACACACACACATCTTTCTCTGCCTGGTGTATCTCCTTTGACATGATGTTCACTAGTTCCATTCATTTTGAAGCAAATGATAGATTTCATCCTTCCTATGACAGAACAGTATTGCCCAGTGTTAGGCGACACATGTTCTTCATTAATTCATTAGTTTGCAGACATGTAGGCTGCCTGTAGTTTCTGGACAACTGTGAACAGTTCTGCAATCATCATGGAAGTACAGCTGTCTCTGACATACTGATTATATTTCCATTCGTTATATACTCAGGAGTGAGGTTGCTTGACCATGTGATACTTGTATTTTGAACTTGTTGAGGGATCTGGATATTCTTGTTTACAATGGCTGTGCTAATTTTCAACCCCATCCGTAGTTTGCAGGGGTTCCCTGGCCGCTATATTCTCAGAGCTAAAAACTACATTTATATTCATTCCTTAACATTAAAAAAAATTTAAAGAATACTCATTTTAATTTTATGTGTTTTGCTTGCATGTGTGCATGTGCACCAGTGTGGAGGCCAGGAGAACAGAAGAGAGTAATGGATCCCCTGGAACTGGAGTTAAAGATGGTTGTCAGCTGCCTTGTGGGTTCTGGGAACTAAACCTGGGTCCTCCATATGAACATCCAGTGCTGAGCCATCTCTCCAGCTTCATATTCTGGAAAGTAATTTTTTTAAGTTTAAAAATATTTATTTCTTGGGTTGGGGATTTAGCTCAGTGGTAGAGTGCTTGCCTAGCAAACGCAAGGCCCTGGGTTTGGTCCTCAGCTCAAAACAAAATATTTCTTTCGGTTTTTGAGACAGGGTCTCATGTAGTGCAGGCTGCCTCCTACTTGCTATGTGGTAGAAAATGACCTTGAACTCCTGATCCTCCTGCCTCCACCACACAAAGGCTGAGATTATAGATATGCTCATGTATCCGGTCATTCATACATATTTTTAATTAATTGTCTTTAAATCTTCATACTTCTTACAGTATTTATTGATCATATTCACTGCCCCTACTCTTCTAATTCCTCCCTAGTCCACCTGCCACAGCCCTCCAACTTCATGTACTTTTCTTTCTTTTTCATTGCCCACCAAGTCCAGTTGGTGCTTCCTGTGTGCTCATGGGTGTGAGGCCATCCGCTGGGGTGTGGCCAACCTATAAAGGACCATATCCTTAAAGCAAACTGGCAGTCTTATGTTTTTGATTTTACTTTTTTCTGTATTGTCCATTTTAAAAACATATTAACATAATTGTTATTTCTGTCTTATTTTTAAAATATTCTCTATTGGGGGCTGGGGAGATGGCTCAGCACTTGGTGCTTTTGCAGAGGACCCAAGTTTGGTTTCCATATGGCAGCTCACAGGCACCTATAACTTCAGTTCCAGGGGATCCACGGACAAAAGGTAATTATGCGGTGTGCATACATTCATGCAGGCAAAGCACTCACATACAAAAATAAATCTTAAAAAATTAAAATTACAGCCGGGTGGTGGTGGCACACGCCTTTAATCCCAGCACTCAGGAGGCAGAAGCAGGAGGATCTCTGTGAGTTTGAGGCCAGCCTGGGCTACAGAGTGAGTTCCAGGAAAGGCGCAAAGCTACACAGAGAAATCCTTTCTCAAAAAACAAAAACAAACAAAAAATTAAAATTACATTTATTATTTGTATGTGTGCTTGTGCATGTGCCCTGGCATACCTATGAAGGTCAGAGAATCACGTTCAGGAGTCAGTTCTCTCCTTCCACCTTGTGGGTCCCAGGAATTGAACTCACATTGTCAGGCAGGGTGGCAAGCACCTTTACCAGCTGAGTCATCTCTCCATACCTTGTCCTGTTCTTCTTAAAGATATGAATGGTTTATATGCATGTTTATAGTGTTAGAGGATTTCAAATTTGTCTGCATAGTAACTCCTGTTAGTGAGCTTTATAACTTTTGATATTTTCTTCATGTACATTTTTACCTCTTTAAGTTTGGTGAACTTCCTTTAGTAGTCTGTGTAGGACACATTTGGTGTTAATACATTCTCTCAGATTTTGTTCATCTTGAAATGTCTTTATCTCACTGTATTGTCTAATGGAGAGCTTTTTTGGGTACAGTGTTCTTGGCTGGCAAGTTTTTCTCCTTAAAACCTCATCTTACTGTCTCCTGAAGACTTCAATCAGGTGAATGAGAATACCTTCATGTGTTATTTGATTTTTTTTTCTATTGGCGTCTTGAGAATCCTCTTTTGATTTTTCACTTTGGAGGACTTCACTATTATATAAGTAGGCAGAAAATTCACACATGTAAAATGAAACAAATCTAAAAAATTAGAAAAGAATTTCTATTCAAAACAATCTCTTGAACAGCACCCTCTCCCCTGGGCTCCACATCCTGGCCCACAATTATGGAAGAAGATTCCTGCTCTACTGGAGGTCACTCTGGTACTAGAATCCCAGCTCCATAACTCTAGCAGAAGACTCTTTCTTGCAGAGGCTAAGCTGGTACTAGGAACGTCAGAGACAAAGCTGGTACCAAGAACCCCAGAGGCCACACAGGCTGCCCAAACTCCAGCAGAGACACCCACTGAACCCAAAGACTTGTTGGTCACCAGAACTACAGGCCACACAGGCCAAAAGACCAGAGAGAAAACAGAAACCAAGGGGAAAAATTCAATGAACAAAGATAAATGCAGAAATTGGCACCTAATCGTACAATTACCCCAAACCCAGATGACCAGAGGCCAGTGTAAGTACACAATCACCAATAGCCAGGGCAACATGGCACCAGAGCCCAACAATCCTTCTACAGCAAGCCATAGATGTTCTAACACAAATGATGCACAAGAAAGTGACCTTAAATCCAATCTTATGAAGATGATAGAGGTCTTTAAAGAGGAAATGAGTAAATCACTTAAGGAAAACACAAACAGGTGAAGGAAATGAATAAAACTGTTCAAGACCCGTGTCTTAGAGTTTCTGTTGCTGTAAAGAGACACTGTGACCATAGCAACTCTTATGAAGGAAAATCTTTAATTGAGGTAGAGGCTTGCAGTTTCAGGGATTTAGTCCATTATCATCATGGCAGGAAGCATGATGGTGTGCAGGCAGACATGATGCTAGAGAAGGAGCTGCTACATCTTGATATGCAGGCAACAGGAAGTAGACTCAGAAACTGGAAACTGGGTGGTATCTTGAGCATAGGAGACCTCATAGCCTGCCTCCACAATAACACACTTCCTTGAATAAGGCCACACCTACTTCAACAAAGCCAAGCTGCCAGATGAAATGATTACCTAATTTGTTCTAGTACAATAAAATTTGGGGAGTCAGAAATTGAGATAAAGACCTGAAGAATCCAAGGAAAGTGGAGCGATTGGCAGACCCTCTCTCCACATTCTCTGGAATCTCCATTACTGGAAATTACCCCTGAACTCCTCCTGAGTCTCTTCCTGTCCTCTTTAGCTGCCCTGCAAAGCCCTCCAAGAACTTTCTGGCTAATCCCAGTCGGCCAGTCGCTGACTCCATTCTGGACTGAAGGTTGTTCTATTGGCATAGTGGGATGGCTCTATGGACAATTCTCCTGCAGCAAAAGCCACACCTTCTAAGAGTGCCACTCCCTTTGGGGGCATTTTCTTTCAGACCACCACAACCTGAAAATGGAAATAGAAGCAAGAAAGAAAACACAAACTGAGGAAACGCTGGAAATGGAAAATCTAGGTATGTGAACAGGAACTACAGATGCATCTCCTGTAATCAGGCAAGACTTCCAGTAGAAGGTTTGGGACATGAATCCAGCCACAAAACCATTGACTTACAATTTGTCCTGCCTACAAAATGTACTGGAGTAAAGGTGGGGCAGAAATTGTGGGAATGACCAACCAATGACTGGTCCAGCTTGAGACCCATGTCACAAGAGGGAGCCCATGCCTGACACTGCCCAGAGGGCCAGGAACCAGACACTAGATAGCCCAGAGACCTGGGACAGAGCCAAAATGTGACTGGGGGAAAAAAAGAAAGAAAAAAAGTCAATAAAATGATTTCTAGTGGTATTCTACTATACTCATAAATTGGTACTTAGCCCAATTGTCACCTAAGAGGCTTCACCCAGAAATTGATGGAAACAGAGACCCACAGCCAAATGTTATGTGGAGCTTGTGGAATCCTGTGGAAGAGAGGGAGCAAGGATTGTAGGAACCAGAGGGGTCAAGGACACCACAAGAAAACCCACAGAATCAACTAACTAGGGCTCATAGGGGCTCTCAGAGACGGAACCAACAACCAGGGAGCCTGCATGACACTGACCTAGAGCCTCTGCACAAAGGTTAGAGTTGTGTAGCTTGGTCTTCTTGTGGGACTCCTAACAGTGGGAGCAGGGACTGTCTCTGACTCTGTTACCTGCTTGTAGGACCCTTTTTTCCTACTGAGTTGCCTCATCCAGCTTTAATAAGAGGGGAGGTGCCTAGTCTTACTGCAACTTTGATATGCCATGTTTGGTTGGTATCCATGGGAGGCCTGCCCTTTTCTGGAGAGAAGAGGAGGAGGAGGAGTGAATGGGGGTGCAGAGGGGAGGTGAGATGTGGGGAGGGACTGGGAAGAGAGGAGGGAGGGGAAACTGGTCAGAATGTAAAAAAAAAATATTTAAAAACATGAAAAAATCAAAACAAAACACAATTTCTCTGTTAAATTTCTCTGCTAAGAGCAATTATTATTTCTCTATGTTTTCTCAAAGCTCATTGAATTTCCTTAAAGGTGAACCTTCTGTTCTAGAGTTTGCACATATCAGTTGTTATATAGTTGATTTCTGGTGAATCCATGGTTCCTAGAAAGTTTCAGACGCTTTCCTAATTCCAGGTGATCACTCTGGATCTTTGTATTCTGTCATTTGTGTCTGTCCGGTCTCTGAACCTGTGGACACTACCACCACTTCAGCACTAGATGGCAGGATAAGTCCAGGACTGCCTTGAATAGGCTGTGGCTGTGTGGCTACTACTGCAGCGCTAGGGTGCACACTGGCCAGGTCTGTCTCAAATCTACAGCTCATATGTTATCCAGGATGATGAGAGCAAGTGTCTGATGAGGGTATTCTGACCCTGTAAGCTTCTTTTTGAGGTCAGGATAGGCCCATGTGTCACTGTCACTGGCTAGTGGTCAGGCACCACAGGATTCTGCTTCACTTTGGGCTTTATCACAGAAGGGCCAACCCGAGGCTCCCATGTCTGTGACTTGGCGGCCAGCCCCTTTTGTTTTCCAAAGAAGATAATTACGCCCTCTGTGTCATGATGCCTGTGGTTGGGAGAGCAATGACGTGGCAGCCTCATGGCCATCAATGCCACAAAACTAAATCATATTCAGAACCCCTACAGAGACCAGCACAACATTGCTCAGGATTATGTCCTATGGCATTATGGGCTGTATGCTGCTGTGGTAGACTTCTGGCCTAAGACCACTGGAACCTGCCCCAGGTGATGCTGTCTGAGTGATAGGACAAAAGGTCTCTAATTGGCTGTGGGGCCAGGCCAGAGTCTCTGCCAGCAGGGTCTAACCCGTGGGCAGGAGGCATTTCCCAAGTCTTAGGCCTTATCAGCTTGGTGCTGAGATACAAAACACAGTCCTGTGCTTACTTCCTTCCCTACCCTACCCCCTCCCCAAGTTGATTTTGGTTAGTGTTTTGTCACAGCAACAGAGAAGCAACTGAGACACATTTCCACAGGGCAATATGACGGAGGCAACTTCCCAAATCTATTCACTGCCTGTGTAAACCAGGGATCCAACCCATGTGGTGCGGTGGTATCTTGGGGAGAGTGTGGAACCTGGAGGGGATGTGAAGCAGAAGAGAGGTCTGACTGGATGAAGGATGGTCTCACGGTGAGAGTCTGGGACTCAAGGTTAGAGGGCCAGGGGTTAGGGCTGTCCTCACCCTCCAGAATCGGATGTTGGAGTTCAGACTTGTTGTTCAGATCTTGGGGAATTCCAAGGTCTAAGAAGCTCATTAGAACAGTACCAGCATTACCCTCCTGGGGACCAGGGCTCCCTGGGGAAGAGTTTCAAAGGAGGGCTCTTTAGACTCCTCACTCACTCCTCACACAGAGCCTAAGAGCAGGCAAAGAGTAACAAGGGGACAGGAGGCACCAGAGTGTCCCTTCTGCCGGCCCTCATCTCTCTACTGTCTGCAGATCCTGACATCCACATTGTCCTGGTACTTCTCTGCATTCACTTCCTCCACCTTCCTACCATTTTTGTTCTCTCTCTCTCTCTCTCTCTCTCTCTCTCTCTCTCTCTCTCTTACTTTCTCTCTCTACACGCCCATCAGATTTAAGGTATGCAACATCCTCCTCAAGACACCTGGTCTTTTGTTGCCAACAAAGACCTGGAAAAGGAGTGTGTCAGGGAGGCGGCAGATAGGTGATGGAAATGGCTGACTGGACACCATGTAGACATCATATAAGCATAGAAGGAGATTCTGAGGAATTGGTTGAGAGTTATTTGAGACTCTCTTTTGATGTTTCCATGCAGATAATTGTCATCTAGTGATTTTTTCCATTATAGCCAGGATAGTATGGCTGAATTTTGCAACCTGTTTGCACCATTGCCTGCTCTCCATCCCCTCTTCTTTCCAGATCTGACACTGTATTGTGTATATACTAAGATGCACAGGTCATGATGAAAAAGTATTTTCTTAAATCAAAATTTCTAGTAAATGCTGTTGGATGGAGTGACTGGCTAGATCTTAGAAATGAGACAATGGAGAAGTTGCCACAGTACTCTGGGCATTGGAACAGGACCAGGTGAAGCTAGACAATAGGGGGTTGCAGAAATACTATCCTTAATTCTTGAAGTTGGGCTGAACCTCAAGTCCAATTGTACAAGTCCCATTATCTCTTTCCTTTTTTTAAATAAGGGCATTGACCTGCTGTGAATCTGTCCCCCTGCCATCTCTGTCTCTCTGTCCCACACCTCTTTCTGTGCGGTCTAACCTTAGTCAACCCCTAATGATTCCATCTTGTAATTCTCTTCTATTGGGGGTTAGGGTCTCATATAAACATGGGGGGAATACACAATATGAAGTCTGTGATGTACCCAGTTAGGTAGATTCAGCGTGAAGCTCCCAACAGAAACAGGAGTTTTTGAGCTCTTTATATCCATTAACAGCCCTGAGTGTGAAGGAGTTTTCTCTAGTCAAGGTAAAACATGTCACTCTGGTGACACTTATGCTCAAGTTTAAGTCTGTAGGCTGTGCCAAGTAAATCCTTCATGCTTCTAACAGACTTTTCAGATGCCTCTGTGGAGACACAGGTGTCAGACATGTTTAAGCCCAAGGCAGGCTGGCTCCAGGTGGTGCTCCTGTCAGGAGATGGCTTTGTTCATGGTTCTATTGCTCACTGTATTTGTTTTCCAACTGGGCACGTAAGGATGTTATCATGGAAAAACGCAGAGTCATCTGTAGGGTTGCCAGCCTCCTCCTTAGCTTAACTTTTGCAGAGAAAAGCACCCCTGATTAGAGTATCCCTCCTTCTTTCCTCATGCCACAGCCTGTCCAGTGTCTCTCTAAACATGGGTTTCAGGCACAGTGGGTTTACATTACTGATGTGTTTGTCCCACTGGTGAGGAAAGAGGTCAGCCATCCTTAATGCTTTCAAAACAGCTCCTAGGGCAGAGTCAAGATTGCCTGCTTTCACAGTTTAAATGAGCTGTATTGGGCACAGTGATCAACGCTGGAGATAGAGTAGTACATAAAACAAAGCCTCTGTCTAGTTAGGGCAGCAGACAATATTGGATAGATGCATTTGCGTAAGAAATATAACCAGGGAAAAGAGACCGTGAAGGATGACTGCACTCAGGAAAGCTGTTGAGAGAAAGGGTCCTCTACTGAAATGACAACTGGTGGAGGCAGGAAGGAAGTGCATGCAGCTAGCTCTACCAGAAGATGCTGATGGGAGAAGTACAGGGAGTAGATGTTGAGCTGAAGATCCACGGGGACCACCTAGTCAGCACTGCATGGAATAGAGTGGATTGCAGTAGCAGTTTTATGGCATGAACCATAGGGACATCAGTGTAGCTGCGACCCCGAGTAGACCACATGCTAAAAACCAAGAGTGCATTTGGGGGCATGGTAAGTTTGAGGTGGCTGATTACTGAGTGTCCAAGGAAGAATTTCAAGTAGGCTCTTGTCACCTGATGTTCAGGTAAAGGGTCTTGTTGAGAGACCTAAATATAGAGATGTATTTAAGCCCCAGACTGGCTGGTTTCAGATGGCTGTTCTTGTCAGAGACCATTTGTATATGTTTCTGTCACATGTTGTATTTGTTTTCCTAGTGAGCTGTGTCTTCCATTCTAGATACGATGTCCACTGGAGGCTAGAAGTTCCATAAGCTTCCTAAGTCACAAACTAGACCCACTGTGCAGCTCATTCAGATTTCCACTCCTGTGTTATCTCAGTGAATGGTGCCATCATCCACATCCACACTTAAGTACACCTTGTACTTAAGAATTCTCATCCTTGGGATCCATCTTTGATGCCACTTTCTCTTTCTCATCACTATTTAACCACAGATCTAAAACTCTCTTCTCGAATGCCTGATTTTCATGTCTACAGTCCCAGCCTTAGTACCTATTCTTATCCTTCTTTCCTGAATAACTGCATCTTCCCCTCCCCCACAACATATTCTCCCCACTAATGCCAGAGTGATTGACCCCAGATAGAGAATTGATACCTAATCTATTCTTCCCTCTATCAGTGTAGGTCCACCACCTTTAGCCTGTTTTGCAGGGCATGATGGTCCCTCAATGCTCTGCCCTTGCCTACCCTCCCTTCCCTGACCCTTGTCTCATTTAGCTCTTGCTTTATAACATTACAAGTGATGACCCTCTGCACAGCAGGCCCTCTGGACATCCCTGTAGGTGGCATCAAAGACCAGACTCTTACCTATCACAGGAAGCCTCTGTAACCTTGCAAGTTGAATTAGCTGTCAGCAACAGGAAGGGGAGACAGTACACATTTTTGCCCCCTAGTTTGTCAGCTCCTCATCCCTGTAGCCTGCCTATGGCTTCAGTCACCTCCAGAGCACACTGTGAACAGGATAAGGTAAGGAGGGAGGACATCCCAAACTGATTGGTACCATCCTGATCATAGCTATTTTCGTTTTCTCATGAGTGTTTAAATTTCAGTTGCAGAATTCTTTTACTCTTTTTAGTTTTTGAAAATCCAACTTGATCATACAGTTGGTTTGTATGCTACATTTGCATTTAATGTAGTTTCTGTTGCAATTAGGTTTGAGTTTAATTATTTTACTACCTGATTGGTATTTTTCTTAAGCATTCTTCATTTCTTTTCTCTTTTAAAATTAATTTTCATGGGTGTGTATAGATTGTACACGGTACTGGCTTACATAATATTTCCATACACGTGTATAATGTACTTACAGTGTATTTTCTCTGTACCCTACTTTCTTTTTTCTTTCCTTCCTTCTATTAGCCTCATTTGTTTTCCTAGACAATCATGCTTCTACTCATATAATTTATAAATACATGATTTTATGTATTTGTATAAAATATGGGAACCAAAAATGAGAGAAAGTGTGTGATGTCTATCTTCCTAAGACTGACTTAATTCACTTCATAGATTATCCCTAGTTGTATTTATTTTCTCTAAATTACATAACTTCAATCTTTTTATGGCTGAAAATTTTCTATTGTATCTATTCACCACATCTTCTTTGTCCATTTTTCTGCTGCTGGAAACCTGCACATAGCTTATCTATTGTGAATAGCACTGCAGTAAATGGTAACGTGACAGTGTCTCTGTGATGTGTTGCCTTGGAGTCCTTTGGGTGAGATCCGGCAGAGGTACAGCTGCAGCACAGGGTAAACCTCTTTGTAGTAAGGAATCTCCATGTGGTGATATTTTATTTGTGCACCCCAATAAAGCTTACCTGGGTATCAGAGGACAAGGCCAGCCACTATATTAAATTTAGAGGTTAGGCAGTGGCAGCACACACCTTTAATCCTAGCATTCGAGAGGCAGAGATTTACCTGGATCTCTGTGAGTTTAAGGTCACACTGGGAACAGAGCCAGACATGGTGGCACATGCCTTTAATCCCAGCTCTAGTTAACCATAGAGGTCTGGAGGTTTGTACAGACAGACAGGAAGTGATACAGCTGGGCAGAGAGAGGAAGTAAGATGGCAGGGCACAGAAAGGTATATAGGCGTGAGTATACAGAAAGTAGCTCACTCAGGAGGCTGAGGAGTTGGTAAGGTGAGGTTGTCTGTGGTTTGTTCTATTCCTTTGATCTCTGTTTTCACACCAATATCTGGCTCTGTTTTTTTTTTTTATTTATTAATAAGACCATTTAGCAATTCATGTTGCATCTCCATGTTGGTGTCCACGGAGGCTGCGTTAGTTTACGTTTGTTCATAGCCTCACTGGAGTTTGTTTTCTCACTGACTGCCTTTCTGACCAGGGTGAGATGGAACCTCAGTGTAGTCTTAATTTGTACACCCCTGATAGCTAGTGATGTTGAAAATCGTTCCAATGATTATTGACCATTTGCACTTCATCTTTTGAGAACTGTCTGGTTATTTCACTATCACATTTATTAGGTCATTTGACATTTTGTTCTTCACATCTTTAGTCCTTTTTTTAGCCTAGATATGAATGCTCTGTCGGCTGTATAGCTAGCAAAGCTTCTCTCCTATCTCTTCCTCCGTTAATTGTTTCCCCTTTTTGACAGCATCTTGCTATGTGATCCAGGCTTACCTCAAACTTGCAATGATCCTCCTGTCTCTGCTGCCTGAGATTGCACACACCTAACTTGATTGACTGTTTCCTTGAAGGTGCAGAATCTGTTTAATTTCATAAGGTTCCATTTAGCACTTGTTGGCATCCCCGAGTGACTGGAGCCCTGGTGAGAAATTCCGTGTGTGTCTGTATGCTTTCCCTCCCTTTTTCTGGTAGCAGTTTCAGAGTTTCACATTTAATCTTAGGTTCTTTGATCCATATGGAGTTGGTTTTTTATGAAAGGTGAGAGACAGTGATCTAGTTTCATTATTCTGTGTGCAGATTTGATGAAGCACCATTTGATGAAGAAGCTGCTGTGTCTTTGTCAACTTTGTTAATAACCAGGTGGCTGTGGTTGTGTGTGTTTATCCGGTCCTCTGTTGCATTCCACTGTTCTATGGTCTGTCTTTGTGTCAATACTGTGGTGGTTTGAATGGGAATGCCCCCATAGGCTCATGTGTTTGAAAACTTGGTTCCCAGTCAGTGGAACTGATTTTTCCCAGTTTGTGTGGCCTGATTGGACCTGGTGTACCACTGCGGGTGGACCTTGAGGTTTAAAAAAGAAAAAGAGAAAAAAATGCCAGGTGGTGGTGGCATATACCTTTAATGCCAGAACTCAGGAGGCAGAGAGAGGCAGGCAGATCCTTGAGTTCCAGGCCAGCCAGGTCTACAGAGAGAGTTCTGGGTGAAAAAAAAAAAAAAAACTCATGAGATTTCTAGTTAGCTGTTTCTCTATCTCCTACTTGTGGACCAAAATGTGAGATCTCAGCTCTTCCTCCATTCTGCTATCATGGATGCTAGCCCCCTGAAACCATAAGCCAAACTAAGTGCTTTCTTTTATAAGTTTCTTTGGTTACAATGTTTGGTTACAGCAATAGAAAAATAACCAGCTGCTGTTGTCGCTAGGGTTCTGCAGTAAAACTTGACATCAGATGTGGTGACACTGGATGCTGGGTTTGTTTGTTTGTTTGTTTTTTTTAAATAATTTCTTTATCTATCCAGGATATTTTGTGCTCACACGTGAATTTTAAGGTTGTGTTTTTCTCTTTCTGTAAAGAGCAGCATGAGAATTCTGAATGGGATGGAGGATTCTGAATGGGATGACGTTGATGCTTCACATTGCTTTTGGCAGACACAGTCATTAATTCTCCCAGTCCATCACCAGGAGAGGTCTTTCTATCATCTGGCTTCTTCTTCAAGGTTTTTTTTCAGTGTTTAAAAGTTTTCATTGGGACACCTCTCATTATTCTAACTTAGGTTCTTTATCCTTATTATTATTATTATTATTATTATTATTATTATTATTATATCTTTCTTTGGAATTAATCAAGATGTTTGAATATTCATTAAACTTTTTTTTTTTTTTTTTTTTTGGTTTTTCAAGACAGGGTTTCTCTGTGTAGCTTTTGCGCTTTTCCTGGAACTCGATTTGTAGACCAGGCTGGCCTCAAACTCACAGAGATCCACCTGCCTCTGCCTCCCAAGTGCTGGGATTAAAGGTGTGTGCCACCACTGCCCGGCATAAACTTTTAATAATTTATGTAATTTATAGTATTTTGAATTCTGTTGTTTCAGGTATTTTTTTTCTTGTTCTTATTCTTGAGGAGAGGTTGGTACACTTCATATTTTTTAAAGAATTTAAAAAATACAGTATATGAGGTGGGTTGGAGAGATGGATCTGGGTTCAGATCCCAGCACCCATATGGTGGGTCACAACCACCTGGAACTCTGGTTCCACAGGGTCTGCTGTTCTCTTCTGACCTTCACGGGCACCAGGCACATGCATGGTGCACATACATACATGCAGGCAAAATACCCATACATAAAGTAGAAATAAATCTTAAAAAAGAAAACCAGCCCAGTTTTTTTTTTAAAAAAACCTGTTACATGACATGGGTAATGTTTGAGAAATTTTGTCATTTGTGAAGTTTATAGGGTATATTTGTACAAACCTGGAAGGTATACGGCTCAAACCCTTGAAGCAGCAGATCAAACACTTGAATCATGACTTGATTGAAGAACTGTGAGATATGTGAGGCTGCTACAAACGTAACACAGAATGCCCTATTACACAGTGTGTGCTCTATGACACAGCATGCCCTGAGGTATAGCCTGCCCTATGAAGCAGCATTCTTGCTGATGTGTTAGGACAGTTCGCTGTATGACACCATCTGCTGTACAACATAGTGAGCTCTTTAAGACAGAGTGCTCTCTGATATTCTATGACACAACATGCTCTGTCCCACAGTGTACTCTATAACACTCTGTGACAATGTATTCTATGATGTATCATTCTCTATGATTCTCTGTGACAGTGTCTGCTCTGTAATGCTGTGCTCTGTAAGACAACAGGTTCTTTGGACTAAACATTTTATAAGTAGCAATGAACTTCATAATAATGATTTAAAGGTGTAGAATAGAAAGTACATAAATAATAATGGAGTCAGTTGTTTAACATCACTTTCAAGTATTACACTGTTGTCACAGTTGCATGTACTGTGCTTTCATTCACCCTGCAGTGTAGTGGGTTTGCCTAAAGAGCATCATCATGGGTACATATATAGTGATATTTTATTTGTACTGAAATGTGATTTTATTTGTATATTAATAAAGTTGCCTTGGGGTCAGAGCAAGCCATAGCAGAAGCTGGGCGGTGGTGGTGCACGCCTTTAATCCCAGCACTTGGGAGGCAGAGCAAGGCAGGATCTCTGTGTGTTCAAGGATACAGCCAGCATGGCGACACACGCCCTTAATCTCAATACCAACCATAGAAGACCTGGAGGTCTGTACAGACAGGCAGTGATGAGGAGGTCACATGGTTAGGTTTACAACCAATAAGAAGGCAGAACAGAAAGTCTATATAAAAGACAGGACACAGGAAGTAGGTCTCTTGCAGAGAGGAAAGACAGAGCAGCAGTGAAGGGTAAGGTTTTCAGCTCTCAGCTATTGCTCTGACCTCTTGGCTGTTAACTCTGTATTTGGCTCTATGTTTCTTATTTAACAAGATGGTTACATCTACATACACGAACAAGGCATTGCTGTATAGCCGCTGGCAATAAAGCCACTGAGCAACAGGAATTCTATAGTTCTCTCATAATCTTAGGAGGTCCCCACTACATACTCGATCCATCACTGACCAACACATTATTGTGTGATCATGCAACAGTGACTGTCTGTGGCTTGAAAAACTAGAATGTTGCCCATTCCTTTACAGAAAAAGTACTTTAGAGGCTTTGCCTTTTCCAGGCTTGCTTGAATTAGTGTCACCACTTCCCAAACACTGGAGAAATTGTAACCATTTCCCTCCTGTTCTTTGGGGATATTTTGCTGCATGTTCTATAGATACACAGATACATAGACACACAGATGCAAATAATATATAAAACATATATTGTAGTTAATATATAAACTAAGAATATAGTCTTCTATACTCATTAGAAAGTCTTGTGTGCTGTGCAGATACATTCTTGACTCCTCTATCTCTGCCTCTGCCTCTGCCTCTGCCTCTGTCTCTCTGTCTCTCTGTCTTTCTCTGTCTCTCTCTGTGCCCCCTCTCTCTGTCTCTCTCTACCCCCTCTCTCTGTCTCTCTGTCTTTCTCTGCCCCTCTCTGTCTCTCTGTCTTTCTCTGTCTCTCTCTGCCCCCTCTCTGTCTCTCTGTCTTTCTCTGTCTCTCTCTGCCCCTCTCTGTCTCTCTCTTTCTCTGTCTCTCTCTACCCCCTCTCTCTGTCTCTCTGTCTTTCTCTGTCTCTCTCTGCCCCTCTCTGTCTCTCTGTCTTTCTCTGTCTCTCTCTGCCCCCTCTCTCTGTCTCTCTGTCTTTCTCTGTCTCTCTCTGCCCCCTCTCTCTGTCTCTCTGTCTTTCTCTTTCTCTCATACTACTCTAATTTTTTTTTGTTGCTTTAAACAGTCAATATTCTTTCATCTTGGCTCACACATTGACTCTGTGCTTTTCATTTCCCCTTTCAGTTCTGTGCCCCACAGAGGATCGTTTCCCCTCAGACCAAAGAAGTTCTTTGGGGCATCTTTTGCTATGGGTCTTTGGGGCGTCTTTTGCTATGGGTCTTTAGGGCGTCTTTTGCTATGGGTCTTTGGGGCGTCTTTTGCTATGGGTCTTTGGGGCATCTTTTGCTATGGGTCTTTGGTCATCAATAACCAGCTTTCATTTGATTTCTAAAGTTGTTCACTGAGTTCTGGGCTAGTCGTTTGCATCCTTCCTCAGTGCACATTCTTCTTCATCTTTCCTCTCTTCCCTCCCTTCCCTTCTTCCTCTCTTCTCCCTCTTCACCACATTAAATGTGTTACTCAGTCACTGTCTATTTTCTGTGAAAGGACCTTGGCCTGTCTCATAATAGATCATTTGAAGAAACATACCCTCTCTTCTTAGGCCAATTTTAAGACAACACTTGTTTGTTTTTATTTTCAGTCATTTTCCTTTATATTTGTCTTTCCTGGTGTCCAGACAGCATCTCTATGTTCTGTAGGTCAGGGTGTCTCTTCCATTGGGAAAACCATAGGCCATCATTTTTTATTGACTTGTCCTTTGTCCCTTGTCATTTACCCACAGTCCATGAAAATGTGTGACTTTGACTTACTGATGTGATACTACTTATTTCCAATGATAGTTATTCTCCCTCTGTTTGAGGTAGTCAGGCCAATAGCCACATCTCTCAAGTTTGAGGGTACCCATCAAGCTTTTGGAGCTGTTCAACTAAAGTCAGTTTGAGGATGGTCCCAAAAATGAAGGTAGACTTTGACATTTGATATTAGTTGCACACAAATTTGCATTCTTAAACACCCAATTCTTCCAATAACATCTTAAGCTGTATGGACCACGAATTAGAAGACATTACTTTTTGGGTATCCCCCATTCTCTTTGCAAATTCTACATTTGAAATGTGGGGATCATAATCTCAGAATAAGCTGCAATTGCATGATAAAAAGGAGCATGCTGATTCATATTAAATGGAAATTCTCTTTAAAACTCTGGTCCCAACTCTGTGGGACATTTATATGTACTTGGCTCTGATCTTCATGTTTGATGCACCTGTTATATGAATGGCAGCAGGGTTAGCATCTGAGGGCTTCTCTCTCATGAGTGATAGCTTTGCTCTATCTTTGCAGCAGGAGAAGGATGCAGGACTTCCTCTGGAGAAACCACAGCTCTCTTACTGAGTTTGTTCTTCTAGGATTCTCTAGTGACAGGAAGATAAATGGCATTCTGTTCGGTGTCTTTCTTCTCCTCTACATCATCACCCTCTTAGGCAATGGGCTAATTATCACCTTGATACACGTGGATTCCCGCCTCCACACACCCATGTACTTTTTCCTCAGTGTCTTATCCATTCTGGATATGGGCTATGTCACCACTACAGTGCCCCAGATGCTGGTACATCTGGTCTGTGAGAAGAAGACCATCTCATATATTGGATGTGTGACTCAGATGTACATCTTCCTGATGCTGGGAATCACTGAATCATGGCTTTTTGCAATCATGGCTTATGATAGGTATGTGGCCATTTGCCATCCTCTCAGATATAAAGTCATCATGAGCCCTTTACTGCGTGGGTCACTAGTAGCCTTTTGTGGGTTCTGGGGTATCAGCTGTGGCCTTATATATACTGTTTCTGCTATGATTCTTCCCTATTGTGGCCCCAATGAGATCAACCACTTCTTTTGTGAAGTACCTGCTGTTCTGAAGTTGGCCTGTGCAGACACCTCTCTCAATGACCAGGTGGACTTCATCCTAGGCTTCATCCTTCTTCTGGTCCCACTCTCCCTCATCATTGTCGTCTACATCAATATCTTTGCTGCTATCTTGAGGATCCGTTCAACTCAAGGGCGAATCAAGGCCTTTTCCACCTGTGCCTCCCACATCACTGTGGTCACTATGTTCTCGATCCCATGTATGATTATGTATATGAGACCTGGTTCTGAGTCCTCCCCAGAAGAGGACAAGAAGCTGGCTCTCTTCTATAATGTTATCTCTGCCTTCCTCAACCCAATAATCTACAGCCTTCGTAACAAAGATGTGAAAAGGGCCTTCTTCAAGGTGGTAGGCTGTGGCGAAGTGTCAGGATGAAGGCTTGGGGGTTGTGAGACTAGAAGCCTCCTGGACCACTCAGCACACAGCTTCCTTAATGAGAATGTCTTTGATAATGATACTCTATTACATCCAGTGAGCTGAATTTGGTTCAACACCACTAATTTACTGAAGACCTTATTGGGATATTACCACTTATTACATGTACTCATCTTGACATATAGTTATATGGAAACTCCATCAGGGCTATAACTATTCCATTATCACAAGGAGATATTATATATGGTCCCCAACTCTAACCTCTGATACTGACGCCATTGTTTCTTCTCCATCAGTATAACATCCTCATTTTGTGAATATTACATAAACAGATGCAGCATGTGATGTTGGGGGCTCTGTGTTTCTTAATACCCTTGTGATCCCTCCAAAGTGCTATGTTTAACAGTAGTATGTTTCTATATCTTGCCACAGTTTAGTTTGGGTAGTTTCCATTCCTTGGCTATTCCATATAAAGCTTCTAAAATATTCATGTGGAGATTTTTTTCTCTTTTTAATAGTTTTAAAATGACATTTGATTACTTATTGTGGGAAGGGACAAGTGTGCTAAGACATGTATGCAGAGATTGAAGGACAGTTTGTGGGGTCAATTTTCCCTTCTACCAAATGGGACCTGAAGATTGAACTCAGGTGGCCATGTTCGGCAGCAGGTGCCTTTGTTTGCTGAGCTTTCATGTGCCCATTTTGGGAAAAGGTTTGTTTTTTTCTTAAGAATAAATTCACAGGAATGTGATTGTCAGGGCATATGCTATGTGTATACTTCAGCTTATAATAATATTTTAATGAAATCCACAGCTAGATATAATTTCATGTGTACCAGTGTGTCTGTGCTTAAACAGACAGATGCATTGGGAAGGCTGTGCTACACTGAGACTCCTTATACTTCCCGAAAGAATGTAAACTGATATCACTGCTTTAAAAACAGTCTGCAGTTCCTCTAATAATTCAACGTAGAGGGACATGTGGTCCATCCATTTTACTCCCAGACACTTATCTAAGATAAGTTAAAGCATACATGATTACACAAAAATGTACACACTGGAGGTTAGAGAGATGGCTCAGCAGTTTAGAGCACTGCTGTTCTTCTGAGGACCCGGATTTGATTCCCAGCATCCATGTGGTAACTCACAACCATCTGTAACTCCAGTTCCAGGGGACATGACTTCTTCTGGCTTCCACAGGCACTGCACACATGTGGAGCACAGAAACTCATGCAGGCCAAACACCAATACACATAAAATATTTTTTAAAAATGTGTACACTTGTGGTCATAGCAACTTTATTCATAATAATTAGAAAGTAAGATCATCAACTCAAAGCTTGTTATCTAACGGGTAAATAAAATATGGTATGTGCACACATGGAATATATTTTTCAACTAAAAGGGAACAAATACATTATATATTATATATGTATATAAAATATACAACATGTACTATATATATGTGCTACAATGTTGAATTTTTGAAATCAAAGAAGTCAGTTGCAAAAATTCATGTAGCATATCATCTCATTTATATAAAATAATCCAAAATAGGTGAATTCTTAGAAAGAGAAGGTGGATCCATATAGTTGTCGGTCCTAGGGGTATGACGGGAAAGGAGGAGCAATTACTTATGCATATGGAGTTTCTTTTGAGACAATGAAAATGCTCTAAAATTACACTATGCTAATGGCTATGAAACTGTGAATGTAGTAAAATACTGAGCTATATAATAAAATGCATGAACTTTACAGTGTGCAAGTTCTGCTAGATGAAGCTGTTTTCACACAGATTGTGACAATATGTTTTTTGAAGAGACATTCAGTTTGGCAACATATGAACTCCCATTGCTCTGTGCATCGTCTAGAGGTGAGTGTAGTTGGTATTTTCTTGTTTTAATCAGTTAAACAGGCTAAGCACTCATTGTGTGCATTTGTATTTGACTGACAGCTTATGGTGGTGAATTTTTTTATGTGCTTATTTTCTATATTATTTATTTCCTAAGTATTTGTTCAAAGTTTTATTTGCTAACTGGAATATAATTTTTAAATAAATATTTTAAATTTTTGTGTATGTTTGAGAGAGAAAGATAGGTAGCAGATGATAGATAGATAGATAGATAGATAGATAGATAGATAGATAGGGGGAGGGAAGAGGAGAGGGAGAGGGAGAGAGATGGGGAGAGAGAGAGAGAGAGAGAGAGAGAGAGAGAAGGATTTGACAAAATTCAACATCTATTCATGGCTGAAACAAATCCAAACTTAACAAGCTAATATTATGTGTAGAGTTAGCTGAGGTCTTTACAGTTGTTCATCCTGGTAACAACTACAAAACCCTCAGCTAACAGCACACATGACATGAGGGACAGATCCTGGTCCTTCTGCTAGGGATTTCACAAACAGACCAGGCAACAAAACTGTCGCCCACATGCAGAGCTCCTAGTTTGGCCCCATGCAGGCTCCCCAGCTATCAGTCTAGTGTCATGTGTACTGTGGGATGTCTTTCTGTATGCTGTGAATATATGCTGTTCTCATTGGTTGATAAATAAAGCTGTTTGGCCAATGGTGAGGCAGAATAAGGTTAGGTGGTACATTCAAACTGAAGCAGATGAAGAAGGGTAGAATGAGGAGAGACACCAGCTGTCCAAGGAGCAACAAGATGCCAGCAGACCAGTAACACCATGGCCACATGGTAACACATAGATGAACAGAAATGGGTTAATTTAAGATGAAAGAGCTAGCTAACAAGAAGCCTGAGCCATAGGCCATACAATTTGTATATAAGCCTCTGTGTACTTACTTGGGACCAGGCAGCTGTGTGACCAGGCAGGACACAGGAAAACTTCTAGCTACATGTGTGCTCCCACAAGTTCAGGTCATCTGTCTCTGTGTTTCCCCATCATGATCTTGACCCCCTCTTGCTTATATAATCCCTCTTCCCTCTCTTCAACTGCACTCCTGGAGCTTGGCCTGGTGCTTGGCCTGGTGCTTGGCTGTGGATCTCTGCATCTGCTTCCATCAGTTACTGGATGAAGGCTCTATGATCACAGTTAGGGTATTCGCCAACCTGATTACAGGGGAAGTCCTGGTCAGGTACCCTCTCCACTATTGCTATGCATCTTGCCTTTTATGTCTAGTGCTTTCATTTAATCCTTTAAATTAATTTATTATTAGATTTAGAGAAGTTTTAGGTTTAAAACAACTGCATAGGAAGTGAGAGGCTTTTTAAAGTATCTATTCCCCCATCTCCTGTATCATTATCATCTTGCATGATGTTAATTGATGTTCATAGGAAACAGAGGCATCCTGATGGAGAAGGGCTGGCTTAGTGGTCCTCTCCAGTTGTTTACAATTTTTACTATATAATTTCAGTCTTGAAACTGTATCAGTAGCTGTTAATGGTGTGATCCCAACCTGTCCACTAGCTGTTTCTTGCTTTTTGTTCACTTATCTTCATGCTGTGTTTTCATTACAGAATAACAACAAAGTAACATTTGACAACTCATACCACACAGCATTTCTGTGGCTCCATATTATAGAGCTGTTTCCGAATCCTTCCAAGTTTTTCCAGTCATGATTCTTATAGTGGAAATGTTGCTGTTGTCTTTCCTGTGCTTCTGATATCCACTTCCCAAGGTGTCCTAAGAACAGAATGACAGGGTTAAAGGTCATGTATGGACATCTTTAGTATTCCTGATACATGATACAGTCTTACATCTTACAAAAGACCAGTTTATAAAAAGCCCTTTATGAAAGCCCATGGTTTATTGTATTCTAAAGAGTGAGACCTGGGGCCGGAAAGATGGCTCAGTGGTTAAGAGCACTGACTGCTCTTGCAAAGGACCTGGGTTGGTTCCCAGTGCTGACATGGTGGCTCACAACTACCTATAACTTTAGTTTCAGGGGATCCCATGCCTCTTCTGGCCCCTAAGGGCACTAGACACAAAAGTGATGTGTAGTGTGGGTGAGACACTAATACACATAGAAAAATTAAATAAAAACAATTTTTTATTGTATTTTTAAAATTTTATAGTTTAATTTAATTTTACATATCAGCCACGGATTCTCCTGTCCTCCCTCCTCCTGCCCCCCCTCTCCCCAACCCACCCCCATTCCCATCTCGTCCAGGGCAAGGACTCCCCTGAGGATTCAGCTTAACCTGGTAGATTTAAAAAGAATGAGATCCTTCCTTAAAAACATCAATCAATAAATAACATCTGTTGCCAATTTTCTGGTGTTCATTTTCTTTTTTTAAAATTTATATTATTTTATACTTATTTTTATTATTAATTTATATTATTTTATTATATTATTATAATCAATATAACTTTATATTATATTATTATTTATATTATATTATTAATTTATACTTATTTTACACACACACACACACACACACACACACACACCACAGCACACACGAGGCATGGTGGCATGTGCCTTTACCTACTGAGTTGTCTCACTGGCCCCATATTTTCTTAATAATTTATAAAAGCCCCTTTTATATACCATGTAACTGTATGCTGCAGCTGTAGGCCCTGTTCATTACTTGTATCTCATTTTGATTAATTATTTATGCAGCAGTCTGACTCTGGTTGGTAGATCAGGTAATTTTGAGAGCATTTGAGAACACTGGGAACATGTTCCCTTGGCAAGGGCCCTGGATTCTCATGAAGGGGCAAGGCTATGTCATCAGTCTTGATGTTAAACATCCAGACCAACAAAGTTGATCCCTCCCTCCCTCCCTCCCTCCCTCCCTCCCTCCCTCCCTCTTTTCTTTCTTTTTCCTTCCTATCTTCTTCATCCCCCTGCAAGGGGTTTGATAGGCAGCAAGGACCTCAAAGAAGAACTCAAAGGCTTCATATTAACTTATGGCACGCCTCTAGGCCTCCCACAAAAGGTGAGCCTCCTCTTAGGTGGGTGCAGTAGTTTCTTCAGCATCAAGTAAAGGCAAAAGCCAATAAATGTGATGGTGCCTAGCAATGCAGCTTAAGAACAGTGAAATCCACAGAGATGATTTGTGCTTATAAAGAGCCTGAGTGGAATGAGGAGAGTGTGGGAAGGAAGGTCCCTCCATCCGTGAAATAGCGGATTTCAAACTCCCCACTGGGTCCCTTCCTCTCCCCAGACCCAGGGTAACACTATACCCACTTCTCTACTGCTTCCCCTCACTTCTCTGACCCTTGTGTGGACAGAGTCCTTTTTCTTTGATAGCATCAAGACAGGCTGCAAGTTTCCAGAATGGACTTTATTTAAACAAGGAACAATGAGAAAAAACAGAAGTAGACATTCTTTTCAAAAGCACAGAGATGATTAGCAGTGGCTCTTCCTCCATAACATTCAGAGATTCTCTAGGGGGCAGACGCAGGTTTGCTTCTCAGCAGAGTCTCCTGAGTTTCTGCTTCTTCCATTTCCCTCTCTTTTCCTTTACTCTCTCCAGCCACTTTCAGAACCCAAGAGGATCACAGCTGGTTGATGCATGGTGGTTCATTGCTCAGTAATGAATATTAAAAAATTAAATATAAGGGGCTTGAGAGATGGCTCAGTGGTTAAGAACACTGGTTGCTCTTGCAGAGGACTTGGGTTTCATTCCCAGTACCCACATAGTGATTCCCAACCATCTGTGATTCCAGTTCCAGAGGAATCTGATGCTCTCCTCTGGCCTCCATGGGAGCTGCATGCATGTGGTGCATAGACCTAAATGCAGGCAAAACACCCCAACACAAATAAAATAAAAATAAAATAAGAATTTAAAAAGAAGTGTTTGAAAAATAATAACACTTGCTGAAAGAAACTAAAATACACCAGCCTCTGTAGCAGGTATTTTCATATATTACCTCATGTAATCATTGCAATCTCCCTGTGAGAAAGAATTAGAAAACTTGGAGTAGTTAAGTGACTTGCAAAATTCACATTCTTAGTAACTGATAAAACTTTATTAGTCGCTTTCCTTGTTACTGTGACCAGATATTTGACAAGAGGCACCTTAATGGAGGAAGGGTTTGCTGGGGCTTACATTTTGAAGGGGCATAGTCCATTTTGGTGGGGAAGGCATGAGGCAGGTGGCTTCATGAAAGCAACAGTGTGCAGCTGGGACTCCTCACCTCCCGACGTCTTGGTGGTACAGGATACGAGACAATGTCATAAAACCCAATGGCCCACTTTCTCTAGCCAGGCTTCATCTCCTAAAGGTCCCACAGCCTTCCCAAACATTGCCACCAGCTAGGGACAAAGTGTTTAAATACATGAGCCTATGAGGGACGGTTCACATTCAAACCCAACATTAATCCTTCTATCCCTGCTCTGTCTGGCAGTAAAGCCCACGTTCTTGACTGCTGGGCTCTTCCTTCATAATCATCTGTCTCAGAGAGCATCACTCACTGTAGATGTCTGAGCCTCCTGTTCCTCCCCGACCTGGGCAAGGGTGAAGAGCTGTATCTTTATGGAGTCTGGATCCTGCTTATCTCATGGAAGAGTTCCTGGGAAGGTGGCGACTATGAGTCCTACTTGGTTCGGCTCCCCAGGTGTTTAGCTTTAAAGTTTCATTCTGGAGCCCCACTCCATCCCACTACTTTGAGGAAAGCCCTTTTCACATCCTTGTTCCTCAGACTATAGATGACAGGGTTGAGGAAGGCTGTGGCAATGTTATAGAAGAGGGCCATTTTCTTGCCACTGTTTGATAAGGAGCCAGAGTCAGGACTCATGCACATGATGATACATGGGATGGCGAACATAGTGACCACAGTGATGTGGGAGGCACAGGTGGAAAAGGCCTTGATCCTCCCCTGGATTGAGCGGATCTTCATGATGGTGGTGAAGATGTTGGCATAGACGATGCCAATGAGGGAGAGTGGGACCACAATGACATTGAAGCCTGTGATGAAGTCCACCAAGTCGTTGAGGGATGTGTCGGCACAGGCTAACTTCAAAACAGCGGGGACCTCACAGAAGTAGTGATCAATTTCATTAGGACCACAATAGGGCAGTCGCATAGCAAAGAAAGTATAGCACAGGCCACCCACCACACCATAAGTGGCACAGATACCCACCATTAGGAGGCACATCCCACGGCTCATGATGACCTTGTACCTGAGCGGGTGGCAGATGGCCACATACCTGTCCACAGACATGATGGAGAAAAGCCAGGATTCAGTGACCCCAAAAAGGAGAAAGATGTACATCTGGGCCACACATCTTGTAAAGGAGATGGCCCTCTTCCTGCTGAGAATATGAACCAGCATCTGGGGCACAGTGGTGGTGGTATAGCACACGTCCAACATGGAGAGGACGCCGATGAAAAAGTACATGGGTGTGTGGAGACGTGAGTCCTGGTGGATGAGTGTAATGAGGAGACTGTTGCTCAGGAGGATCAACAAGTAAAAGACTAAAAAGAAAGTGAAGAGCAGAGGATTGGTCCTGGGGTCAGGGGTGAAGCCCAGTAAAATGAATTCTGTCACGGTGGACCAGTTGACTTCCTGCATTGTGATCTCTCCTGTTTAAAGAGGTTTCAGATATGTGACTCATTGAGCATCTCAGGGGTGTGCAGGGCATCTCTATACCCATTGTCCGTTTACACAGACAGTTTCAGGAGGCTTTGGATTGGCAAGTGGGGGGTGCTGAGAAGTAATTCCCATGTGCAGTTTGAATGATACTGGGATTTGGCTCAGGATTTCCTAAGGGCTTTACTGGTGCAAATGGCAGGACTGGTCCAGGGCAGCCCTGTAGTGCACTTTCCATTCTGGTCTCGACTATGAACTGTCCACTTCTCCCAACACAACCTCATGTCCCCTCTGCGACTCCCCCTACTTTCCATTTTGTCTTAGGACTACAGAAGTTACGAAATCTTACATGGATAAAGATTAGGATCAGGGTTGGGACTTTACATGATTTGGGTCAAAGTGTTCTGTTTTTTTAAAATCTCCATTAGGATTTAAAAGATGTGTGTGACTGGGTGGTGGTGGTGGTGGTGGTGGTGGTGGTGGCGGCGGCACACACCTTTAATCCCAGCACAAGGCAGGGGTAGGACAGAACTCTGTGAGTTCAAGTTCCAGGACAGCCAAAGCTACACAGACAAACCCTATCTGAAAAAAAAGGTGTGTGTGTGTGTGTGTGTGTGTGTGTATATACTCCACATATATGGAGGTACCCACAGAAGCCAGAAGAAGGTATCATGTTCCTTAGGGCTAATGTTACAAGAAGTTGTAAGCTCCCATGTGGGTGCTTGGAACCAAACTTGCATCCTCTGCTAAAGCAACAAGCACACTTAACCCCTGCCCCACATCTGGCTTGAATGTGAGCTCTGGAGCTTGAACTCAGGTCCTCATACTAGCATGGCCAACACGTTACCAGGTAAGCCATCTCCACAACCCTCCATACCCAGTTATAACGGGACCCATGGGATGTCCTGCTTCCCTAGGTTCCTTCCAACTGTCTGCTTTATGAACCATTACAGAATCATGTAGTACAGTCTCTCCAGAAACTACCTTGACTTTATTTTAAAAAATTGACCAAAGAATCATCATGTCTCAGGCTAAAATTGCATGGCAGAGGTCATTTAATGGGATTCTACAGGTCATATATAAGATTTTTGTCTGAATTGTCTAGTTTTTACTTTTTAATTAACTGCTAATGTTTCTTAACAATTGAGCTTATGCATACAAAACTGGACCTTCAGGATCACATATTAGACCTGGCCTTGTTCAGCCCTTGTTTCTATACTCAGAAACAGCCTGGAGATGAGTAAATATCTCTGGCTCTCCTTTGGAATAAGGTGTGCACTTCCCTATTCTCAATTCTTTTTTTTTTTTTTTTTTGGTTTTTCGAGACAGGGTTTCTCTGTGTAGCTTTGCCCCTTTCCTGGGACTCACTTGGTAGCCCAGGTTGGCCTTGAACTCACAGAGATCCACCTGCCTCTGCCTCCCAAGTGCTGGGATTAAAGGTGTGCGCCACCACCGCCCAGCCAATTCTTATTTTTTTATAGACTGGGTTCCTGAATTGCTATTGCCTGCTCAGCCCCTATAGCATATTGGTTTATCGTCTCTGTCCTAGTGATGTGCCACTATGATCACTGCTAAATAATCTTTGGAAATTTTTATCTTCTTTATATTTTTTGAGACAAATTCTTTGTGTAGTCCTGGCTGTTTTAGAACTCACTCTGTAGACCATGATGGCTTTGAACTCAGAGATCTGCCTGCCTCTGCTGGGATTAAAAGGGTACACCACCATATCCAGCCTATCTTTAGAAAATTTTAGCTGAAGAAAAGGTAGGTAAGTGAGTGGAAGATCAGATGGCTGGGAACAATCAGATTGGAGAAAACTGGTGAAGGCTTCCTTTAGCTTTCTGGTGACCCTCTGCTGAGCTGCACCAACATTCAACACTTTCTGTTCATGCCTCAGGTTGGACTTGGGATGGGGGACAGGGGCCCCACAGGTGACCCAAGTGTCAGCCCTCACCAGATGCCTTCTATGACTGCTCCCTAAGAGTCCACTTATGGCTGAAACAGGCACATGGGAAAGGAGGGGACTGTCGCTTCTTGCCTGGCTGCCTCCTGACAACACAACTGGGAATGTCCACTGCCCTGGGTGGGCATTTGCTATGAGGCTTAATTAAAGTCTTCCAATTTCAGAGTTATACATCCTCAGTTTTTATAGCGCTTTGGAATATTTTTTCTAGGGACAAACTTATGAGCTATGCAGTATCCCATCTCCCCTCCTCCAGACAAGCATGGTCCCACATGTCTCCTCTTACTAGGTAAGGCACTCCTTAAAGCTCAATTTGATAACTGCTAATGCAAGTTCCTCATTTGACCAAAGCCCAGAGACAGGGAGTGTCTGGACTGGAGCCGTGTGGAAAGCCAGTGAGAACAGTGAGCATAAAGCAGACCATCCTCAGCCCAAGAAGCAAAGACACAAGCGACAGGTCTCGGACTGCTTGCCCCCGTGATGAACTTGCCTGAGAGCTGGCTTTGGCTCTCACTTTCTTCGGCTGCTTTGCCCTGGGTCTTAGGGTCGGTTAGTTGGCCTCTCTTAGGCTCAGATTTTGACTCTGTCACATCTAGGCTTGTTGATGAGTTGCTGTCTACAAAAACAGATAAATTGTGTGATTGCAAAGGCTTGGTGGAGGGTGACTCTCTAGGATGGAGTTGGCTGGTGCTTGGGGCTACTAGCCTTGGTCCCTTGTCACGAAGGAATGGAAAGCAGAGGATTGTGTTTTTACTGCGAACCCCTGTGTTCGTCTCTAGCTCCTCTCCTGCAATGCAGGCTGGGATGTCGGCTGACTTTGCCACGTGTGGCTTTCACTCTCAGCGGGTCATTGTGTCTTATCTACAGAGAGGATGTTGACTTTCATAAGTCTGGTTCTAAGTGGGTTTTCCCTCCTCTTCCCTGTTACCAGCCATTTCCTCTATTGCACACAGACACACACACACACACACACACAGAGAGAGACACACAGACACATACACAGACACACACACAGACACACAGATACACAGACACACACACACAGACACACACACACACACACACACACACACACACACACACACACACACACAATTAAAAAGTAAAAACAGCCGGGCAGTGGTGGCGCACGCCTGTAATCCCACCACTCAGGAGGCAGATGCAGGCAGATCTCTGTGAGTTTGAGGCCAGCCTGGTCTACAGAGCTAGTCCAGGACAGGCTCCAAAGCTACAGAGAAACCCTGTCTCGAAAAAACAAAAACAAAACAAAACAAAAAAAAGTAAAAGCAGGTATTTTTTTAAAGAGGAACACAAACTAAAGGAGGCACAGGGACACTGAGACCTTACAGGAGACCGCTGGAGGGACCGAAGAAGGCACACAAACAAAAGGAGAGAGAAAGGAGGACGGAGAAGGAAGGAAGAACATCAAGACGCTGAGCAGGCGCAGTATGAGGGTGTTGAGACCGCTCAGGCTGTCAGGGAGAGAGACACACAGCGACAACAAGCTGAGAGTTGTGAATGGATAGTTATAAGTCGAAAATTAAGGCAGAGACCAGGGGAGAAAGAGATGTCTAGGAAAGCAGAAAGAGGGGAAAGAGGAGGAAAGAGTTCAAGGCTAGACAAAGAACACAGGAGCAGGCAGGGGAGCTACAGACAGGGGAGAGCTGGGCAGAGATGCAGACATGGAGGGGATGCAGGGAACCAGACCCTAGCAGGAGACTCACAAGGAGAAAAGCCTTGAGAATCTGAGAGGGTGCTGGAAGAAGAGGGATGATGTCTGGGAGTTAGGCGAAGGAGAGGACCGTTCTACAGGCAAAGCAAGAGACAGAGGGAGCCCAGGAAAGACGTTCAGAGAGACAGAAAGGCTGACAGAGTTGACTCGAGACACAGGCAGAGAACCCTAGAGGGCAGGAGGAGAGATGGGGGACACCGGCCCAGCAAATGGAAGTAGCAGTCGGTCTAGAGGGCAGGAGGGAGAGATGGGGGACACAGGCCCAGCAAACGGAAGTAGCAGTCGGTTGAGGGTAGCAAACAATGAGTGAAAGGAGCAAGCGGGAGGCTGGGAGAACAGGCCTGGGGGTGGAGGGCAATGGACAGACTCAGAGGGAAGAGGAGGCAGAGACAGGCAGCCACATACACTCACACAGACAGGGTAAGGGACAGAATCAAACACACATGGCCAGCTGGCCAGCAGAAACTGTAGGTTGCCCTGGACTCCTCCTACCTGGAGCTCCTGGCCAGCACAGCTGGGGATGGAGCAGCTGCCAATTCTCCAGGAGGACTGGGAACAGTCCTGTCCTAAGCATATAGTCCTGCAGGAAAGAAGGTGTGGGCGGTGCCCCATCAGACTCTGGAGGCCACTCCTGAGTGGCACTTGGCCCCAGGGATCCATATAGGACAGTTCCAGCAGCCATCTCTGGGCCAGAGGGAGAGGCACTGGGCTCTGAGGAATCTCCCTCCCTAGGGACACCCAGGCCACTCCTTCTTCTGGGTTCTAGAATGGCTTGAGACTCACCTGGGATAGGGTGGTGGATACTGGGGACATTGATGCTAGGCTCAGGCAAGGCCCCAAGACCAGGGCTGACTCTGTGGCTCCTCCTACAGGAAAAAGAAAGCAAGAGACACTCTGGGAGCTCTGGTGACACAAGAGACCATGAAATTGCCCTTTCTCCCTGCCAGGTGATGTACCCAAGGCTTTTCAATCCATTAGGATAGTAGGCAAAATGTCTAGCATCCTTGAGCTCTCTTAGTCTACAGGCATATTGTAGACTCAACAGCAAAGGTTATGGGCTCAAAAACAGGGACCATACAAAACAAACATTAGTAGTATAAGAATGGTTTTTATTATCAGCAATCAGCTACAGTTCACTAAACACTCACATGGTCACATAGAAAGTAATTGTATTTAGTGTGGAACCTTGAATGCTGTGCATCTTAATCTTTATCTTATAAAGCAGGGAGTCTATGAGGGTCTTAAACCACCCAGTGGCCTCTCAGGTCTCAGCCCTTTGTGTCCTGACATTTCAGGCCACTTGGTGAACAACTTTTCCCTTCCCTTTGAGAAGCACAGGGATGAGGTGGGGTCAGAAATGGGGCACAGATTCAAGACAGAACCTGAAAAGAATTTTCGTCTTGCACTTGAGTCAGAGTAGGGCAGCAGGGAGAACCTTGGAATGCTCACCGTTGAGGTCTTTGGACAAAGGGTAGGGAGAAGCCCATATTCACTTGATAGCAACAGAAATGGAAGACTCCATCCTTTCTGAGCATGAGAAACTCATTGGTTCTCAGGCCCTGGTGCCATCTGTGATGTGGCAGGCATGGATTCCTCTCTCCCTGCCTGCCATCTTCCCAAGCAGCCAGGAGACTCTAGTTCTCCCCCCTTCTCAGCAGCAGGGCCTAAATTCCTGCTAAATCCCATAAAGCTGTGGGCCATTGGTGTCCACACAATTGCTTCAGCTGTCTTTCTAACACACCCCTGCTCCTCGGTGGGTGGTCAGAGCCCTTCCTGGGCATATTCCTGTCCACCTCTCCAGTACCACCACTTTGCATAGTTCTTTGATAGACACTCTACTCTGGGCAGCCTGAACCACCTGTATTTGCCCCACTGCCATTGCTTCTTCAGCCCTGGCTGCCCTGCCATGGCATGCAGCCTGGAAAACATCTGTGCACACCTCCAAACCCAGCCCCACTGTGCTCTGGTCTGGGAAGCCTTCCCTTGCAAATAGGTGGCTGTTCCTTTCCTGTGTCTATGCTCCTGCCCTGTGCAGCTCCTCCCTGACATCAGCTCCATGCTTACCTCCCCTCCTCATGAGAACCTTGCTTATCACTTTCCTCTCTGTGTTGTGGTTTAACTGGACACTTGGTTGATTCTAGAAGCATTTATATGCACCAATGGTGGATCAGCATTAGAGACCAAAGATGATCAAGACTTGGCCCCCTCGCTCTGCTCATGGTGAGCTTGAGGTCTGGCTGGAGAATGGAGAAGGATACAGGTGCCCAGAGGTCCTGGAGAAGGGCACACATGGGCTTCTGTAATGACACAGAGGGTCCCAATGACTCTTCCCCCAACAGACAAGGAAGAGTTCATTGGAAAGGTGATGCCTGAGCTGCATCTTGGAAAATGAACGGGAATTTGTTATGTAAAGAAGGAAGTGAAGGGCAGACTGAGTACAGGGAACAGAGTGCAAAGATCCAGAGGAAGGAAACACGGCCATGTATTCCCTCCCCATGACCATTTAAGGACAGTGTTTGTGTCATTGACACCTATGCTACAAACCTCAGTCAAATGGATCATATACATGAACATAGGGTACATTGGCGGGCAGAAGGAAGCTGGATGTGAACAGAACACAAGGGGAATTATCCTGGTGCAAACCATCTTGGGAAGGAAAGGGTTAGAATAGAATTTTGGCTAGGTCAGGGACTCATGGGTAAACCTCCATCCCTGAAGCTCCCTGGAGCTTTGTAGGCCTGCCTTGCAGTGGTGTCTGCTGGCTCAGGTCCATAGCCCATTCTCAACCTTACAGCTTGCTCCCCACGGCCTGTATCCTCTCAAGTCCTGTCTATGTGCCAAGAATAATTTCCTAGCCAAAGACACAGATAAACATATAGACATTTTTTTTCCTGATCATAAAATTTGGTTACAGAGAAACATCAAAAATAAAGATGGAGTGTGAAAAAGCAAAGACAGTAAATGATTTCCAAAAGTAAAGAGTTGAGTACAATCTGCCACGTGAATAACTAAACTCCATTGTTCTTCATTAAAGACAACCTGGAAAACAAAGCATGATTTCTGTTCACAAGACAGCATGGGACCCCCTTCAACTCCATATCTGCAATGTGTATCTTCTCATCAGATACCCACAATCCTTATGGTATGTAGATACATACGGCTGAAGATTGAGCTCAAGTGTTTCTAGCCATCCTGGCAAACGTCAGCCGCTGGAAGAGCTGGAGAGTCCAAAGTTGGCAGTAGCAAGACAAACCCAGAGTGCGGAGGGGTGAACACAAGATTTGGGGATTGGTTTTGTCTTCTGGTGGGTGGCAGTGGGTAGGACAGTTTGTCTCTCTGCTGGCCTCTTTTATAAAGTGAAGGCAATTTAGCTGACCAGAAAGGCCTGTTGTGAGAAGATAGCAATGAACATGGGCCCACTCAGTTTGGAATGTGCCAGCTCCCCCTTGTCTACAAGAGACATGTCTTCCAGTGGTTGTTTGAAACAGCAAAGTAGCACAGCTTATACATGATGGATGGGTAGCATATACCGGGCAGACACTCTGGACACAGGGATGATTTACATCCTACCTGAGGCAGAACAGGACAGGATTCATCACAGAACACTGACAGTTTAAAGCCTCTGAGTCGTTTATTTCTTAAAAATTTCCATTCACACACACACACACACACACACACACACACACACACACACACACACACACGGGACTGTGGAAAGCAGACTGCAGATAAAGGGGAACATACTGATGACCCTTGGCTCACACTTCTCTAGACATGGGCCAGCCATCACTGACTGATCCCCGGCTCTCACTGCTCTAGCCATGGGCCAGCCATCACTGACTAAGCTGATCCCTGGCTCACACTGCTCTAGCCATGGGCCAGCCATCACTGACTGAGCTTGATTCCTCACTCACATCTGGATACACTGTTGTGACTTCAGCCTTGGGGAAGAGCCTGAGCCAGAGGCATCACCTCAGCTGGACCAGCTTCCAGACTCTCAGAACTGTGAGATCACGTCCGTTGCTTTAAGCCACCACACATCAGAGGAATTTTAAACCTAGCAATGGGAGAGTAGGTCATCACTTGATGCCTCTGGCACATTCATTTGTGTGGTGCTTGTTTATTGTTCCTTCAGTTCCTTTCTGAGTCTGCTATGTACCAGGCACTGTAACGGGACTTACAGGAATTCTGTGTTGAACAAGACAGACACTAGAAACTTACTGACTAGGACTAAGACAAACAGTGCATATTTAAATAAAAATCAAGTTCATGAACACTGTGTAGTTCTATTCACCAAATTAAAGCTGAAATGTTTTCTTTTACTACTACATTGTACCAGGGAGCCCATAACTCCCTTTAAAAAATAAAATAAAATCACTAGTTTGGCTATTTGTCTCTGTGCTTTTTCCAATAATGGTCTCAACATTTCTCAATCATACAATCCCTCCTCTTTCTCACCAATTGGACTCCTGGAGCTCCACCTGGGGCCTGGCTGTGGATCTCTGCATCCACTTCCATCAGTCATTGGATGAGAGTTCTAGGACAACAGTTAGGGTATTTGGCCATCTGATCACCAGAGTAGATCAGTTCAGGCTTTCTCTCGACCATTGCCAGTAGTCTTATTGTGGAGGTATCTTTGTGGATTTCTGGGGACCTCTCTAGCACTTTGCTTCTTCCTATTCCCATGGGGTCTTCATTTATCATGGTCTCTTTTTCCGTGGACAAATAGCAAAACTAGTGGAAACACATGAACTATGAACCAAAAGCTATGGAGCCCCCAACTGGATCAGGCCCTCTGGATAAGTGAGACAGTTGATTAGGTTGAACTGTTTGGGAGGCACCCAGGCAGTGGGACCAGGACCTATCCTTAGTGCATGAGCTGGCTGTTTGGAACCTGGGGCCTATGCAGGGACATTTTGCTCAGCCTGGGTTAAGGGAGGAGGGGACTGGACCTGCCTTGACTGAATCTACCAGGTTGAGCTGAATCCCCAGGGGAGTCCTTGCCCTGGAGGAGATAGGAATGGAGGGTGGGCTGGGGAGAGAGTGGGGAGGTGGGAGGAGGGAGGACAGGGGAATCTGTGGCTGATATGTAAAATTAAATTATAAAATAAAAAATAAAATAAAATACCCAGATGTGGTGGCACACACCTTTCATCACAGGCACTTGGAAGGTGAGGCAGGCAGATCTCTGTGAGTTTGAGTCTGATTTACGTTGTGAATTCCAGGCCAGCCAGGGTTATATAGTAAGACTCTGCCGCAAACAAACAAACAAACAAACAAATAAGATATACTGAATGTAAGCCAATAAAAAAGTTTTGCTGATATTTTAACACATTTCAAAGTTTCTTTTATTTCCTAGTACTGCTTGACTCTGAGAGTTGATGATCCAATGGGCGGGAGGAATTGTAATACTAAAGGAATATTTGAGTAGCTTGCTCATCCATTTCATCCCGAAATGGGGAGGAGCTTATAAAGTCTCACCCAGCCCTGAGGGTCTCTGGGCAGTTAAGGACCTGGCATTTTCTTGAGTGGTGTAGCCATGGGTACCCACATTTCAGTAAATACTCCCACTTATGTGATGCAAGCAGCTCCAATTAAACTCAGCAGACTGAAAACAAACAAACAATAACCCTTCCCCCCAGAGCACCAAAGTAGGAGCAGGAGAGGGAGAGGGATGAGAGAGGATAGGGGATGTGTGAAAATTACCAGCCTTCACTATACACATGCACAAAAAAAGTGTCAGAGAATAAGATTTATGTGTGGCCACATGTTCTTCTGAGCCTAACAGAGAAGAAATCTTTTATTTTTAATTCGTCTACTTATTTTACATTCTGGATGCAGCCTCCCCCCCAGTCCTCCCCCTCCAGTTCCTTCTCCTCCATTCCCCACTTGGCTGTGCTCATGCTGAACTGACATGGACTTCTAGAAACAAGGAGAGAGCCCAGGAAGAAATAAAACCATGTCCATGAACTCCAAGGATAGCCTTTTAAAAACAACCCCTTTGCCTCCAGGACTTGGAGGAAGCCGCAAACTTAACAAACAGTGGTGGGACTTTCTGTTTAGGAGTGGCCACAGCCTCTCCTGGCTGCTTGGAAACTCGTGTGGTTCAGAACCAAGTTCTTTAGTATGCTAAAGGAGCTCCATCTAGTCTTCCTGTCCACGGTCACTGGGCTGTCCCTCTGTCTCCTAGCACTTTCAGAAAAGCCCCCTTTACATCCTTGTTCCGGAGGCTGTAGATGATGGGGTTGAGGAAAGCAGAGACAACATTGTAGAATAGAGCCAGCTTCTTGTCCCGCTCTGGGTCATACCAAGAGCCAGGCCTCATGTACATCATCATGGCTGGCCCATAGAACATGGTGACCACAGTGATGTGGGATGCACATGTAGAGAAGGACTTGAGCCTCCCCTGGGATGAGCGGATTCTTAAGATGGAGGCAAAAATGCAGGCATAGGAAGCCAAGATGAGAGAGAGAGGGACCAAAAGTAAGATGAAGCCCAAGATGAAGTCCAACTGGTCATTGAAGGATGTGTCTGCACAGGCCAACTTCAGGACAGCAGGGACCTCACAGAAGAAGTGGTTGATCTTGTAGGGGCCACAGTAGGGCAGACGCATGGTGAAGACAGTGTAGACCAGAGCACCAGTGATGCTAATGGACCAACAGATTGTGACCATCTTGATACAAACGAGGCGGCTCATGAGTAGAGAGTAGTGAAGGGGGAAGCAGATGGCCACGTATCTATCATAGGCCATAATGGCATAGAGAACACACTCAGCGATACCCAGGACCAGGAAGATGAACATCTGGGCTACACAAGCACCCCAGGAGATGGTCCTCCTTGGACACACCATATTAACCAGCATCTGGGGCACAGTGGTAGTGACATAACTCATGTCTACCAAAGAGAGGATACTGAGAAAGAAGTACATGGGAGTGTGAAGGCAAGAGTCTAGGTAGATCAGAGTGACAATGAGGCCATTGCCCAGGAGGGTGATCATGTAGAGCAAAAGAAAGAAGATGAACAGGGCCACTCTGATCTGTGACTCACTGGAGAAGCCAAGGAGGATAAACTCGGACACTGAGCTGTAGTTTTCCTTCCTAAGGACCTGCATGGTGATCTGGCTGTTCCAGAGAGAGGAGCGCTTTGCTCTTCTGTCTGTGGCCCGAGGGAAGGAAGACCAAAACAGAGCCACACAACAGCATACACAAGTTGCTTCCAATGATGCAGTCAAACCTATGCTGAGTTGGATGGAAAGAGTATCAAAGCTAGGGATGCTGTGACACTGGGCAAGGAGTTGAGAGATCTGACTGCTCACAGGATCGCCCCTGGAGCCGTCTTCATCCACGGAAGACAAGGAGTTAAGTGGCTATTTTTGCAGTAGGGAGCTCAGTTGAACCATGACCACTGCCAGTTCAGTCTACCAGGGATGCACACTTGTCCCAGTGGGTAGGCAGATCCTTCTGCTAGCAGATGGTTAAAATTATGTCTGACTGTCTGGATTAGCAGGCTATGAGTGCTTGGGGTACTACCAAGCCAAAACTCTGTGGTAGCCACTGAGGTCACAACGGAACTAAAGCTGTGGAGGAGACAAGTGGAGATCTTAAAAAGCTGATAAAAACAGACAGGGTAACAAATAAAAGTTTACTACTGGCTTTAGGTTATAGCCAAATCCAGGTAAAATATATTAATTTAGAAACTCATATATTTATTGACAAGGTTATAGGTGATCTTATCAATAGATTGAAAATATTAGGCAAATGAACTCAAGACAAAATTACTACAGTTGTGTTTGATAATGTAAATGTTTTATAGCATATTAGAAATATATTTGGGGCTGGGTATGTAGTTCAGTTGGGAGAGTGCTTCTCTAACATGCACTAGGCTCAATAGCACCCATAAATCTGGCATGGTGGAACATACCTGTAATCCCAGAATCAAGAGATGCAGATGGAAGGATCAGAAGTTCAAGGTCATCCTCAGCTACATAGTGAATTGAAGACCAGCCTGGACTACATGAGAACCTGTCTCAAAAAATAAAATAAATGTTTTTAACTAAAGCCATTATATTATGATCTTGGTATGGCAACATTGTATTTGCCTAATAAGTATTATGGCCTAAAATGGAAAAGACAAGACATATTTGGCTAACATAAGGCAGGGACCTCACAGCCTGTGCATCTGAGGTGGTGATCCTGGGTTCTGGCTTCCTGCTCCCAGCTTCCCTGAGGCCCATCCAGGCTTTGTTTCCTAACTTGGATAAGTGAGGTTTTCTGTTGCCTTTCCATGACCAAGCATTTAATCAGATTCTCCTGAGTGGCCCAGTGGTACCCACTTACCCAGCAATGTGACCTTGGACAAATCCCTCCGTTGGTCTCAGTCTCCACAACTGGTAAACAGAGATGAAGCCTTTGCGGCACAGATTTTAGCAAGGTGCATGAGGGATATGGTGTTGAGACATTTTGTAGAATATAAAGTGAGACAATAAAAGGAGTTAGTATAAGAGAAATGGCGCTCAGAAATCAGAAATGCAGTGGCTGCTCCTGGCTTTGCCCCCTGTGCTGTGTGATCTTAGGTGACTCCACACCCCCCTCTGAGCCTCACAGAACCACTATTTAAACTGAAGGTATTAAATATGATACTCCCTTCAGCTTGATTGTCTTTGATATCAAGCTAGAGACCCGGAGACATACCAGTGCCCTGAGCACCAGGGAAGGGCTGAGATGGGCAGGGCTGTGTGGGCAGGGGTTTGTTCTAGGAGTTTGAGAAGTGAATCCAGAGCATTGGTGGATACCTACCAAGTGGACTTGGGATCAACACACTTGATCTGGTAGCCTCTGGGAAGGTAGCCATTCTAACCACTGTGCCAGCAAGACCTCTGCAGACATGACAGTCTCTTTATCACTTTCTGACTCACGGAGCTACTCAGATCCTTTGCTTTTCATCTATTAAATGCTATTATCTCTTCCTTAGTGGAAACTTCATGACATATATCTGATTTACAGAAGGTGATCAATAAATCATGACAACTTAGATAACATGACGTTGGGTAGATGGAGGAGCAGGAAGAGGAGCTACAGAGGCATGCCTGCATATCTAAGTCTTGGAAGGGCAGGTCTGCATGCACAATGGTGAGGACTGGTGGCCACGGGATGATGGTGGAGGTGGAGCAGACAGTTGTAGACAACTAAACACGCTAAAGAAGATACATGAGACACGTGTTCTGAGCTTCAAGGAGTGTGAGGAGTTGGATAAAGGAAAAAAATGTCCCAGGCAGGGAAAATGTGTGAAAGTGAGAGGTGGCCTAGCCTAGCTCAAAGCCTTGGGCCATGAGAGGGGAGACTTTCAGGAAACAAGAATTGGTTGAGTCAGAGCAAATGACCACCCTGACATCCACGGGAGGGCAGGGAATGTGAAGATGCCTGAGTCCCCTTCCAGCTGAGCCACAGTCCAGACCTGAACCACCACAGAGACCTCCCACTGGCCTCTTCCACACCCCAGCAAGTGCATTATCACTTGGCTTAGCATACCCTTTCTTGTGTCTCTCTGATGGAAGTCAGGACCTTGCTCAGTGGCTCTGAGTGTTCTAAAGTTTATATGACTCTCCAACAGCCAAGGAAGACCCCTGAGTCAAGTTGTTAACAAGATGACCAGCACCAGGATCCTGTCTGGACAGCTAGAGATTTGGGACTTCCGACAGTTGGTTGTCTTAGTTCTTTTCCTTTTCATCCTTTCCCACAGTGGCTCTGCTGGCACTTCCCATGGATTTTTGTGTTTCCCCAGATCTTGTGCCCTGCACAGCCTCCTTGGTGTCTCCTGAACCTTACCTGACTGGTTTGGCCTTGTTTATTTCATGTGTGTATTGCCTTTCCAACCAGGCTGTGGGTTGACACTATGTTTCTTTTAGATTGTTCCACAGCATCTAGCAAAAATGAGGCACCTGTTAAGGGCTTGGGGAGATCGTGGGTTCAAGACTGTGTTCACTTAGGGAAAGATATATAGAAGTTAGTCCTCTCCTAGGCAATGGCAGTGAGTCAGACAGACCTATCTAGGCATTAGGTTTTTCTGTGTTAACTGAGTTCTGCTCTGCCTTCTACCAAGTGCCAGGGCTGGGACTAACCCCTGGGTCTTGAACAGCATAGGTGGCTCAACCACTGTGCTTTTTTGTCTCTTGCAAAGGTGATGAACGGGCAATAACCTTAAGCCCTCTCACCAGGAAAGCACCCTGCTCACATTCACTCTCCAACCCCCACACCTGCTGGTGTCCCCTGCTCCTTCCCAGGCTCTGAGTTTCTGGTAGAGAGGAAAGGATCTTCATCCAGCACTCCCTCCCTTCCAAGCCACCCTTGCCTTCAATCACCTTCAGTGACCAGCCTGCTCTGTCTGAGAAGTTTCCTTCGCCTCTGTGACAGCAGCTGCCTCTTTTCTATGGGTTCTGTGGGTCACAAGAGGAAGCAGTCCATCCTGCTCTGCTTGCACCGACACTCTACAGGAGAGGTCCACCGTTCCTAAGTGTGCAGGGCAGGGCTCCAGTGGGCAGACCCAGGAGTGCTCTCTTGTCAGATGAGATTGGAGAGTGAAGTTCCAGCCCCTGAGAAGCCCTAGGGATTACTTGCCCATGCCAGCAAACACAGCACAGGGCCTCTGGGTTGGATGAAAGATGCAGCCAGGAAGTCTAATGCCCCTAAGACATTTCAGGCTTGGCTCCTGGAACGGGGAGCTGGGCATCCTTTGGAAGTTTCCACTAGGGACTGAAATGTCTTTCCTTTGAGACTTCAGAATGTCTGCAAGGATGGCCATGGGAACCAAGTGGTCAAAAGGCTGGGCGGATAGACATTCCTCCTCTGACTCAGTTTGAAGACTCCCGAATGCCCCCTTGAGTCCTACTGCAATTCCGAGAGAGAATAGCAGTTGGCTGGCCTCATTAACTGTTGCAGAATAATGATTACCACCAAGGAGCCTGCCTTGTGGAGGAGAGGCATGCGCCAACAGCAAGCTGCAGTCCCATCTAACAGGCTGGTCTCAGCTAATTATCTGGTAAGGATTCCTAAGACTCGGTGAAAATCAGAAACTATGAACCGAGATGAGATTAACACCCTGAACATAGTGTGTTTGGGAAATGGAGGAAACTCTGCTCTCCCCTCCCTTTCCCATTCTTCCCTTCTCTCTTACTTTCCCTCCCCCTCCTGACCTCCCCTCTTCTCCTCTTCTTCCCCCTCCTCTTCATCCTCTCTTTCCTTTTCCTCTTCCCTCTTCCTACTCCTGCTCCCCATTCCTCTGAGGTCACCCAGAGGTGGGAGCCTCGAATCACACCTCTCTGAAGCCCACTTCCATCTACTCTGTCACACTTGTTTGTCTCCCAACATAGTTTCTCTTTGTCTACTGCTTAGTCACGGTGGGCTAACTTCTACGTATGCACTATGATTCCATATGTGAAAATTCTGCTAAGAATTTCTCAGTGTGTTTACAAGGGATATGAACCTGCAACTCTCTTGACTATCTATAATGTAGTTTCTTGGTTTTGTAGACCGGTGCTAAGCTGACAGACCGAATTGAGAACTATGTGTTCTGAAGTTTTCTAGGAGAGCTTCTGCATACCTTGCAGTGTTTCTTTCTTATTTGATTTGTAGAGTTCACGAGCTAACCTTACAGCTCCAGAGTTCGGGCTGTGGAAGTGTTTTAACCATGCACTCAAATTGTAAAAATTTATGCTATTATGGTGTGGTGGCACAGGCCATTAATTCCAGGACTCAAGAGGTAGAGGCAGGTGGATCTCTGTGAGTTGGAGGTCAACAGGGTCTACATGGTGAGCTCCAGGCCAGCCAGGGCTACCTAGAGAGACTGTCCCAAAACAAAGAAAGAATGAAACAGAAAGTGTTTGTGACTACTCAGATGACCTAATGTTTGCAAATAAACTTCAGCACTGAGTGTCTTGCAGTGAGTCTGTCCTCTTTATCTAAGCCTTAATTTATGAGATTAAGGTTGCTCATAGCATTCTCCTTTTTGTATCTGTAGACTCTACAGTGGTGTCATCCTTCATATTCCTGAGACTGGGAGTTAGCATCTTCTACCTTTATTCCTTATCTGTCCAGCTAGGGGGTTGTCAATATTATCTGTCTCCTCAAATAAAAACACAAGGTGCTAGAGAGATGGCTCAGTGGTTCAGAGTACCAGCTGCTCTTCCAGAGGACCCGGGTTGAATTCCCAGCGCCCACATGGCAGCTCACAGCTGTCTACACCTCCAGCTCCAGGAGACCTGACACCCTCTTTTGGCCTCTGTGGACACTAGGAATGCAAATGGTGTACAGACACATACATGCAGGCGATAGACCCATGGTCATAAAATAAAATTGAAAAACAGTGAAAAGTCAATATCAGCTTTTACTATCATTGTTTGTTCCTGTTCCATCTCAGTGATTTTCTCAGCTTTAATATTTTTTCCTTTTCTTTGTATTTAACTTATTCATCTTTACCTAGTTCTTCAGGCAAGAGCAGGGGTAATTAACAGGAGACCTTTTTTCTTTTCTAATGTAAGTATTTTAGTGCTATGAATCTTTTTAACTAAAGACTGCTTTTCACCAGAGCACTCAGTTTTTCATATATTTTCTTTTTTTTTGTGATTTGATTTAATTTTACACATCAGCCATGGATTCCCCTGCCTTCCCTCCTCCCGCCCCCCCCCCTCCCCAGACCATCCCCCATTCCCATTTCCTCCAGGGCAAGGACTCCCCTGGGGATTCAGCTCAGCCTGGTAGATTCAGTCAAGGCAGGTCCAGTCCCCTCTTCCCTTAACCCAGGCTGAGCAAAGTGTCCCTGCATAGGCCCCAGGTTCCAAACAGCCAGCTCATGCACTAAGGACAGGTCCCGGTCCCACTGCCTGGATGCCTCCCAAACAGTTCAAGCTAATCAACTGTCTCACTTATCCAGAGGGCCTGATCTAGTTGGGGGCTCCTCAGAAAGACAAACATGGTATGTACCCACTCATAGGAGGATGCTAGATACAAAACAAAGGATGACTAGACTGCTACTCACAATTCCAGGGATGCTACCTAGAAAACAGGGCCCTAAGAAAGACACAGGGATCGTCCAATGACAGAGAAATGGATGAGATCTACATGAGCAAACTGGATGTGAGTGGGGGTAATGAAGGGCAAGGGTTGAGGGAAAGAGAACTTAGGGGAGCAGGAGATCCCAGCTGGATCAAGAACAGAGGGAGAACAAGGAAAAAGAGACCATGATAAATGAAGACCACATGAGAACAGGAAGAAGCAAAGTGCTAGAGAGGTCCCCAGAATCCACAAAGATACCTCCACAATAGACTACTGGCAATGGTCGAGAGAAAGCCTGAACTGACCTACTCTGGTGATAGGATGGCCAAACACACTAACTGTTGTGCTAGAACTCTCATCCAATTACTAAGGGAAGTGGATGCAGAGATCCACAGCCAGGCCCCAGCAGTCCAATTGGCGAGAAAGAGGAGGGATTGTATGAGCGAGAATTGTTGAGACCATGATTGGAAAAAGCACAGGGACAAATAGCCAAACTAGCGGAAACACATGATCAATTTTTTATATATTTTCATTTTCACTTGTTACAAATGCTAATTTTCCTGATTCATAGGGCTTTATATTTTTTCCAGTTATGTGGCTTTGGCTTCCAGATAATCGGAGCAAAGTATGTATCTTAGTTACTGCCAAGGTATATGTCTGAGTTATTGTTCTATTACTGTGAGGAGACACCATGACCAAAAATTTATAGAAGAAAGCATCTGATTGGAGGCTTTCTTACAGTTTTAGTGGATGAGTCCATGACCATCATGGTGGGAAGCAGACAGGTATATACTGGAGAGGCTCAATTCATTATCATCATGGTGGGGAGCATGAAGCATGCAGGCAGGCACATCTGATTCACAGGCAGCAAACAGAATAAGACACTGGGCTTGGCATGGACTTTTGAAACTTCAAGTCCACTTCCAGTGTGGTGGCTATTCTTGGTTGTCAATTTGACTACATGTAGAGTTACCTAAAACCTAAGTGTCTGGGTATACCAGTGAAGGATGTTTTCTTAATTAAATCACTTGAAGTGGGAAGACCCGCTTTTAATTCGGATCTTTTGAGATGGGATGATCCACCTTTAACCTGGGCCACACCTTCTGCTGGCAGCCTATGTAAAGGAGGATGTGGAAGAAGAAAACTCTGTTTGCCTCCTTGCTCTTCCTCTGCCTAGCAAGTCCATTCCTTCACTGACATTAAACCCTACATTTTCTGGATTCTGGCATGTACTGAAGACTGCCTGAGACACCCATCCTTCCGGATTGAACAGCCATAGGATTCTTGCACCTTCTATTGGTAGACAGTCTTTGTTGGTCTGGCAGGACCATAGACTGTAAACTGCTTTAATAAATCCCCTTTCCATGTGTGTGTGTGTGTGTGTGTGTGTGTGTGTGTGTGTGTGTGTGTATTCCTGTAGAGAACCCTGACTAATAAAGCCAGTCACATACGACCTCCAACAAGGCCACACCTGCTCCCTCAAGACCACACCTCCTAATCCTTCCCAAACAGTTCCACCAACTGGGGACCAGGCATTTAAATATATGATCCCATGGGGCTTATTCTTATTCAAATGAACATACCATGTTTATGCCAATGTCTTTCAGTTTTTGAATGTCTTCAAAATTTATTATTTGCTTCAGTTTTGAACTATATTCCATAGAAATATAAGACTCTAGTATAAAAGCTTTGAGGGGAGAAATCTACTTGTTTAGTAAAGCTCTTGTCTTACAATCAGGAGTTCAATCCCTAGATCCTATGTAAAAATGGTGGATGTGATGACCCATGCTTATAATCCCAGTTCTGGAGAGGTGGAGAACAGAATATCCCCCTAGCCTAAGTGGTAGGCTCCTGGCCAGTGAGAGGCCCTGTCTCAAAGGAAGCAGATAGTGTTCTTAAGGGTGACTCCTGAAGTTGTCTGGCCTCCACATGCGTTCACACACAAATATGCACACACACACACCCTCACATCCATGAACTTTCATTTTGAAAGATTCTGGTATGACATTGTTTCTTTTTCCCTCTACTGTTCAGAGCCTTAGAAACACTGATTAATGGTCTTCTGTTATGGAGGAAAAATCACTTGTCACTTACCTTTTGTCCTCTGAAAGTAATCAATCTCTCTCCCTCTCCCCTCTCAGTTATTTTAAGATGATCACTGGCTTTAAGCAATTTGCTTGCGGTAGATCTTCTCATGCTTTTCTCCATGTATATTTTTTCTTTCTTATGTTTTTATTAATTCTTTGAGAATTTCATACATTGTATTTTGATCTTAATAATCCCTCCTCCATCTCCTCCCAGACCTACCCCCCCCCATTTCCTACTCACCAAACTTTGTGTGTCATTTTTTAAAAGCCCACTGAGTCCCATTACTGCTGCCTATGTTCTCTTAGGTGTGTGGCTATCCACTGGAGCACATTACACATAAATATAACCAAAGAAATGAAAGATTTATACAATGAAAATTCTAAGACACTGAAGAAAGAAATTGAAGAAGACACCAGAAGATGAAAATACCTTCCTTGTTCATGGAGAGGTAGGATTAGAACTATGAAAATGGCCATCCTACACAAAGCAGATTAAAATTTAATAATAGCCCCATCAAAATTCCAGTGCAATTACATAATCTTAAACTTTATATGGAAACACAAAAAAACCAGGCTAGCCAAAACAATCATGTAAATTTCCCATTGAGCTTTATTGGGATCCATGAGGCTATAATTTCAATCAGATTTTTGGGTGGCATTTTCTCAAGTACTTTTCCTCTTTGAAGACATATTAGACCCATGTTAAGCCACTTAATATTGTTCCACAGTTTACTGGTGCTCTAGTCATTGTTAAGGGTTTTCATCTTTTAGTTATCAGGCCATAAAGCCTATCATCTATCTGTCTGTCTATCTGTGTATCTATCTATCTATCTATCTATCTATCTATCTATCTATCTATCTATCTATCTACCTACCTACCTATCTATGTATCTATCTATGTATCTATGTATCTATCTATCTACCTATCTATCTACCTACTTATCTACTCTTTTCATACATCCTGACTACAGTTTCTCCTCCCACCACTCCTCCCAGTTACCCCCTCTATTCCTTTCCCCCAAGATCCACTCCTCCTCTATTTCCCTTCAGAAAAGAGCAGGCCTCTTGGGGATATCCACCAAACATAGCATAATTTTTTTTCCTGTTAAGTCATCTATCCTTCATCTCAGTGAATTTTCCATCTAACACACTGTATTTTTCACCTACAAACATGTAAGTCTTAGATGCTATGGTAGTTTGAATGAGAATGGCCTCTGTAGCATGAATTTTAAAGAATCTTATTAATAAAATCAAACCTGAGGCCAGTTATTGGGGTAAATGCTGGAAGGTCAGAGAAACAGAAGAAACCACAGCTACCTCACCTTGCCAGTTCCACAGGTGATCCTGTTTCCTCAGACTGGATGTCTCTGAGTCCTCATCCAAATGAATCTCAGCTGAACTGTGCTGCTCCAAAGCCTAAAAGCTTAACCAGTCAAATGCTTCTAGTTTCTGGTCTTCACGCCTTATATATCTTTCTTCTTTCTGCCGTCACTCCCTGGGATTAAAGGCTGGATTTCTGGGATTAAAGGCGTGTGTCACCATTCCTGGATGTTTCTAATGTGGCCTTGAACTCAGAGATCCAGAGGTATTTCTGTCTCTGGAATGCTAGGATTAAAGGCGTGTGCTACCACTGCCTATCCTCATGTTTAATATTGTGGCCGTCCTGTTCTCTGACCCTAGATAAGTTTATCAGCATGCACAATATTCTTGGGAACACAATACCACATTTCCCCTGTTTTTGTCTAAAATTTAAAAAAGCTTATAACTAATACAAGAAAAATCATATCCAATAAGTATATACAATATACACAGTCAAGATTACATTAACAATGTCTAGTTCATTAACATTTGAAAGATTCAGATGAAAAACCCCATTAATATATAACAATGTCCAGTTCAGTAACATGTGATAAATTCAGGCAAAAAATTTTTCAGTACTTGTGGTTGGTATTGTGTTCCCTGAAATATTGTGTGTTCCCCAAAATAAACATATCTGGGGTCAGAGAACAGACAGCCACTAGAACAAAGCCAAAAATGGTGGCTAGAAAATGGGAAGAGTAAGCCCTAACAGAAGTTCAGTGGTGGTGGTGGTGGTGGTGGTGGTGGTACACACCTTTAATCCCAGCACTTGGGAGGCAGAGCCAGGTGGATCTCTGAGTTCAAGGCCACTTTAGAAACAGCTAAGCAAGGTGACCCACGCCTTTAATCCCAGAAACCCAGCCTTTAATCCCAAGGAGTGGGGGCAGAAAGAGAAAAGTATATAAGGCGTGAGGACCAGGAATTAAGAGAGAGAAAAGTATGTAGTTAGTTAAGCATTTGGTTGGTTAGCATTCAGGCTTTGGAGCAACACAGTTCAGATGAGAGCCATTGGGATGAGGACTCAGAGGCATCCAGTCTGAGAAAACAAGACCAGCTGAGGAACTGGCGAGGTGAGGTAGCTGTGGCTTGTTCTGATTCTCTGATCTTCCAGCATTCACCCCAATAACTGGCCTCAGGTTTGATTCTATTAATAAGACTCTTTAAGATTCCTACTATAAGTACTTATCCTATTTAAAACAAGTAGTTCCTTTTTAAATGTAGATTCAGTAGCCTACCTTTTGTCATTTTTTATATCTTCTCCTTTTTCTTTTTACAGTAGATTCAATCATCTACCCATTTATCCTATTATTTCTTCATCTTTTTTCTCAGGGTAGATTCTATGATCTACTTCATATCTATATTTATTTTTGTTTCCACAGAAAGCCAGAGGCTATGGAATTGTTCCAGATTAAGATACATCAGGTTTGATCAGCCAAGACCACCTGAAAGGTCTCTGATGACACCATGGCCCAGATGATCCAACATCCAGAATGGTTTCAAGGCAACTGACTCATACAATACACACTCACGGACTACTCCATAATCCTAAAATTTTCTTTGTGTCCTCATAAGATACAGTGCCCCCCCACAGCAGGAAGTAGTAAGAGAAACTACGCCCAAATTCCCAAAATTATCAAGCTGGCTTTGGAGATGGAATTGGCTCACTCCTTCTCTAAACCCAGACATGTTGCTAAAAGAAAACGTTAAGAGATTCTTGTGTCTCAAATCAGAAGAGCCCTCTGGTGTGGGACAGAGAAAAACCAATATTTTTATTTAAATCAGGTTGATTATAAATATGATCTCTTTCTAAAGAAAAAAAGGGCATATGATATAGATATAATAGGATGAAAGGGTAGATTAATGAACTTACTTTTAAAGAATAACAACTTGTTTAAAATGTCTTACATTGGTATAGATTTTAGTCTATTGATACAAACTTAAAGTTAATTTTGTTATAGTGTATATATATTTCTACTCTCATTTGAGATATTATGTTTATGCAACTCATTTAGATTGTAATGGACAATTAAGAAATACAGATCAATTAGTCTTCTATGATAGTCAAACTTATAGTCATGTTAAGTTTTCTAGGTATACATAGATATATTTCAACACTTCAAAGGTCTACAGAATATGGCATTTAAAATATTTTTAAAATTTAGACTTTCTGGACAGTGAGACATGTCTACTCCTGGCAGCACCAATTTACTTCAGAGGGAGATGAGCATTGAAGACACTTCATATGGATTTTATCTTCACCTTGGCAAAAATAGCCATTTGAGCAAGAAACTGTTCTTGCTTGGACTGCTTGATCAACTGGACATGCAGGACCCATAGAAAGGTGACCACTGAACTTTGCTTGACAAAATGGTCCTTCAGGTTCCTGCTTTGCAGAGAAAACTGCCAGACATTCTACAGGACACTGAAAAAAGTGACCAAGAGACTCTAGCCCTGTGGGCTAAAGACAAATGCCCCAACTTTACAAAGGAACATTAGGTGACTGTCCAGGCTGCCAGCTGTCTCTGTCTACCCTACAAGACTCCTGGTTGCTTGCATCCTTCTCCCGGTTCTCAGGTAATATTATATCCTTCTGAGGTCTTTGATGTGGTTGAAGACTAGATAGTTATAATTTCCTCAGTTATGATGAAAGATAAGTTAGATATAAAAACCTTAGACTCACAAATATAAGATAGATAGAATATCTTCCTTAATATTGTAATTGTAATTCTTGCTCAATAATTGTTTTGTTATATATAATTTTACTATGTAAAAGTTAAAACCTTCCTTTAAAAAAAAAGAAAAGGGGAAGTGCTGTGGATATTGATATATATACATAAAATGCTGATTGGCCAGTAGCCAGGCAGGAAGTATAGGCGGGACAAGGATAGAAGAGAATTCTGGGAAGTGGAAGGCAAAGGCAGAGAGAGAGAGAGCAAGATAGCATAGCCACGTTCTGGCTAAAAGCTTGAATCCAACCATGTGTTCTGGCTTGAGCCGAGTCAAGCCTGGTCTCTGGCTTCCTTAAGCTCCGACTGACCACGTACGCTGGCATTTCAGCCAAAAGCAGCCTATCTGCAGTTGTGTGTAGCTACTGCAATTAGCGGTAGCTCCCTCAGGCCTGAGTTGTTCATAGCACCGTTTTTTTAAGCAAGGAACTTCAGCTGTGGCGGTAACCACTTGTAGCTAAGGTAGATTGGGCCTGAGTCCTAAGTAGAGCGAGGCCTGAGCTAGACCCGAGCTAGGCCCGAGCTAGGCCCAAGCTAGGGAGTCAGGCCCGCCTAATTTGGAAGCCAGACCCACTGCCAAGACAAGCGGTTTTTTAAATGAATTCTTGCCATGTTGGGTGCCAAATATAGATGTAACCGTCTTGTTAAGTAAGAAACACAGAGCCAATTGCAGAGTTAAAAGCCAAGAGGTCAGAGCAATAGCTGAGAGCTGAAAACCTTACCCTTCACTGCTGCTCTGTCTTTCCTCTCTGCAAGAGACCTACTTCCTGTGTCCTGTCTTTTATATAGACTTTCTGTTCTGCCTTCTCATTGGTTGGAAACCCAGCCACATGACCTCCTCATCACTGCCTGTCTGTACAGACCTCCAGATCTTCTATAGTTGGTATTGAAATTAAAGGCATGTGTCGCCATGCTGGCTGTATCCTTGAACACACAGAGATCTGCCTAGCTCTGCCTCCCAAGTGCTGGGATTAAAGGCGTGCACCACCACCACCACCCAGCTTCTGCTATGGCTTGCTCTGACCCCAAGGCAACTTTATTAATATACAAATAAAATCACATTTCAGTACAAATAAAATATCACTATAGGCCTCCAAAGACTTATATGTTTGAATGCTTGGTCCTCAGTTGGTGGAACTGTTTGGGAGGGATTAGGAGGTATGCCCTTATTGGAGGAGGTGTGTCACTGGGGTTGGGCTTTGAGGTTTCAAAAGGCTTAAGCCATTACCAATGTTCTCTCTCTGCTGCCTGCTTATGGATCAAGATGTGAGCTCTCAGCTATTCCTGCAACCTTGTCTTTGTTCTATCATCATAGACTCCAGCCCTCTGAAACCATAAGCCCAGTTAAGCACTTCTTTTCATAACTTTCTCTGATTATAATGTTTTATCACAGCTATAGAAACCCCAACTGATATGGATGCTGCTCACACTTACCTCTAATGTGCTCAGTCTTTCCTGCTGCTTCTTAAACATACAGGGTGTGGACACAATTTCTCTGTGCTGTCTCTGTACACTCACCCCATCATCTGTCTACTTTTTCAGTCATTCCAGCTGAGTGATTGTTCTCATTATAGATTGTATCATCTTGATCTGTTCTGGGTAATTTTGTACTGGATGTCAAACATTTGAATTTTATTACCTTAATTCAGTTGTGTAAGTATCTTAGTTAGGGTTTCCATTGCTGTGAAGAGTCACCAGGATCACAGCAACTCTTACAAAAGAAAACATTTAATTGAGGTGGCAGCTTACAGTTCAGAGGTTTAATCCATTATCATCATGGTGGGATATGAAGGTGTGCAGGCAGACATGGTGCTGGAGAAGGAGCTGAGAGTTCTACATTTTGATCCACAGGCAGCAGAAGGAGACTATGTGCCATACTGGGTATAGCTTGAGCACATGAGACCTCAAAGCCTGCCCCCACAAAGATATACTTCCTCCATCAAGGCCACACCTCCTAATGTGTCACTTTCTATAGGTCAAACATTTAAACACATGAGTTTATGAGGGCCATTCCTATTAAAACCACCACACCTCCAATGTCTCTCATTATCAGTTATGAATCTATGGTCATCAATACTACTGCAAAAGAAGCTTCCTTGCCCATTGCAGCTGGAGGCAGCTCAGATCATGGGTTTTCACATGGCTTTTGGTAGCAGCATAGATCACAGACCTCAACATGGCCCCAACATGGCTTTCAGCAGCAACATGGACCATGGGAATCTTTTGAAGAGACTTAATCCAGAAAATGAACCATTCTTTCTCTCTAATATCTTGTTGTTTCTCAGAGTCTGGGTGATCATGGGGTTGGGCAGCATGTCCAGGTGTAGGACATGTTGGGGCTCCAGGTTGCTGTACACCACTGTGCCCTTGGCACTGGCTGCCCTGCTGGTATCCTGGGCATGGCCATTGTGCTTGCAGCCCACCACAGCACTGTGGCTCTGTGCTCTCCTCCCCACTGTAAGGCGAGGAGCAGCAGCTGTGGCTCCATTCCTCAGGCCCAGGCATGTGCGCCCAGTGGTGGCACCAGCCTAGTTAGTGGGTGGCACTCACACCATTCTGCCATCTTTTTTTCCAATTCCGTGAAACCACTTTTAAAAGCATCTTCCTATAAGGCTACAGGTGCTGGCAGCTGATGTCATCTTCCTAGTCCACATATGTTTCTGAGACAATTGAATAGCTTGAACTGTTTGGGAGGCACCCAGGCAGTGGGACCAGGACCTGTCCTTAGTGCATGAGCTGGCTGTTTGGAACCTTGGGCTTACACAGGGACACTTTGCTCAGTCTGGAAGGAGGGGACAGGACCTGCCTGTACTGAATCCACCAGGTTTAAATGAATCCCCAGGGGAGTCTTGGCCCTGGAGGAGATGGGAGTGTGTGGGGGGGACTGGAGGGAAGGTGGGTGTGGGTGTGGGAGGGGGGAGGAAGGGGAACCCATGGCTGATGTATAAAATTAAAACACATAATAATAATAAAATAAATAGAAAAAAATGGATTTTTCATAAATAATAAAAAAATTCTTTAATCTTTGTTTATTTCTGAAATGCAATGAAGTTAATCACTTGTAAGACTCTTGACCCTCTGGAGTATTTTTCCTTTAAAAAAAATTGAAGTTTATTGGTGGAATTACCCATTAAGTTTCATGGGACCAGACCAAGTACCTTATCTGCCATCCTATAAGAGATTCTTGAGGAGGAGGAAACAGGGTTGTCACTTTGGCTTGGACTGTTAGTGATGTGTTGACTGCCCCCCTCAATGTCAGCAAATATATGCTGCTTTTGGCAAAGAAAAGCTAAGTGGATAGTCCTCTACTAGAGTCAGTTACAACAACATTGAATGTGAAATGCACTACGAGCCAAGTAAGAAGACCCGCTGTCATTCAGTCAGAGAAAAATCAGAGCACATCCATAGTCAAAATGGAACCTTTCCTTGCTGTATGGAACTGAGGAGCAATGCTTTGGTCTTGCCTTTCTGTGTTTGTTAATTTCCTTGATGAGTGGATCACACCTGGAATTCCAGAACAGGGAAGACTCTAGCAGGGATCAACCTGGCCATGATGGAATCATGATGGAATGATCTCAGGACTGAGAATCTCTGCTTCCTAATTGGTCTGTAACACTTGTGACTGGGGTTGAGACTTTGAAAATACCTCAAGATTCTTCAGAAGGTTGACATCTGGCTCGGGGAAGCTATCCTGCAGTTGAGCTAGACATCAGAAAGGTTGAGAGCAGACCACCTGACCAGGCTAGAGACTCTGATGGGCTTGGCTTATCTTTCCACTTCACAGAGCACTTGGGAGGCACCTGACAGCCATATCTGGACAGCAGTTCAATGACCTCAGATGCTTGACCTTGAATGAGTCCTCTTAGCTCTCTGATCATCAATGCCCCACCTCTATAGAATATTGGCTATACTTCTCTTTTCCTTTTGGTTCCTAGGAAGGTATGTATTTAACAGAAGCCCCAGAAGCCCCTGCCTCTCCCCCCACCAATTGCTACTTTTGACTCTAGAGTCCACTAGTCAACTGCCTCCAGTCTTACATACTTCTATATGTGATTCTGTCCTGTGTGAACTAAGAGTCCCCGTGGCTTCCTGTCCCTGATTTAACTTGTGCTGGATCATGATCTTGCATTGAGTACTGGTTGGGAACACAGCCTTTGTGGTCACATAAAACTTCTGACAAAATTCTTGGCTCCCCATGGGCCACTTTAGGCTCCAAGATTCTGTTTCCATGCCTGTAATGTGGGGATGGCCATACTGCAGAGACTCAGGATATGTCAGATATTGGACCACAAGTGTGACCATAGAATGAAAACATAACTCTAATTTATGGAGGAAACTGGGACTCTGGGAAGCTATATGACTTACACAGTGACCATATGAAGCACAGTGACCAAGTCTGTGTGGCTACCAACCTTGGGCTCATCTGTTACAGCAGTCATTTCCCCCAGAGACTGCTCCTGGGAGCCTCTAGCCATGCAGAAGGGAGGAGCGATCCCTATGGTTGCCAGGAAAAGTCTGTTGGGGTTGCTCTCTGGCATTAGAACTGTTGGGTGGAGGCCAAGACCCAGCTTGGGAATTCTGGGCAGGATCAAGACAAGAAAAGCTTCTCAAGAGGAGATTCAGATGGTACCACACAGCATCCTAAAGAAAGGTAAAGGCAGGTAAGAGTCACCATGTTGTAGAGGGGCATCCTGGAGGAGATAGAAGGGTGGGGTTGGAGGGTGGGAAGGAAGAATAGGAGAATCAAGATAAAGAGAACTCATTATTGATGTCAGAGGGAGCCAGTGCCCGCTCTCAGTTCAGTACAAGAAGTTTATTGAAGGACAATCATAGTCACCTAGCTACTTCAAGAAAGAGTAGACTTCTGTCTCTGGGGGTCTGGGAGCATCTTTTGGTAGTGAGATGTCAGAGAATATAGATGCTCTCATAAGGGCTGGATGTCCAAGTCACCTTCAGCTCTGAAGTCTAGTGAGTCTGAGGCTGTTCAGAGCAGATCTGTGTGGGTATCATTGGGAGCTTGGAGAGGGGACTGCAGCTGGAGAGGAACACTGAGAATCTTCTTGCCCTGGACTCCTGCTCTGCCCTGGACAACTCAGACCAGACTCCTTTCCATACAGAGTTCTGTGGAGGGCTGGAGCTGCCTTTCATAGCAAGACCAGAGCTGGGGGCTGTGGCTGCGTTTCACTCTGAAAGTAGCTTCTGCTTGTGGCATTTAGACAGGCTATGGCTTTTTGAGTAGCCAGGCAAGGAGTGCTCCTAAGGAAGGGGCCATTTGTGGCAGCTACTGCAGCCAGCCACTTGGGTCACACAGGATCATCTATGGCCCTTGGCTCCTCCTGATTGCTGGCCTCTGTCTCTAGTTTCCAGCTCTTTTTAGTCCATGGAGAGAGCCCCTTCCCTGCTTGTGGTGCTTCAGTTCTTGTTTACTGTCTCTCAATGGACAATGGTGCTTGCTGAACTTGGCCTCTGCATCTCTGTTCTATCCGGTCTGAATCTTTGACCTGTACCCTGGCCAGTTCTTGCTGCCTTGAGGTGAGGGTCCTTGATCTCTCCATTAGTTCCTTTTGATTTATTGTTATCTCAGATCCTCCACATAACACCAGGATTCCATCCCATCTCTCCACTGATACTGCACACCCGAGTCCCTTAATGGATGCCCCTTGTTTACCGTCACACCCCTGAGCCCAGGTCACTTTCCTCCTCCCAGATGATACTGTGGACTCGTATTTGGAGGTGACAGAGAGAACATTCAGGGAAAGACCAACCCTGACAAGCGGCCTCTTCCTCATGAGCTGACTGGCAGGAAGGAGACTATAGCATACAGGACGATCAACCTGTGGCTACCCACCTCTGTGCCCTGACAGTCCCAGGAGCTTGTGAACAAGTCTGGCATCACCCTCTCACTCACATTCGCCCTGACCTGTTTCTGCTCCAACCTGACCAGTCGCACTTTGGGGACACAACTTCTGCCGCTGCTGGCCACTTGCATTCAGCTTCCTCTTTGGAAGAGGCAAGGATGACCCAGCCAGTGAGCAAGGAAGAGAAGCGGGGGGGGGGGGGCAGGGGAGGGGACCCATTTCTAAGCAGGTAAGCCATATGGTCTTTCCACGGATGCTGCTTCATTGTTGGGAGCAAAGGCTCTGGCTAGGCTACACCTGTGGCTGTAGGGAAGAGGTGCCATCTCTTTTTCCAATGTATTGAGTGGACACAGCCATAGTGTCAGCCTCACACGCTTGCAGGCACGCCGGGACATCTTTGTCTGCTTTGTGCGGTAGGTGATGGTTCTGATTGGAGGCGCCCGTGTTAATCATTAGATTTTTCTTCTATTATTTTCAACTATTTGAAATAGAGTTGTGAATAGAAAGCAGATGTTGCGGTACTTGACACGTGGACAGCTGCCATTGTCAGAATTATTATTCACTGGCTTGGATAGGAGTTGAAATAAACGTAGAAAGGGCCATGATGTTAGCATCCATTTCTCCAACCCTCTTTCCATGGACTTGTGAACAGGTTTCTTCTCAGAGGTTCATGACCCCAGCACAAGTAGGGTTTTTTTTTGGGGGGGGGGGCTTTGTTGGTTTACCATTGTTGTGTTTTTGCTTAACTGCTGGGGAATAGGAGAGGAAAGTATGCAATGAAAGCAAATGTGAACATTCCTTTGTCTTTGTTCTGGCTTCCCAGCGTCTTCCAGTACATAGATCACAGCGTAAGCTTCTACTGGTCTTTGACATTCCAGACTCTGTATTCAGTCAGGAGACAGAGGAAAATCAAGTCACACACAGGAGGCAAAGCTTCTCATGGGGGGACTCTGGCCTGTAGGATTTCCAAGCTGACCAAGCTTGCTCTGAGCTAAGATAGGTCCCAAGAGTGGCCCTCCTGGCAGCAGAAGACCCGACTCCTTGTCTCAGCTCTGCTCCAAACCCCACCATGCTCAAGTGGGTCTCCAACCACAAGTTGATCCCCATGGCTCCTCTCTTACAGCTCCCTGGACTTGCAAGGAGATTTCTGTGCAAACCCTCATAGCTTCCCACCATTTCTCTAAGGGAAAGAACCCACAAGCCTGCCTGGGAAAATAGGACCAAAAACAAGGGAAGCAGTGAAGCCAGGATGTTCCCACAGGTCTTTTCCCTGTAGGCGAGGGAACCAGAAGTGGCCCAGTCAGTTTTATTTCAGGAAGTGTGCTCTGAAGGCTAGTGCACCTGAGTAATGAATGATTGAGATGAGAGAAGAAGGGGGTGGAGGAGGAGAGAGAATGGGGAAGAAAATCACTGAATGTCTGAGGTGGACATTGGCATGGCTGTGGAAGAGGGACAGATGGGTGAATGAGGCATTCTGGGGGTAGTGGCAATGAACCCCTGGGGACCAATGGGATGCAGGGGATGAAGCTGCAGCTGAGGGGTTTCTCTGAGTTCCTGAATTGTCTCATTGGACTTTTCTCACAGATATGCACATGTGTCAATATCTACACATATGTATCTGTATATCTATATGTACACATATATGTGTGTGCATATGCACAGATAATTAAACTAAAATCAACAGAAATTTCTTTGCCTTCGTGATTTGCCTTTCCTCCCTAAATAGCAAGGACAGAAAGCATCTCAGTAAGCTGAGGACTCGTTCTGGATGAGTTCTAGTGAGCCATGGCTTTGCTGTGGATAGGAAGTGAAATTCTTTTTCTCCCATACGCCTCCTGGCCCTGAGTCTCAGTTTCTTCATCCATAAGATGGAGGTAACAATACTACTCTATATATCTCACAAAGTCAGCATAAGGTTTAAGAGTAGGATGCCAAGGCATTTTGCAAGGCAGAGCTCCAGAACTGAATTCTGTAGCCTTGGCTTCTTGTGATAGACACTGATGCTGTTCTTTGTCACCCTTCACATGGTGGTGTCTACTTCCTAAGTCCTGAGAGTCAGGGAGATTTTCCTAAGTTGCTCACTCTCAAGAAAGCTGTGGGTAAGTAGCTGCAGCCTCAGAAGCCTGAGTCTCTGGCCCTAAGTCTTGGATGTACAACAGACCCTTTCTTGTGTTGTTGGTATATAGACAGCTGTCTCCACTCACAGCCTGTTCTAACAGGTCAACCAGGTATAGCACTCCCAAACACCAGCTCCTTGAGGCAATCTTAACCACTGGCTTTTGTGTAAAAAAGTGGAAAATGGGAAATGACAGCATGTTGTTCCCCTCTAGGCCCCAAGGTAGAGTATTCTGACATCTTTGGCCTACTGCCCCATGGGAAGAATGTTGGTTGCAAACAAGATAACTTTATCCCTATTTTACAGCTGGGAAAACTGAGCCCAGGGTAGATTAACTAATAGTCAACATCACATAGCACCAGGATTCAAGCAAACCAGTGGTCTGTGACACACCTTTCCTACTCCGCCACATGGTTTTTCCCTTTAAGGCCTATGTGGCTGAAGTAAGCACCACTATCTTTTGTGAATGAAAAGTGAGGATTTAATTAATGACTGATTTCCAGTTACCTGACAGTATTGGATGAAGTCTGTGGAAGTCCTGGAAAGGTGCCTGGCCTGTAAGAAGGCTGAGGCATGTGAGATCTTGTGTCAAAGTTAAGAAATCATCTAGGAGACTGGATGTAGACACAAGAGTCTTGTGAAGACTCAGCTAGGGTGGCCTAAGAGCAAGCAGGCCATCGCTTGGACCCAGGGATGACAATGATGACATCAGTCTGTACTGTTCTCAGGTATCATTCATGCTGATGACACCCCTCAGATGTCCTTTCCCTGCTCACATAGGGAAACTGAGGCTCAGGGGTGTGTGTTAGGATCAGAAACAGCTGAGTCAATAAGGTGGCTTTTGTAAAGAGAAGAAACAGGGAGTAGACATTTGGGAGAGTGGCAGCTGCCTGTGGGCATCCTGGGTGACAGAGTGACTTCTTAGGATACCTGTGTAGCTTGGACCTGTGTCCCAGTTTGTGCACCAACAACCATTCAGAGATTAAAAAAATTATTTCTACTTTTTAGGTATTAGTGTTTTGGCGACATGTATGCATGTACACCATGTGCTCACAGAGGCCAGGAGAGGGCATTAGATCCCCTGGAACTGGAATTACAGATGGTTATGAGACATCATGTGAGTGTTGGGAATCCAACCTAGGTCCTCTGAAAGAGCATTGGGTGCTTGTAACTGTTAAGCCATATCCTCCTGCATGGAGTTTTTACACCAATATTGATCTCTAACCACCTGACTGTCTGAAGGAAGATTAAATGCCTTAATAGGAGGAGGACCCTGGTAAGGAGAATTAGGTACAGCTTTCCCAATACTTATATTTCATAGCAGAGGAAACCGAGGCTGAGAAGGAGAGCTCCTGTTGGTTTAGACACAGAGCCAGTACTGTCCATGAATCCCTGTCTTTGTAAACTTCCTGGGAGTGGTTCCAGAGGACAGCAACAGGTAAAATGGACAGTCCTGTTAAGAGGGATATAATAGATATAAGTTTCATAAAATTTGAATACTGACCACTATCTATCTGAACACTGTCCCCAACTCTGGTGCATGCTTAGCTAATCCCCTGTGTGAATTCATGCCTTCTTTTTCATTAAGAATAGAGTGTAATGCAAGGTCCCAACCAGACCTTTGTGACAGAATTCATTCTTCTGGGCTTCTCCCTGAGCCCCAGGACAACACCCCTGCTCTTTTCAGCCTTTCTGATGGTTTACCTGATGATCATTCTGGGCAATGGCTTGATCTTCATCCTCATCTGCTTGGACTCACACCTCCATACCCCCATGTATTTCTTCATCGGCATCCTTTCCATGTTGGACTTAGGCTATACCACCACAACTGTGCCCCAGATGTTGGCACATCTGGTCAGCCAGAAGAAGACGATCTCTTATTCCAGTTGTGTGGCTCAAATGTACATTTTTTTGGTGCTAGGTGTCACAGAGTCTTGGCTCTTTGCCATCATGTCCATAGACAGGTACGTAGCCATCTGCCACCCACTCAGGTACAGGGTCATCATGAGCCCATGTGTATGTGGGATAATGGCCATTTTCTGTGGACTTTGTGGTGTCACCTCCGCTCTTATCTACACCATATTTGCCATGCGCCTCCCCTACTGTGGACCCAACAAGATCAACCACTTCTTCTGTGAAGTCCCTGCGGTCTTAAAGCTGGCTTGTGCAGACACTTCAGTCAATGACCAAGTAGATTTCATTCTTGGATTTAGCGTCATACTAATCCCCCTATCCCTTATCCTTGTCATCTATGTTAACATCTTTACTTCCATCTTGAAGATCCGTTCAGCACAGGGGCGACTGAAAGCATTCTCCACCTGTGCTTCCCATATAACGGTAGTCACCATGTTCTGTGTGCCAGCCATGGTCATGTACATGAAGCCTGGTTCTAAGGCTTCGCCAGAAGAGGACAAGAAGCTTGCCCTGTTCTACAATGTCATCTCTGCTTTTCTCAACCCTGTCATCTATAGCCTCCGAAACAAGGATGTGAAGAGGGCTTTCCTTAAGGTAACAGGCTGGGGTAGACCCCCAGAATGAGTCTCTAGAAGGACATGGAAGCTACTCACACTGTATCATCATTGTTTAAGAATTGCTGTCACGTGATAGCAGGACCCATGCACACTCCCCCTTCTGCCTCTTATTTCAGCTCTGTACAGGTCCTTAGGAGAGCACCCCCTTCTTTGCTGGTGGAACAGGGCACTGTGAAATGTCTCCCAGGCACATCAGTTCTCTCCTTCCCCTTTGTTCTACATGCTTCATAAAAAAGGAGATGTCTGAGACATTAAAACCTTTAACTAAAATAAAGGGAATGGGCTTGGGAGTGTGTCTCATGACTGTGTCTTGATAAAGGCTCACTGCCTTGTGGAAACCATATACATATATAATGTGAACTGGATACAGGTCAGGGACATGGACTTGAGGAATTCCTGGCCCAAGAGGAAAAATGAGCTGAAACTCATTCTCTGCAATCTGGAGACAATAGGGATGACTTGAGGCCAATGCAATCTGATCCCACAGACCTCCTCAGACTCAATTCAGGCCACCTTCTCTCCTCCTTCATGTCACACAAATTTGACCCTGCCATTGACTTTGTTATGAATTGACTATGAAATGCCCATTCCCCCAGAGGTTCATGTACAATGGATAGGCTTTGGGCCTTTGAGCTGATCAATGGATTGACTCCTTGATGGATTCATAATATGATGGTGTTGTTGGGAGGTGAGAAATGTAGAGGTAGGATCTAGGAGGTGAAAGTAGGTCATGGGGACATGTCCTTGGGGGCTACATCATGCCCTGGCCTCTTTCTGTAATCTCATTTTTCTGATCCCTGCCTGTAATGAGTTGAACAGAGATGCTTCATCATGCCCTCCCTGCCACAGTGAACTGGATTCTCTGAAACCATGAGCAGAATCTACTGTTGCTTCCTTAAGTTGCTTTTCTTAGGTATTTGGTCACAGAAACATAAAGCTAACTCACACAGAAAACCCTGAGTGATATGCATTCTCTTTCTTTACCTTAACCCAACTCTTGCTTACTCCTACTCTCCATCAGGTTGTTGTTTATACTAAGATTCCCAGACTTTCCATGAGCCCCAAACAGCTGAGCACAAGCCTTACCACCATCCTGTACTTTTCTCCCATGAGAAAGACTGGCATGGTGGTGCGTGCCTTTAATCCCAGGACTTGGGAGGCAGAGGCAGAAAGATCTCTGAGTTCAAGGCCAGCCTGTTTACAGGGCAAGTTCTAGGATAGTCATGGCTGCACAGAGAAACCCTGTCTCCAAAAACAAGCAGCAGCAGCAGTAACAATAAAAAAATGGCAAATAGTCCAACATATTAGCTCTCAGCTGGAAATCAAGTTCCGTGAAGCAGGGATCATGGCAATCTGGATTACTGCTGCATCCTTAGGGTCCAGCATCATACTTTACACTTTTCACCTTCAGTGGAGGTGTTGTGGGTCCTAGAATGAATACTACATTGTGAAAAGTTGATGAATTAGAGGTAACAAAATTTGGGAATCATCAGTACTTAAAAAGATTGTGATATATACTAATTTAATAAACTATAGATCAATGGAAAACAAAATATTTATTATGAAACTTTACAATGTTAATAACTTGGGTTTTGAAATTTCACCTCAGGACTCTGTTCTGTGGGGATAATCATAAGTGCAGACTAAGTTTTGCATATAAGATAGTCATTACATTATTATTAGGAATAACCATCAGTATGACTTCCCAACCTCGTGAAACATTATGCAAACAGTATTGTGTACTATGTCTGAGGAAGTATCAAACATCACTGGAAAGTGGGTCTGAAGAGGTGGCTCAGCAGGTGAGAGCATTTGCTGCTCTTACAGAGGACCTAGGTTCACTTCCCAGCACCCACATGGTGGCTCATAACAGTCCAGTTCCAGGAGATTTGAGCCCTCTTCTGGTATTCATGGACACTAGGCACACAAGCAATGCCCTTCCATACATACAGGCTAAAAAGTCATACATGTAAATAAATAAATGTTTTTTTTTAAACTATTACTGGAAATTTTGTATGATAGTAGCAGAAATTTAAGAATTCTTAATTTTATTAGGTAGAAATTAAAATTCACATAAAATTAACCTATGTATTGCCAAATATGTTATTATGATTTGGATAAGGAACGTCTCCTGAAAGCCTATGTGTTAGAATTGGTTGCCCCCTGGATCATGAAGGGTCTGAATTAAAAAATTCATAAGACTATTTGGAGGTGGTGGAGACTGTAGAAGGTGGAGACTGCTTGGAGGACATGGGTGCTGGGGTGTGTCTTTGAAGAGTACATTTTGTCCTGACACTTTCCTGTTTCCTGGCTGCCATGAGGTGAGTTTTGCTCCACCACACGCTGTCTGTCATGATGTTCAGCCTCACCTGAGGACCAAGTGACCACTGACTAAAACCTTTGAAACTGTGAGCCAAGATCAACTCTCCCTCATCTTTTTGCTTTCCTTGGGTAGTTGATATAGCAAGGGAACACATACTAGAACACATACATACATGTTTTAACACACACACACATCACTGAAAGAGAGACACACACATACACTCATATTCACACACACACACACATATACACACACACACACACACATACATACACACACACACATACACACACACACATATACACACACATACACATACTAGATATCAGTGAGCAGAGTAGTAAAGATTAAAATGATTTTCAGTCAGTCATATTTTACTATCAAAAAATTTTGCAGTCATCACATGTTGGTTTTATAATAAAGGGAAATAAACATTGATTGAAAATATTTGTTGTAAATAAATAGTGACGAGTGCATAAAAAGATGGGAAGTCTCAGTTTGGATCTACAATGTCCTCTCAAAGGCCATGCTCTTGGTTGCTGGGTGATGGACCTTCGGGAAGTGATTGGATTCTGACTTAATTGGTGGATTAATCCATTGATGGTTCATAATTTTATGGGCTATGGGTGGTGTTAGGCACTCAGGAGGTGGGGGACAGTGAAGGGAGTGGGCCCTTCTTCATTTTCTCTGTTTCCCTGCTATGAGGAAGTGGGGGCCTTTGTTCTACTGTGTGCTCTCTGCCGTGATGTTCAGCTTTTCCTCAGGACTGTAGTACCAACTGAGGGTTGAGTGTGCTATGGGGTGTCATTCCAGATGATGGTGACTCTAATGACACATCTTTTGAACCAAGAAAAACAATGGCATATAAACACACAAAAGGACTGGGAAAATGGCCCAGCGACTAAAGGCACTTGTGGTTTAATTGTGAGGACCTGGGTTAGAACCCAGCACCTTCATTAGGGAGCTCACAAACACCTGTAAATCCAGCTTCAAGGGATCTGACACCCTCTTCTGGAGACTCGTTGGGCACATATAAACATGTGCGTATATTCTTAAACAGATACATGAACATACACATTCTGCTATTAAGAAAGTAATTCTAAAAAGCAAGCAGAGGAAGACATCAGGCGTCAGCCACCCAGCAACACAGTCAACCACAGAGTAAGAGTGGATTAAGATTTAGACAAGAGAAAAGTAGAAGCCCAGAGGCAAAAGCAGAACTTTCCACCTGAGGACTGTGGAGACCAACTAGATTGGAATGGAGAACCAAGAATCAACAGACCCTTCTCAGAACACCAGACAGCACATTATTTCAGAGGAGTTGATTCCAGAAGGAAAATGGGTCAAATTTGAAAAAACAACTTACATGGATCCTACTGGGAAAACGATAACTTGGGAAACTGAAACTTACAACCAGGAAGGGGAAATCTGCTGATGCCGTGTCCATCATCACAGTGCTGCAAAGAACTCTTCGTTATGAGTGTATTGTTCTGGTGAAGCAGTTCTGACCCCCAATGGGTGGCTACTGCCTGGAGTTTCCAGCAGGGCTCATCAATGATGATGAGAGCCCAGAAGCAGCCGCTCTCCATGAGCTAGAGGAAGAAACTGGCTACAAAGGTGATGTCGCTGAGTGTTCTCCAGCTGTGTATATGGATCCAGGCTTGTCCAACTGTACCACACATGTTGTAACAGTAACCATCAATGGAGATGATACGGAAAATGTAAGGCTGAAGCCCAAACCAGGGGATGGAGAATTTGTGGAAGTGATTTGTTTACCAAAGAATGACCTACTGACTAGACTTGATACTTTGGTAGCAGAAGAACATCTTACAGTGGATGCCAGGGTCTATGCCTATGCTCTGGCACTGAAACACGCCAACTCGAAGCCGTTTGAAGTACCCTTCCTCAAATTTTAAGGCCAAGGAGGACACTGGCCATGTTTTGTAAATGAGACCATAAGGCCTTCACTATTCAATGTATTCAATTAAGTTTAAAGTAGATCGGAAATCAGTTTTTTCATAAAATAAAAGCAGCACAGACTGCAAAAAAAAAAAGAAAGTAATTCCAAACACAAACACTTAGAAGGAAAATAGACAGCTGAGTAATACTCCATTATGTGAATGTACCATATTTTGTTTATCCATTCTTCAGGTTGAGGGACATCTAGATGGTTTCCAGTTTCTGGCTAGTATGAATAAAGCCACATGATAGCCAGGCATTGGTGGCACATGCCTTTAATCCCAGCACTCGGGAGGCAGAGGCAGGTGGATCTTTGTGAGTTCGAGGCCAGCCTGGTCTCCAAAGTGAGTTCCAGGAAAGGCACAAAGCTACACAGAGAAACCCTGTCTCGAAAAACAAAACAAAACAAAACAAACAACAACAACAACAACAACAACAAAAAGCCACATGAACAGAGTTGAGCAAGTGTCCTTGTGATAGGACGGAGTATCCTTTGGGTATATATCTAAGAGTGGTATAGCTGGGTGTTGATGTAGGTCAAGTCCCAATTATCCAAGAAACCACCATATTGATTTCCATAGGGGCTGTACAAGTTTACACTCCCACCAGCAATGGAGGAGAGTTCCCCTTGCTCCACATCCTTACCAGTATGAGCTGTCATTTGTATTATTGATCTTAGCACTACAGAAGCTTTTAGGTCTACGGGTCCCATTTATTAATTATCCATCTTAGTACCTGTACTATCAGTGTTCTGTTTCAGAAGTTGTTTCCTGTGCCAACGCATTCAAGGCTATTCCCCAGTCTCCCTTCTATATGGTTCAGTGTATCTGGTTTAATTTTGAGAGGTCTTTGATGCACTTGAACTTGAGTTTTGTGCAGGAGGATAAATATGGAACGGTTTGTATTCTTCTACATGCAGACATCAGGTTAGACCAGCATCATTTGTTGAAGAAGCTTTCTCCTCCATTGTGTCTTTATGCCTTCTTTTTAAAAAATCAGGTGTCCATAGGTATGTGAATTTGTCTGGTTCTGCAGTTCAATTCCATTGATCAATGTGTCTGTGTTTATGCCAATACCATACAGCTTTTTAAAAATTACTATAGCTCTGTAGTACAGCTTGAAACCGGGGACGGTGATACCTCTGGAAGTTATTTTATTATACAGGATTGTTTTAGCTATCCTGGGTTTTTTGTCTTTTCCATATGACGTTGAGTATTGTTCTTTTAATGTCTGTAAAGAATTGTGTTGAAATTTTGATGGGGATCATGTTGAAACTGTAGATTGCTTTTGGTAGGATAGCCATTTTTACTATGCTGATCCTACTGATCCATGAGCATGGGAGATCTTCCCATCTTCTGGTATCTTCTTCAATTTCTTCATTCAAAGACAAAGTTCTTATCATACAAGTATTTTGCTTGCTTGGTTAGAGTTAGAGCAAGATATTTATATTGCCTGTGGTGTTGTTTCTCTTTTTTCTTTCTCAATCCATTTGTCATTTATGTATGGGGGCTACTGCTTTTTTTAGTTAATTTTATATCTAGCCACTTTGCTGAAGTTGTTTATCAGCTGCAGGAGGTCCCTGGTAGAATTTTTGGGGTCCCTGATGTATACTATCATGTCATCTGCAAATAAATATGCTTTGACTTCTTCCTTATTTGTATCCCCATGATCTCCTTTGGTTGTCTTATTGCTCTAGCTAGAACTTCAAGTACTGCACTGAATAGATATGGAGAGAGTAGACAGCCTAACAACTCTCTACTGAATGACTACTGAGGTCAAAAAATTCCTGATTTTAGTGAAGTTGCTTTGAGTTTCTCTCTATTTAATTTGGTGTTGGCTATAGGCTTGCAGTAAATTTCCTTTGTTATGTTTAGGTATGGCCCTTGTATCTCTGACTCTCCAAGAGTTATATCACGAAGGGGTTTTAGATTTTGTCAAAGGCCTTTTCAGCATCTATGAGATGATCATACGGTTTCTACTTTCAATTTGTTTATATGGTGAATTATATTGACAGATTTTCATATGTTGAACCATTCCTATATCTCAGGAATGAAGCCTATATGATCTTGGTGGACAATATTTTTCATGGATTTTCTTGAAAATCCCAAATGTTTTATTGAGTATTTTTGCACCTATGTTCATGAGGAGAAATTGGTCTGTAATTATCTTTCTTTACTGAATTATTGTGTGGTTTGGGTATCAGGTTGTAGCCTTCTAAAATGAATTTGACAATGTTCTTTCTGTTTCTTTCTTGTGGAATAATTTGAGTAGGATTGGCCTTAGCTCTTCTTTTAAAGTCTGGTATAATTTTTCATTGAAACCTGGCCCTGAGCTATTTATTTATTTGTTTATTCATTTATTTGTTGGAAGACTTTTAATGATTGCTTTTATTTCCTTAGGGATTATAGGTCTACTTAAATTGTTTATCTGATCTTTATTTAACTTTGTAAGTGGTGTTTATCCAGAAAATTATCCAGTTCTTTTAGATTTTCCAATTTTGTGGAGCATAGGTGTTTGAAGTCTGACCTAATGATTCTTCAGATTTCCTTAGTGTCTGTTATATCCCCTTCTTTTTTTCTGATTTTGTTAATTTGTATATTATCTCTCTGTCTTTTAATTAGTTTGGATAAGATTTTGTCTATCTTGTTGAATTTCATTAAAAAAAACAACTTTTGTTTTATTAATTCTTTGTATTAGTCTCTGTGTTTTTATTTTATTGATTTTAACTCTTGTTTTGATTATTCCTGACATTTACTTCTCTTGGGTATGCTTACTTCTTTTTGTTCTCAAGCTTTCAGGTGTGCTGTTAAGTTGCTAGTACAAGATCTCTCCATTTTTTGTGTAAGCACTTAGTGTTATGAACTTTCCTCTCAGCACAGCTTTCACTGTGTCCCACAAGTCTGGATATGTTGTGCATTCATTTTCATTAAATTTTAGGAAGTCTTTAATTGTTTTCTTTATTTCTGTCTTGACCGCAGTAGTCCTTCAGTAGAGAGTTGTTAGTTTTCATGAATCTGTAGGTTTCTGTTATTTCTGTTGTTGAAGTCAAGCTTTAATCCATGGTGGTCTGATAAGATGGGGAGGGGGCGTGGCAGGGGGGGGAGCCAGGGCGGGGTGGTTATTTCAATTGTCTTGTATCTGTTGAGACTTGATTTGTGACTGAGTATGTGGTCAATTTCAGAGAAAGTTCTATGAGGTGCTGAGAAGACGATCTATTCTTTTGTGTTTGGATTAAATGTTTTGTAGAAATTTGTTGGGTTCATTTGGTTATAATGTCTGTTAGCTCCAGTATTTCTCTGTTTAGTTTTTGTGTAGATGACCTGTGGGGTATTGAAGTCTCTTATTATCAATGTGTGATTTAAGCTTTAGTAATGTTTCTGTTACAAATGTGGATGCCCTTGTGTTTGGGGCATATGTGAAGAATTGAGAAGTCATGTTGGTGGATTTTTCCTTAGATGAGTATGAAGTGTCCTTCCCCATCTCCTTTGATTAATTTCTGTTCAAAGTCTACTTTGTTAGATATTAGAATGACTACAGCAGCTTGTTATTAGCTCTATTTATTTGGAAAATCCTTTTCCAGCCCTTTATTCTGTCTTTGATGTTGAGGTGTGTTTCTTACATTCAGCAGGATGGATCCTGTTTTCACATCCATTCTGTTAGTCTGTGTCTTTTTATTTGGGAATTGAATCCATTGATATTGAGAGATATCCATGACCAATGATTGTTAATACTGGATTGAAAGTACTTGTTTTCTGTGTTTTTATGGGTATAGTTAACCTCTTTGGGCTGGAGTTTTTCTTCTAGTATCTTCTGTAGGACTGGATTTGTGGACAGATATTGCTTGAACTGACTTTATCATGGAATAGCTTTTTTTCCCCTTCTATAATGATTGAAAATTTTGCTGGGTATAGTAGTCTGGGCTGGCATCTGTGGTTTCTGAGAATCTGCAGCATCTGTCCAGGCCCTTCTGGCTTGTAGAATCTCCATTAAGAAGTTGGGTGTAATTCTATTAGGTCTGCCTTTATGGGTTACTTTCTCTTTTTCCCTTGCATCTTTTAATATTCTTTCTTTGTTCTGTAGGTTTAGTGTTTTGATTATTATGTGGTGAGCAGATTTCCTTTTCTGGACTAAACTATTTGGTGTACTCAAAGCTTCTTGTACATAGATAGGCATCTACTTCTTTAGGTTAGAAAATTTTTCTTCTGATGTTGTTGAAAATGTTTTCTGGGCTTTGAGCTAGGATTCTTCCATTTCTTTTATTCTTATTATTCTTAGGTTTGGTCCTTTCATAGTGTCCCAGATTTCCTAGATCTTTTGTTTCAGGAATTTTTTAAATTTACCATTTTCTTTAATTGCTATATCTATTTTTTCTATTGTATCTTCAATGATTGAGATCCTCTCTTCCATCTCCTGCTTATATGTGTAGTTCCTGTTTAATTACCTAGATTTTTCCACTTCCAAAATTCCTTCAGTTTTTTTTTTTATTGCTTCTGTTTCCATTTTCAGGTCTTGGAAACTTTCATTCATTTGCTTTAACTATTTGTTTTTCATTAGCTTTCTTTAAGAGATTTATTCATTTTCTCTTTTTTGTTCACCTTTTCCTTAATTTTAAAAAGGGATTTATGTACTTTCTGTTCAAGGACCTCTATCATCTTCATAAAGTTGGTATTAAGGTCCTTTTCTCATGCTTCAGCTGTGTTGGAATATTCAGGGTTTGATGTTGTAGGATAGCTGGGCTCTGGTGGGGGCATATTGCCCTGGCTGATGTTGGTGGTGTTTTTATGCTGGCATGTAGGCATCTGGGTTTGTTGTGATTATAGATCCAGGTGTTGATTTCTGGGTTTTCCTTGGTTTCCGTTTCCTTTCTGGTCTTCTGGATGGTGTGGCTTTGGTTGAGCAAGGGGTCTCCACCCTAGTTGAGGGATGGATTTCTGGTGACAGGCATGGTCTCTGTTAAAGCAGGAGTCTCTGCCCCAGTTGGGGGCTGGGATATGGTGATGAGGTGGGTAGGGGATTGGGGATAATGTGGGTGGGCATCAAGGGAGTCTTGAAGGTCCCAAGGTGAGTGACCTATGCAGACTTATGGTGGCCAGCAGGGGCTCTGTTATAGCAGGAAGTATTTGGATAATTTTTAATGGCAGAAAGCATACCTTTTTTAGCCCAAACTTTTTAAAGCCTATGGTAAGTTTTCAAGTTTGTCTGTTCTGCTTTTTGCTCCAAATTCTCACTGTAAATCTAGCTAAAAGGTACTAGCAACAGCCATACCACAGATGGCTGCTAAGCTGCCTTCAATATTATCTTTACCAGACTGCTTGTTACTTTTAAGTTCAGCTTTGTACAAAAGCTCAGGAAAGAGACAAAACATAGACAATTTTATTGCCAGAATGTATTCATGGGCCCTAATTAAATTTTCAACATAGTTTTTCCCATCTGAACCTTTGTGACCCTTGCTTCACTGTCCCCATTCCTGTTGAAATTCTGGTCCTCTGAAATATTGCCAGAAACACTTACAAGGTTTTCTTCACCATTGTAGTATTTCTTTAGAGAATAAGCTTCCAAGTTCCATCATAAACTGGTTTTAAGGACATGCAAACTACAAGTCAGTTTGGTCACAGAAATGAGACCTCATTTTTTTTTTTTTAGCAGAGTCTTCATATAGCCTTGGCTGTCCTGGAACTCACTATGTAAACCAGGCTGGCCTTGAACTCACAGAGACCCACCTATCTTTGCCTAGGATAGAAGGCATGTGCCACCATGCCCAGCTTGACCTCAAAAAGTTAGCTTTAACTGCCTTTTGCAAAGCTATGACCAAATGCCTGAGACAACAATTGGAAAAAAAAAAGATTTATTTTGTCCCCTGTTTTTAGAGGGTGTGGTCAGGCTTGTTTGGTCCCATGAGCATGGGCAGAACATTGTAGCAGTGGGAGTGTGTAGCAGGAAAGGATCTTCACTTTGCAGAAGACAGGAAGCAGGGAAAGAAGTAGGAATCCAGAATAGGTGTAGCCTTTAAGACATTTCCCCTGTGGTTTACTGCCTCCTTCTAGGCCTCACCTTCTAAAGTTCCCATAACCTCTTAAAACAGTACCACCATCTAGGAAGCAAACATTCAGCACATGAATCTATGGGAGACATTTAATATTCATTTTATAACAGTTTATATAATGACCAAGAGATGAGTTCATCTAGAAGAATAAATCTAAGTTTTGAACACTTAATTTTATAAAACAAATAAAATCATAGCTAAAAATAGAGGTATGTTATGGTAACCTAACAGTAGAAGATTTCAGTTTTCTATTCTTGTAAGTGAATACATCACCTGAATGAAAAAAAATAACAAGGTAACAGAGTTAAACGACACTGTAGATCAAATGGACTTAAAGAACATTGACAAAATTGTCTTTCCAAAGGCTGTAAAATGCACATTGAACTTTTTCCAAAATAGATAAAATCCTAGACCACAAAGCAAGTCTTAAAAATGAACTAACTAAATAAATAAATACTCTTCTCTCTATTTTATAATCACAGTAGAATGAAATCAGAAGTCCATGGTTGTAAGATATACTCTAGAAATTATATAATTCATGGAGATTGTACAACATACTTTTGGATGAACAGTGGGCATTGTGGAAGTCAGAAGGGATTTTCTAAAAAATTCCTTGTTATAAATGAAAATGAAAACACAGCATACAAAACTTTTGTGTCACAACAAGAGCAGTATTAAGAAAGTTTATGGCAATAAGCACCTATTTCAAGCAAACAGATTTCAAATGAACAGCCTAATAATACATCCCAAAGTGTCAGAAAATAAAAAAAGCTAACACCCCCATGTGATGGGTATTGTGTTCCCTGAAATATTGTGTGTTCCCCGAAATAAACATATCTGGGGGCAGAGAACAGACAGCCACTAGAACAGAGCCAGAAATGGTGGCTAGAAAATGGGAAGAGTAAACCATAACAGAAGTTGGGTGGTGGTGGTACACACCTTTAATCCCAGCACTTGAGAGGCAGAGCTAGCCAGATCTCTGAGTTCAAGGCCACTTTAGAAACAGCTAAGCATGGTGACCCACGCCTTTAATCCCAGGGAGTGGGGGCAGAAAGAAAAAGGTATATAAAGCGTGAGGACCAGGAACTAGGAAGAAAAAGCATGTAGTTAGTTAAGCTTTGGAGCAACACAGTTCAGCTCAGATTCATGTGGAGGAGGACTCAGAAGCTTCCAGCCTGAGGAAACAGGATCACCTGAGGAACTAGCAAGGTGAGATAGCTGTGGCTTGTTCTGCTTCTCTGATCTTCCAGCATTCACCCCAATAACTGGCCTCAGGTTTGAGTTTTATTAATAAGAACTTTTAAGATTCCTACTACACCCCCAAATTAACATATGTAAATGGGAAGAGACAGAGGAAAGCTTGAAACCATCTCAGCCCACAGTAAGGCATATCAATAAGGAGAGAAGTGAGAAAAGTTACATCATAGTATCAGGATGCATGATTCCTATGTCTCATTCTGCTTGCATTCTGCTTCTGTAATTATTTCGGGAATCTGACCCTCAGTTTCCCCACCTCTAAGGTATGATTTGGGGAATCAATATTTAGTTCCAGCATTCTTTTTCTGTGGAGGGCCTAAATATGCCAGAAGAGTAACTAAAAATTGGGTCCTGGTGTTAGCTCCCTTGCAGTCCTTTCCTCCAGGTGCCAAAATGGAGACTTGAGTACAAGGACCAGTTCCTACATCCTCCTTGCGTTTCCTTTGGGATGCATTTATCCTTTCTCTGTATGATGATTGTACCTATTTGGAATCTTCTTCTGAGTAATGGGATCCCTCAGGACTGGAAGGCCCTTGAGATAATACTGGGATCCAACTTGGCTGCAGCCATAGGGCCTCTTTGATTCCTGATACCCATGAGCCTCATTAATACAACAGTCAGGTATCTTCAAGGGAGCTGCTGAGACTCAGTAGCTTTGGAGAGTGGCTGAAGTAGGGCCCTCTTCCAGCCTAATACTTGGATTCTGGAACTGTCTAAGGTAGTTGCAAGACATGGATATGAAGCAGGGGTGTACACTGCACCTGGAATCAGGAAGGGAAGATAGGTAAGGAGCTTGAGGGATAAGATAAGCCCCTGAGAAGGCAACTCCCACCAGTTCACTACAAGCCATTGCTCCAACACTGTGATGCATCAGGATGGCACTGGAATAGCAGAGTCCATTAAACAAAGGTCTTTGGAGATGGCAGAGGTGGATTTTGTCTCTCAGTAGCTGTGCACCATCAGGCAAGTTACTCTCTGCCTCATTCCCCTTTTCTAGACCTTCAGAATAAAAAGAACTTGTAATGATAAACTAACATAATAGTGATAAATACTATTTTAGACACTCTGTTGCAGTCGCCACATTAAGCCAGTTTCCATGTAATGCTTTAGTTAATTATTATCAACACCCTTTGAGATGAGTTCTGACTTCTAGATGAGGAGGGAAACACAAGGAATTTAGATACTTTGTCCCAGGCCAATCTGCTAATTGTCAATCAGCACTGCACCCAAGCTTGTTCTACTGCCCATGCTCTTAATGATATCCTGGTTTTGATATAAGGTAACCAGGTCATGCTTGAGGAAATGTTGCTTCTGTCCTTGTCTATCCACCACCTTAATTCCATCTCACTAATATTGAAGGAGAAGCTCATCTGGAAAAGATAAAAACTATCATCATGTTCATGATAAATTTCTCCAATAGCCAGGGCGAGAACTCTGGTTGTGTTGATAGCTGACAACCTGGTAAAGATCCTCCAGCTGATGAGGCAACCACTGGACAAGATGTCCATCATTGTAGATAACTCACTATTTTAGCATGGGCATAATTACATAGTCATCTGTCTAAGAATTATTATCCATGTCCATGCTACATGCTAAGAATTAGAGACAGATGAGAGAGATGAGAATTTTCACATTTAAGGAACTCTACAGGTCAGGTCAAGGTGTGTCAGCATGGCTATGAGCAGTAACGGAAGTGCCTTCAAAGATCCAACCAGAGGACAGAGGAAGAAACAGCGTGGGAATCATGAAAGACTTCCATAATTAGAATTTTACCAAGAGAAAGAAACAGGGAAGAGTTACTCATTCAACATGATGAGTAACCAAACAATAGCAGTAACAATAACTGATGTTCAATGCTATAGTGTCACAAAAACCCAAAAACTCGGTCAGTATTCATGAGACCTTCAAAGTATGTACTATTATCCTAGTTTTGTGAGTGCTGAGACAGGGGCTAATGACTTTCTCTAGTTTGTGCTGTTGATAAATAGTAGACTTTAACTCAAATATAATTTTCTTTTACCTCAGAGCCTCTACTGCCTTCTTGATATATACTGTACTACAGCTTTGTGAAGTAGGCCCAGTTGAGAATGGTCTCATGAAATGAGAAGGTCTCTCTTGAGTGGCAGCAGAAAACCTTCCCTGTGTTAAATTGCAGGTGCATGAATTGGAGATTGTTTTGGGAAACCAGTGGGTACTGCTTAACTGATGGACCTGTTTACTTAGTTTTGGTAGGTAGACTTTGTGGTGATATTGTGTTCCCCAAAACATTGTTCACCCGGATAAATTTATCTGGGATCAGAGAATGGAACAGCCACTAGACAGACATAGAGGTCAGAAAATGGTGGCACTCACACCTTTAATCCTAGCATTCCAGAGGCAGAATTCCCTCTGGATCTCTGAGTTCAAGGCCACATTAGAAACAGCCAGGCATGATGACACATGCCTTTAATCCCAAGAAGTGAGCCTTTAATCCCAGGGAGTAATGGTAGAAAGTAGAAAGATATATAAGGTGTGAAGACCAGAAACTAGCAGCATTTGGCTGGTTAAGCATTTGGCTGGTTAAGCATTTGGCTGGTTAAGCATTCAGGCTTTTGAGCAGCAGTTCAGCTGAGGTCCATTTGGATGAGGACTCAGAGGCTTCCAGTCTGAGAAAACGAGATCAGCTGAGGAACTGTCGAGATGAGGAAGCTGTGGCTTGTTCTGCTTCTCTGATCTTCCAGCATTCACCCCAATAACTGGCCTCAGGTTTGATTTTATTAATAAGACTCTTTAAGATTCATGCTACAAGACTTGGTGATTTAGTGGGGGTGATTATGGAGAATGGACTAAGTGGTTAGAGCCAGACTCCACTTGGACCCCACCCCCCCCCCCAAAGCTGTAGAAATGCAAGAGGAAGCCCCTGAAGGTCAGCCTTCCATCTCACCCCATAGGAATTGAACTTCAGAACCAAGGACAGCACTGCCAAGCCCCACAAAGCAGCCTATTCAACATACAAACTCCTTCTATGTGCCAGGCATTGTCCTAGAATCTGCTACTATTCAATGTGATACACGACACATCAAGAGAAGAAAAGCTCCTGTATTCGTGCAAGGGAAATTGAAAAAGTACTTAAAATTATGTATTACATTAGAAAGCACTATGAAGAGAGGCAAATAGGAGGTAGGGATGGAGAGGATGAGATGCTCCCGTTTTGAAAAGGGTGGTCAGGAAGGAATTAGACATTCTCTGAGAAGACCACACTTGAGCAAACACTTGTAGGAAGTGAGAGTGTGAGCCACAGAAAGATAACCACTAGCAGAGGACACAGAATTCTAAAAAAAGTGCAGAAACAGAAGTATTCTTTGAGTGAGGAACAGCAAAAGGGTATGTGGCTGGAGTATACAGAGTCGTGAGAGGTAGGAAGAGAGGACAAGGAAGTGTTGAGTGATCTTGAAGCCTTCAAAGGACTTTGGCCTTTCCTAGTGACTCAAGAAGCCACTACAGGGCTAGCAAGATAGCTTAGAGCTTGCTGCTAAGCTGCCCACTCAAGTTTGACCCCCTGGCCCACTTTGTGGAAAGTGAAAGCTAACTCCTGTACATTTTCTACTGATCTTCACAGGTATACTGTGGTGTATATGTGACCACACATAAATGTGCACACACACACACACACACACACACACACACACACACACACAGAGACAGAGACAGAGACAGAGACAGACAGAGACAGAGAGACAGGGAGTCAGAGAGACAGGGAGACAGAGAGACAGAGAGACAGAGACAGAGACAGACAGAGTGAGTAATATTTTTTAAAAGAAGCCACTATAGAGGTGGTGGCTGTTACTTTAAGTCAGCATCTCATTCTACAGCTCAGGTTGGTTCTGAATCATGCCTGCCTCTGCCTCCCAAGTGCTGGGACTGCAGGTGTGTGTCACCCCAACCAGCTTCACTGGAGTATTTTAATAGAGGATTTACATGATGACCTTTTTAAAATGCTCATTCTAAATAACTGGATGGAGAGAGGACTGTGGGGAAAGAAGAGGAAACATGGGAGTATTTAGGAGATGCTGCAAAACTCCTGGAAGGAAAAGATAACAATTTAGGTAATGGTGGATATGGTAAACATGGTGGATATGGTGAGAAGTGATCTTTTCTTTCTCATATTTGAAAGGCAACTAACAATATTTTCTGATGTATTGCATGTGAATTGTGCAAGAAAGAGAATGTTTGAAAGATCTTGGGTCTCTTTTTTCACTTTAGTCCCCTCCAGGGATGAAATCACCACTTACCAAGTGGAAAAAGATGGTAAGAACAGTTCTGCAGAGGGCACTGGGAGTCTGGGTTAGAAAATGTCAGATACAACTTGCTCACTGCACATCCCAGGGGAGTTGATAGTAAGAAATCAGCTGGATCAATGGATCTAGATGAATCTACATTTCAGCTTGATCAGCATCAAAAGTCTGAGTTGTTAGCAGTTGAGTGTGGATTCGAATCCAGATCCCATTGCCCCCTGTTCTATAACATCTGGCCTCTAACACAAACACTACAATCATCTCCATCTTCATTTTAGGCTGAATTCTGCCCATGGTTTTATGGGATGTGATTTTAACCTAAGTTGAAAATAATCTGCTCTTTACTTTCTGTGCAGAATCTCAGATACTGTAATCCTGATCCAAAGTTTGAGAATTTTATATGAGAAAAAAAAACCCCTTCATTTTCCAATGTGAAATACATGCTTTCTGTCCTCTATCACTGACTAGGCAGGTTATGTTTCCCACACAATGACATCTAAAGTAAGTATGCATTGTATTTGGCACCTTTGCTAAACTCTTTGTGAAAATGGATGATATGGGGGACAACCTTGAACTTCACATGGTGAAAACATAGGACTTGGAGTTTGGTTCCTGGCTCTACCACATCCCAGGTTTTAACTCTCTCATTCTTTGTAAAGGAAAAAAGCGGTTCTGACCTCAGTAGGTTGTGGTGGAAATCAGATTTAACATCAAGTGAAGCCTTTATTTTCACAGTAATTCTTGATAAATGGCCATTTCCCTTTTCAGGACCTAGAAAAGTATTCGGAATCCCCAGGTAGTGGCATTTTGTAGCAGGCATTTAAGAACCAGCAAAGGGACACAGATCGAAAGACTGGTCAGGAATATCCTCTGTCGCTAGGCTGCCAAACTCAGATTGAGAATTGAGTCCATGTTAAAGTGAAGATCCATCTGCACTCACCCCTCACCTCTCCTGTGAGAGACAGAGATGTGAAACTCCTCACTGCTGATTAAGAACAGTGTCCAGACTCACAGCAATTCCATTCCCAAGTCCGTGTCTTTTGTCTTTTTGGGAAATGTTAGAAGACAGAACTCTTCTCTGGCTTTCATAATTAGAGTCCCAGTGGTTATCATTGTGTGTTAATTTATTCTGGACAGTTGTACCTGGCAGGAAGGCTTGGGAAGGTAGGATGAGGGGGCAAAGCTTCTAAAGGAATAAAAGTGGGGATTGTTTGCTTTGTTTTGTTTCATTTGTAAAGTATCAGGGAAACTTTATTCAAAAGCAAATTGACAAGGAATGCAGATCAGAAATAAATACAATGCCACTCTTGACAGAGGGCCACACTCAAGGGTACTCAAGGAAGGCCACAGTGTTTTTTCCTGAAAGTGTGTGACATGTGGGTTCTGTACAAAATCAGAGAGGAAGAAGGGAGAGGGATAAGCTGGGTGCTGTAGTCATGATTTTTCCTTTTTCTTACTTTCCTAGGCTTTAAAAAAAACTTGTTTAAAAACATTGCCTCTTGTAGTCTTGAAATAATGGCATTATGGAACAGCAGGCATGTCTAGCCTCCTCAGTTTGATTGCTTTATAGTGTGTGTGTGTGTGTGTGTGTGTGTGTGTGTGTGTGTGTGTGTGTGTGTGTTTTCTTCTAAGTAATATTTCTGTTCCATACAGCTTCTCACAGAACCTTGGTTTTTATCAGAGATAGTTAATTGGACAACCTAAAAAGTCCTTAATGAAATTTCTACTAAGTAACTAGAGCTAGGCAAGGCCAATTTGGATAGACTACTCTCAGGACATGAGAAGGTGGGCATTTTACTTTCAAATCTCCATGTGTGGATTTCACATAGCATTCTACCATGGAGATTGCAAACACTCAGTTATATGTCCTCTTCTCTCCTCAGAAGGAAGGTCATGCACAATCGAGGCTGGAGAAATCACAGCTCTGTAACTGAGTTTATCCTTTTGGGCTTCTCCAGAAACCCCAGAACCAATTGGATCCTTTTCTTCCTCTTCCTCTTCCTCTACTTATTTACAGTCCTGGGCAATGGGCTCATTGTTACCCTGATTAGGATAGATGCTCGTCTACACACACCCATGTACTTCTTCCTCAGTGTCCTCTCCCTGCTGGACCTCAGCTATGCTACCACAACAGTGCCCCAGATGTTGGCAATTCTAGTAAGCAAGAATAAGACCATCTCTTACACTGGGTGTGTAATCCAGATGTACATTTTCTTGACACTAGGCATCACTGAGACCTGGATTTTTGCAGCTATGGCCTATGACAGATATGTTGCTATATGTTATCCACTCCATTATGGAGTCAAGATGAGCCAAACCCTGTGCATAATGCTGGTGGCCAGCTCTGCCCTTTGTGGTCTCATCTGTGCCCTTGTCTACACAGTCTTTGCAATGAATCTTCCCTACTGTGGCCCCAATGAGATCAACCACTTCTTTTGTGAAATCCCCGCTGTCTTGAAGTTGGCCTGTGCAGACACATCCCTCAATGACCAAGTGGACTTCATCCTGGGTTTCATCTTGCTTTTGATACCATTATCCCTCATCCTAGCCTCATACGTTCGTATCTTCATAGCCATTCTGAGGATCCGTTCCACTCAAGGGCAGCTGAAGGCCTTCTCCACCTGTGCTTCACACATCACTGTGGTTACCATGTTCTGTATTCCATGCATGATCATGTACATGCGACCTGGTTCAGAAGCCTCCCCAGAAGATGACAAGAAGTTGGCCTTGTTCTATAATGTCATTTCTGCCTTTCTTAACCCTATTATTTACAGCCTCCGGAACAAGGATGTGAAGAGGGCTTTTCTCAAGTTAATTGGAAGGGGTGAGGACACTCAGTAGGCCATGGAGCAAGGCTGTCTGCAGCACCTCTGGTCCCTTGTGTTTGCCACCCACAGTTTTGCTGAAGTTCTTGGAGTAAATGAGAGAGGATTCTCAGGATGAGGGAAACACAAGAAAAAACTTTTCACATCAATTTGCTAATGAATAGGAAAAGACTCAAAGAATCGTGCCCAAGATCTAGCCATTTCATTGACCTTCTATGGCTTTGGAAAAGTCACATGGGTTTGGAACAGTCACCTAATTTCTTTGGGATTTAATTTTCAGTTGTCAATTGTGTTTGGTAATATGCATTATGTCCAAATGATACTAACATTACATTTGTGTAACAGTCAATCAATGCTTTATTTTTTCTTTCTTTTTGTGGTGGTTTTCATATCCTCCTTCTCCTTTTCCTTCTCCCCCTTCTCCTCCTCCTCCTCCTTCCCCTCTTCATCCTCTTTTTCTTGAGTGGGGTCTCACTACATTGCCTAGGCTGGTTTTGAATTCATGTGATTAAGTAATTAGATTCCTGGATATCTGGAAATACAGATGTGTTCACCATGCCTGACTGATAAGTAATTATTATTTTAATTCACTTGTTAACTCTAGAGGTGTGTTATATCTCCTTTGTACAAATAAAGACACTAAAACACTAAATAATTTTCTGGAAATATTAATCAGTAATAATTGACTAATAAATAATCAAGCTAGAAAGTGACATAGCTGGAGTTTGAACTCAGGGACTAGTTCCAAGGCCCAGGTTCTTATGTATTACACGATGTAACTCTGAAACATCCAAGAGAAAATCTGAGGCTTAGCTGAGACAATGAATGGCTATGACTGAGGCAAGATAAAAAGACTTAAGAGTATTACTCTAGCTGGGCATGGCGGTGCACACCTTTAATCCCAGCACTCTGGAGGCAGAGGTAGGTGGATCTCTGTGCATTTGAGGCCAGCCTGGTCTACACAGAGAGTTCAAGTACAGCCAGAATTATATGATGAGACCTTGTCTCAAAAAAAGAAAAAGATTCTTATCCTCAGGTAATAACACCAGGGCCAGATCCCTGGAGTCTAGTGCTACACTGAGAAACCAGCCCTTCCTCGCCAGAGTTCTGCAGCCCAAGCTAATAGGTTATGCAGTGAAACAGCGATGTCTCAGTCCATGTTTCTTGGTAGGAGGTGTTCCTCCTTGGTCCATCCTTCTGTTTTGAGTTGATCAGCTCTGCTCTCAGACCTTCCCTTTTATGGGCCTCTTTCCCATTTCATTGTGTCTGCTCCAGTTGTGGCTTCCAGGCACACAGACTTTTGCTTACAAAGGAAGTATTTGGATTCAACAACTGATTTTCCCTTCAATTTTCTCTGCTGCCAGAGACAGTGGAAGGACCCTGGGCTTTGACCTTGGCTCAATTTATTGAGATCTAAAGAAAAATGAACCACACTCTCTAGAATCCAGTCCTCTTCTGACTCAAATGGGGATGGTGACATGTTCCATTGGCTGTACTAGAAAATTGTTTTAGACCTTGGATAGGAAGAGGGCTTTGCATTTAAGTAATGATGTGCGTGACCACTCCAGAGCATTCAACTATCAACAAAAGCTTGGGTTTCTCAACCTCGGATGTGAAGAACAGATTCATTGTCCAGCCAGGTGTTATGGGGACAGTCATGGTAGCAATTGCACATACAGTCATGCTAGAGAGAGGGGGGGGGGATGATTTTAATGGGGCACACTCGTAACATCAGCTGCCACATTATTTAGGAACCAAACCACTACTGATGTTTCAAATCAATTAAAATTTCTATCAATAGCTGGAGAAATGGCTCAGTGGTTTAGAACACTTGCTGCTTTTGCAGAGGATCCAGGTTCAATTTCCAGTACCCACATGGTGGCTCACGACTATCTGTAACTCCAGTTTCAGGGGATCTGATGCCCTCTCTTGGCCACTGAGGACACCAAGTAGGCACCAAGAGAACAAACATGCATGAGAGCAAAACATTCACACAGACAAAATAAAATTAATAAACCTTTTCTGTATTGGATTTTTTATCATTCTAGTTTAAGGCAAATTATTAAAATGCTTAGCAAAAAGTAATACAAGCAAATCTTTTAAATTAAGCATTCTTCACATAAACACAAGATCAAATTAAAAACATCCCTGCTGCTTTTAACTGCTTTGAAATAAGTTTTGGTTTTTTTTTTTTTTTTTGGTGTGCTTTTTATTGTTTTTGGTTTTTGTTCTGTCTTATTTGATTTTATTTGTTTGTTTTGACTTTTTTGAGAGAGAAGTAACATGAAATGGAATGGGTAGGAGTTGGATGCGGTGAAAGAATAGGATCAGAATAGATTGTATAGTTTTTTAAAATAATTAAAAAAATAAGAAAAAATTAAAAAAATTGTCTGTAGGCCAAGAATGGCTGAAATGTTACAAAAGACCAATAAATGCTAACAGTGTGCTTTGCTCGTTAGCTGTTTCCTCCAGAATAGAAAGCAATTGTGGCTTACACTTCTGCTAATAGCCCCCAAGCACGAAAGAACACAGCTCTGGGGTGATGTGGGACTGCAGAGGGAGTCTCCAGGGTGGGCTTAGTGCCTGAAGGACTCAGCCTCCAAGGGGGACAGCCCTGGGTTTTCTACAGATAGAAACAGAGTTGTCAGCAATGCATGCTCATTGTGTTTCTTGGGGACTTATTAAGAAAAATGCTCTGGGGTCATTAGAGGGGGCATGTGAGGGGCATCTGTGGAGTCAAAAGGGGCTTTCTTCTTGGAGTTCTCAGAGAACTGAAACCCACAGCAGGCCCACCCAGTTTCTCTACCTCCCAACACGACTGCTGTGCTTGGGCTACCACCGACCTCTCAGGCGTCTGCATAGGCAGGTCCAATAGATACCCATACCCCACACTTTCCTAATGTCTTTTCACCTGTTTATAAAAATGCCTTGTGTGTTTCTTCAGGAAATTTCCTATTTATTTTCAGATCTTAAAAGTTTAAGAATTCTTAATACCATGGACTAAGCATTCAACTCTGGCCTTAGAGGCAAAGAGGACATCAACCTGTACAATGGAGTCTTGTTTGGGGTAGAACCAAACATGACTGGCAAAAAAAAAGTCAATGAAGTGATTCCTAATGATGTTCTTCTATACTCATACATCAGCGCCTTGTCCAGTCATCATCAGAGAGGCTTTCTCTAGCAGCAGATGGCAGCAGGTGCAGAGACCCACAGACAGACATAGGGAGAAAGAGTCTAAATTGGAGTTCTCCATTGGGTCCCTTCCCACAGAGCTCAGAGAACCCTGCAGAATGGGGGAGGAAGAATTGTAGGAGTCAGAGGAGATGGAGGACAGGAGAATATGTCCCACAGAATCAACTGAGCAGGGTTCACATGGACTCACCAAGCATGGGACCTGTGTGGATCTGCAGCAGATACTCTGTGTAAATGTTATGATTGTTAGCATGGCGTTTTTGTGGGATCTCCTAACAGTGGGAGCTGGTGTACCTCTGCCTCTTTTTGCCTGCTCTTGGGACTCTTCCTCCTATTGGGTTGGCTTGTCCAGCCTCGATATGAGGGCTTTGCCTTGTCTTATTGTATCTTGTTTGGTCCTGTTTGGCTGCTGTCTCCTGGAGGCCTGCTCTTTTCTGAAGAGGAAATGGAGGGGGAGTGAATCTGGGGGAGAGGAAGCTGGGATTTGGAGGCTGGGAGGAGTGGAGAGAAGGGAAACTGTGGTTGGGATGTATTGTATGAGAGAAGAATCTATTTCCAATAAATTATTTTAAAAGGAAGAATGGAAGAAATCTTACAGAGTACAGCCTGCATCTTGGCCTTGAATACTTTGAACAGAAAGATCTGTTAAGATGTATCAAATACATTTCCATAAAGTTATCTCAAATGCAAATAGCTTGGATGTCTTTTCTCTAGTTCATGGTAAAACAAAATAAAACAAAGTAATATCAACAAAGCAAAATTATTTCTTAAAAAGTCATAACCCACTCAAAATTGAGACTAGAAAGGGACTTCCTTGCTCCAATAAAAGACATCTACAAAAACCCCCATGTAACTTCACACACAAAGATGCTGAGGTACATAAGACTTTGTGTCTAAAACAGGGGGCTGGAGAGATGAGAGCTTGCTGCTCTTGCAGAGGATGGGAGTTTGGTTCCTAGCACCCATGCCATGTGGCTCACAGAAACCTATAACTTCAGCTCTAGGGCATCTGACACCTTCTACCCTCCATGGGCATCAGTCACACAAGCAGTTCACATATATATGCAGACATTTACACACACACACATACACACACACACACCACACACACACATTTTTAATCCAAATCAACCGTCCAAATACACACACACACAAACAAACATATAAAAAAACCTCACCCAACATTGTGGAGCATGCCTTTAGTCCCAGTGTGGTCTACATAGTGAGTTCCAGGATAGTCAGAGCCTATGTAGAGAGACCCCATCTAGAAAAACAAAGAAATGAAAAGAAAAAAGAAAGGAGCTGGAGAAATAGCTCAGTGGTTAGGAGCACTGACTGTTCTTCAGTTCCCAGCACCCTGTGGCATATTACCCCTGTCTATTGTTATAGTCCCAGGGAATCCAATGTCCTCTTTTGGTTTCAGATGTACATGTAGACAAAACACCCATTTACATAAAATACACATTTTTTTTTAGATTAAAGAAAAAGATCTTCTAGAACTAACAAGTTTGGCAAAATGTTGCAGGCACAAATAATAGCCATTTCAGCAAAAATGATGCTTATGGGGAAATTCTAAGTTATAAAATTCTGTATTGAGGAGGAGGAGGAGGAGGAGGAGGAGGATCTCAACTCACTAACTTAAGAAAGTGACTATATAAAAGAAAACCACCATGGTGTGATGGTTCATGCCTGAGACTTCAGCACTTAGGATCCTGACGCAGGATTGCTGACAGTCTGAGGCTGATCCAGGATAGAGTAGGAGATCTTATTTCATCAATCAAATGCAAAAGAGAACAAGCAGGAAGCAAACTATCGGGAAAGCAAAGATTCAAGCATAAGTAAAACGGGAGGTAGAAAAACATCAGAGAAATGAATGGAATAAAGAATGGTTTCTTCAAAAGATCAATGAATTGACAAAAGTGAGATTGGCCAAAGGAAAAGCAGAGAGGAGATCAGTTATTAAAACCTGCAGTGAAAGAGGGAACCTTACTAAGGGGCTCCCACAAAGATTATAGGGAAGTACTACTAATAATGTACTCCAGCAAGTCAAGTAGCCTTAAGGCTTGTCAAATTTAGGAAGATAGAAAGTAGTAGAACTGTTTAAAAACGGAGTAGAAAGTTAAAATACAGCACATTAGCTGATTTAATTAGTAATTTATCCACTTCTCAAAGAAGAGCTCAAGGACCAGGTGGTTCACTGACAACTCTGCCCATGAAGCTCAACACCAATCCTTCCAAACTTTAAAACAGACAAAAGAGAAAGTAGAAATTCCAACACATCCTTCACCAAAGCCAAGACATCAGGAGAAAAGACAACTATAAATTGACATCTCTCGTAAATATTGACTAAAAGCTCTCAAGAACATGTAAAATAATTTTATCTAATAATGTAATAAATATTGTCAAGAAAACTGCTCCAAGGTCATTAGTCAGACTTAAATCACAGCACTTATGATTTATCCACAGATAACTGTGGTTTCACCTCCTCATCTAAGAAGCTCCTCTTTGCAGCAGACAGAGACCATTACAGAAAATCACAACTAGTCAAAATGCATAGAGCAACTGATTTTGGGTTGTCCAGCCCAAGTTAATACATCTACAACACAAACTCCACACCTAAGGCTCAACGGAACATCTTGGGAGAGGGGGTAGAAAGACTGTAAGAACCAGAGGACTAGAAAATTGCTATGTGATTGTGTCTCACAATTGGTAGGGAAGCTTCACTCCCAATAACTCAATGATAGGGCTTCCTATCTTATTTTTTTAATAGGATCTCTCACTGAACTTGAAACTCACCAGTTAGCTAGGCTGAGTGGCCAAGGATCTGTTTGTCTTTGCCCCTAACCACTAAGAATTAGGGTTACAGATATAGTACCCAGATTTTACCTGGATTCCTGGAATCCAAACTCAGATCCTTATGCTTGCTCAGCAGACACTTCAACAACTAAGCCATCTCCCCAGCCCCTATTCTCAGGTTTTATATACCTTCTGTGCCATGGGCTATTCCAGGTTCTATCACAGCCTTTCTAAGCCCTGAGCACATCTTTCATCACCTTACCCTGGCACCCAAGGTCCTCACACTCAAGACCCTTGACTTTCCCAATCCAAGGTCCTTTGGAACCCATGACCTCTTCATATTCTATCTTGAAATCCAGTGGGGACAGATTTATGAGCATTGGTTGGAATAAGTCAATTGGAACATCACATCCAGCCTAAATTATATGCATATTTTATCACATTTACTTCACATGTGCTCATAGTTAACCCTATAACTACCCTATACTATTATTGTTTCAGTTTGGTGTTGTGGAAACCGAGGTACAGAGGGTTGGTGTCTTGTCAACTATTACTGTATTATTAAGTGGTATAACCAGGATTTGATTGCCGGAATTCTTGGATTTTTGCTCTCAAGTAGAGTATTTATCCATTGCCTCATCTTGGCCCAGGCTTCATGAAGAATCCCTCTGTTGCTTAAGTCATGTTCCTTTTCCCCCAGAAAGACAAAGTATTTCAGGACTACAAAATTTCAGGACACAACGTAGCCCAGTGCCCAGCGGAGCATGATAGAGAATGAGACACTTTGGAGGCCAAGGGCAAGAGCTCCGGTGCTTGACCCCCACAGGCCCCGAGAAACACATTCATTTTTATGACCCATGGAAAGCTTCCCCAACATGTATGTCCAGCCTTCATCCTTCCAAGTCTTCCCTGTGTATGTGTGCATGTTCACATGTATATGCAGGTGCATGTGCACATAGGTCTGAATATCAACCTTAGTTTGCTACCCAGGTGCTATCCACCTTATTTAGAGACAGAGTCTCTTGTTGGCCTGGAGCTCACCTATGAGGCTAAGGTAGCTGGAGAGCAAACCCTAAAGATCCCACAGTCTCTGCTTCCTCATCTGTGTGAATGCAAGTACACATCACCATGTCTGACTTTTACATGGATGGGTTCTAGGCTTTAAACTCAGCTCCTCATGTGTGGGCAATAAGTTATTTACCAGCTAAGCCCCCTCCATAGACCCTGGCCTTGTATTTACTCCGCTTCATTTTCACACATCCATCTCCACTGGACAGCAAAAAAGGAAAGGACTCAGGAACAGAGGACTTGGGAGGATCAAGGACTTCGCTATGGGGCCTTCTGTGCCAAGGGAAATGGTGAAATGTGTGCTCTGGGTCTGGGAGGGCTTCAGTGAGACCCAGAGGACCCGAAGGCCCTGAAGGCTCATTAAGAAGCTTGTCTTCTCTGAGAACTGGGAGCAGAATGTTAAAGGAAAACCTAGCCTGCTCCTGGCTCAACCTTTACACAGAGTCCGGGACAGGTAAGGAAGGGAGAGGCAGAGGTAGTTGCCTGAGATACACAGTCACACAGTCCTACCCGATGTGTTCCATCTGTCCCCATCAGCCCCACCCCATCTCCCATCCCCAACCCCAAAACCATCTGTTTGCACCACAGCTGCCTGCTTCCAACTCCCTTCTGCTCACACCAAGAATTTCAGCCCTGGCTTCTGTTCTCACTGATCTCTCTGCTGCTCTGGTCACTGATGTCTCTGTGTGGCTCTCTCTGTTTCTTTGCATCTCTTTATTTGTTGTTATGTTATTCAGTTGCAACAGAGAAAAGCAGGAGGAGGAGGAGGAGGCTGTGTCTGTGGAAACGAAGCAGTGGTTTCCCCTCAGCATTCCAGGATTTGGGTCCTTAGGTTGAGAAACAGGGCAAGGGGACTGACAGGTAGTGAAGGTAAAGGTGGAGATTAGAACTTACAGTAACGGCTTTAAAATAGCTTATTTGGGGCTTTATGAGAGTCAGGAAGCTGGAGGCAGACCCTGGAACTAGGAAGATGCTCGCAGTCTTGTTGGAGGACAGAGAAGTAGCAGAGTGGAGCCTGGCATACTAACCATTCCCTCCAGGGTGATCGTAATTGGGCTGACTCCTTCACCTATCCCTGGTTCTGTTACTGATCTCCATTCTGTACCATCCTTCCCATTTTCTCCATTCTGCATCAGAGTCTGGTCAGTTTTTTTTTTTAATCAGGGACTGACAATGAGATGCCTATTAGGAGTTTCTGCAGTAGCTTGGGCGCCGGGTTTAGGGGAAGCTGGAGAACAAGAGAAGAGACAAATGTGGCAAAGTCCTCTTTCCTTCCCTCTGGAGCATGCTGGAGACTCTACAACCCCATCATGAATGATCAGGACTGGCCACAGTGCATTCATGCAGGTGGCTGTTCAGTTTTTGTTGATTCTTTAATGGAGTCCAGAATCCCAGGACAGCTGAGCACATCTTAGAGCTGCTCCCAGTAACATGTCATTACACTAAAACCTTCCTTCTTGATGACTCCCAACTTCATCTCTTGGAACCTCTAAGGGTAAGACTTATCTGAGCCCACATAAAAAAGTTTGTCTGTGTCTCCACATGACTTGTAAGTTGTAGACTTACAGAGTGAGAACTCTGTTCTCTGGTTCTGGAATGCTCTTAACTTTTCAGTTCTATAGGAGAAATGTCCCTCTTTGTTTCAACCCTTCCCACACAATATTACCTCCAGATCCTTCCTTCTGGCCTGTTTTTATTTGTCCACAGCCCCCTTAAGGTATGGTCCAGGCACGAGAATGCTGTTCAGCATACAGGCTATGGCAGACACAGACTGTGTCACCAGTTCTGATTTACCAGGATCCTTTCTCAATGATGTAGCCTCATGCTGATCTGGTATTTCCCAATAACCTGCCATCTCACCTGGGCTTTCTATACTTGGATTGTTCTTTTCTTTTACACAGGGGCTCACTATGTAGCCCTTGAATTCTCTGTGTGACCCAGGTTAGCCTGGAACTCAATATCTTCTTGTCTCAGGCTTCTGGGTGTTCAGAGGTGTGTGCCATTATGGTTGGAAGTTTTAGTCAAATGAGGCAGGAAGGTTTTACACTTGTTCTGTAACATCTTTTTTGTTGGCATCAACCAGTGGTTTTATCTAGATGAGGCAAGGCATCTGATTTTCAACCCCTGGGTCAGATCTTCTTCACTTTGTACACAAGCTGCCACGAAGAAAGAGTCGCTGAGTCTGGTCTATGGGAATGTAGACTTGAGCTCTCTGACAACCACAGTCTCATGCATCTGTGTCCACATCAACCTTACCTCTGTCCCTTCATTCCTGTCCTGCTGGACCTGCCACTTATGAAGCTTGTTTTTCCTCATAGTTCTTGCTATTTCACTTCTCTTTCATTTTGTTATCTCATCTTTTGGTGTACACATGCTCTGACCTCTTTTTCCACCTTTGCTAAGCTCCCCCAACCTCAGGTCTTGATCCTGACATCTCATCTCACTCATTTGCAGCCTAGTCCTCCCCCCGTCAGAACCCAGTGAGCTCTGACTTCCTCCTCAAAGCATGGGAGGTAGCTACTGCTCTGTCTTAAGTCAAAGTCAACTTTATAGAGTCCAGCAGGAAGACTCTTGCTTTGGGGGTGAGTAAGGAGAGGAAGATGCAGAACTGTTGAGTAACTCGTCTTAAAGAAAGTGTCAAAAGCTTCTAGAGGATCGATAAACACTGTTACGGTAAAATTTACTAAACTCTTCCCTTGTTTATGAAGTTGTGTATCCTTCCCACATCTCTGACTCTCTCAGATGTTTGAATCACCAAAAGACAGGCCTCTGGACAGGAGACAGGCCTTTTGACAGGAGGGGGAGTGTTTCATCCTCATCCCTACTCTGTAGCCTGCACCAGGGAGATGAGAAGCAGTGTAGTGTGTAAGGGTGGGGTCCCAAGAGAGAGGAAAGCAGGTGGCATTTGGGGAGACGATGGTAGGAAAGGAAAGGAAACGATGTGCTGGGGGCTCTGGCCTGAGAAGCTAAGTATTCCAAATTTAGACTTCAGTCTCTGAACTGGCATCAATCCCATGGATGATTAAGGTCTTAGAATGGGCAAAGCACCTGGATGCGCATTCTAAGCTGTAGTGCTTGGCCCATTTCTTTCTGCAGTGGAAGAAGAATGCAAGGCTTCTCCTGGGAGAATCACAGCTCTGTGTCAGAGTTCATCCTTCTGGGCTTCTCCAGGGATTTCCAAGTTAATGTAATCCTCTTCAATGTCTTCTTTTTCCTCTACCTCTCTACACTCGTGGGCAATGGACTCATTGTCACCTTGATCCACCTGGACTCCCGCCTCCACACACCCATGTATTTCTTCCTCAGTGTCCTGTCCATGCTGGATATGAGCTATGTCACCACCACAGTGCCCCAGATGCTGGTGCACCTTGTCTGCCAGAAGAAAACTATCTCCTATTCTGGGTGTGTGGCCCAGATGTACATCTTTCTGGTGTTAGGCATCACTGAAGGTTGGTTGTTCTCTGTCATGGCCTATGACAGATATGTAGCCATTTGCCACCCACTCAGATACAAGGTTATCATGAGGCCTTGGCTGTGTGGAGCAATGGTGGTCTTCTGTGGACTATGGGGTGTCAGCTGTTCACTAGTCTACACTGTCTTCACTATGAGGCTGCCCTACTGTGGCCCCAATGAGATCAATCACTTCTTCTGTGAGGTCCCTGCTGTTCTGAAGCTTGCCTGTGCAGACACATCCCTCAACGACCAAGTTGATTTTATCCTGGGTTTCATCCTTCTCCTGGTACCTCTTTCTTTCATCCTGGCCTCGTATGTCTGCATCTTTGCTACCATTCTGAGGATCCGCTCAGCCCAAGGTCGGCTGAAGGCCTTTTCCACCTGTGCCTCCCACATCACTGTGGTCACCATGTTCTGTGGTCCTGCTATGTTTATGTACATGAACCCTGGGGCCAACGCCTCCCCAGAGAGGGACAAGAAACTGGCCCTGTTCTACAATGTCATCTCTGCCTTTCTCAACCCTATTATCTACAGCCTTAGAAACAAAGATGTGAAGAGGGCTTTCCTCAAAGTAACAGGCTGGGGAGGAGCCACTGAGTAAGGCCACCAGAACACAAAAGGCTACAACTGGACCCCCCAAAACAGTCTGCAGCCCTCAATCCCTATTGCTCCTTATCACACAGGGGATGGGCAAGAATCACTGATGGGTAAGGGAGATGATGTGCAAATGTGGATTCCTGTATGACCTGCTCATATTCTAGAAGGTGGGCTATTCTCAAGCATCAAGGGATCTGCCTGGAGACAGAGGGCCAAGTGTCTGCTTCACTTCTGTTTCCAGGGCCAGCAGAGGCTGTGACACAAGGGAAGAATCGTTAACATGGGCTGTTGAGTGACAGTGCCTGATAATGGGGCCTATTAAATCAATGCAGGACGCCAATACAAGGCAATCCAAAGGACCCCAAATCAATAACTTCATGTCACCTCAACCAGGAGCCAGAATAGTCTTCAGAAGAGGGAAAGTGACCTCATGTCTCCATTCATGGTGGTAGAACGCCCTAACAGGAACAGCTAAAGGAAGGAAAAGTTCATATTGGCATGCAGTTCTAGAATATGTCGTGGTGGGGAAATGATGGCAACTGAGGAGCCCGAGGCAGCTGCTCGTGTTGCAGGCATCGTCAGGAAGCAGAGGAAAGTGAGTGCTCATGCTCAGCCTGATACCTTCTTTTTATTCAGTGCAAGACCTTGGTCTACAGAGTGGTGCTAACTACAGTTAAGGTGGGTCTTCCCACCTCAGCTAACCTAACCTAGATAAGCCCTCACAGGCATAACCAGAGGCTAACCTAATCCAGATAAACCCTCACAGCACCCTCAAAGGTTGTCTCCTAGGTGATTCCAGATCCCATCAAGTTGACAATATTCAACATCACATTAGGAATAAGATATAGGGGGACTGGGGATATGGCTCAGTGGTCAAGAGCACTGGCTACTCTTCCAGAGGACCTGGGTTCAAGTCCCAGCAAGCACATAGCAGCTCACAATTGTCTGTAATTCCAATTCCAGGGGACCCAACAACCATGGCAAAACACTGATGCACATAAAATAAAAATAAATAATTTTTTTAAAAAAGGAATAGGATATAGGGATTGTTCATCATCAATGCATCACTCTCCTGGGCCTCAGGATATATGATACACCAGATCCTTCAGCAGGCACCCTCTCAGTTCACAGTTGACACATTATCTGACTTAAATAATCAGGATTACAAGCTTGCACCTTGTAGACTGATGCCTTGTCTATAAGATTGGGATGATGGTAATGATTATAGCAAACAACCACCTTATGGGACTGTTATGAGAGGTCAAAATAGGTAAAGTTCTCTGCATGACGGTTGGCACGTTGAATCCCCATAAAAACATCACTGTTTTATTCTATTCCATATCTGTTCCTAACATCCCAGTTGTCAAGCAACATCTGAGACTATCTCAGCCCAGGGAGAGCAGCCATTCTGCTCTTAAGAAAGGACTAGCCAATAACAAAGCTTAGTGTTTGTTTGTGTTCCAGTCTGCTGTGGATTTAGTTAGAAACTCACCAACTCAAGTCAATAAAACACTGAAGAAAACATGACAGTCCCTCAAGATGTTGCCTGAAGACACCCTAGTGACAGCCAACTAGCACTGTTCCAAGGTTTTGTCATTAATATCCCACGTGATAGAACTTTTAATAAACCTTTGCTCAAGTCTGGACTGAATTGCAGTGGTGTTATTAAAGTATTTGATTTTAGAAGTTGCCAAGGCAGCAGGAATGGTGGTGCATGCCTGTAATCCCAGCACTGAGGAAACTGGGGCAGGAAGATTGCTGGATATATTTTCTAACAGTACAAAAGCCCAGCTTATGGCCCCGTAAAATCCCTGGCACCTTAAAAGAGGCATAGACAAGTTTGTTCTATAGAGTCTTGGGAAACTCTGTTGACTTCCCAGAGTCTGTCACACTCAGGGAGACAGTCTGGATTTGAAGAAGGTTTTCAGGTGACTTTACCTATCTTTTTGTTTTGTTTTGTTTCATTTTTTTTTTGAGACAGGGTTTTTCTGTGTAGTCCTGGCTGTCCTAGAACTCACTCTATAGACCAGGCTGACCTCTAACTGTGAGATCCACCTGCCTCTGCCTCCCGAGTGTTGGGATTAAAGGTGTGCACCACCACCACAAGCAGACTTTACCCATCTTTACAAGATCTACATTTTCCCTTCAAGTCTTTCCACCAGCAGGGGGCAGGAGGAAGGCATTCTCAGCATTTGATAATCCTTGGCATCTAATAGTCCATACAAGCACCCAGACTTTTCCTGCCCCAAATTCTGCTGTGGCTTTTGAGATACCAAAGTATCAAAGCACAGCAGGTTATTCCAAGAAATGCCTCAGTGAGACACTATCAAGTAAGAATCATTGAGTCTCCATCAACCAACATTATTACATAAAATAGTGAAGACTTCAGTAAAGGTAATACTGATTCCATCCAACCAGACTTTGGTGAAGACGGTTTGAATTCAGGAAGGACAGTGACAGGACAGCACTTGCTGGGTATGTTTTGGAAAACAGGAACCACATAGAAAGACACCCCTCCACCCTGCCCAGTGCACACAAATTGAAAGGATGGAGAAATATTAGAGGAGTTGATTGTGTTGCCCAGATAAGGATGACACACTGAGAGAGCCAAGGTGTTTAATTCATTCAGAGGACAGAGGTATTCAGAGTAAGGATGGGGCAGAACCAGGGGATTGCTGGAAGAGAGTGGGAGAGAGGAAATTCAGATCTCAGGGAGGGAAATGTCCTACTTACAAAAGTACCCACCAAAAAGTGCTTTGGTAAAGAGATCACGGAGCATTTCTTTTTTTTACTGGACCCTGTTTCAAAACAAAGCAAAGAAAAACACCAATGCCCAAGAGATGAGCGCTAAGAATTCAAAAACAAAGACTTTATTTGCTGGATGAAGGATGGAGAAGGAGTCCTGAGATGCAGCTCAGTGGCAAAGCGCTTGCCCAGCATGCATAAGGCGCTCAGTCTGGTCCATAGTACTAAAAAGAGACAAATGGGCTATTTGCTCACAAATGAGCTTGTCCACTCGGAGTTACAGATACACAGGAAAGCTGAGTGAAGGAAGCAGGAATGGCCTTTGTCAAGGACTAGCTAGACATCTTCCAGGAGCTTGAGTTTCACTTTTAAAACTGCTTTCCTGGTCTGGGCTTTGAGTAAATGGCAACTTGTAAGAGTTCTTAGCCTTTAAATGGGGGTGGAGAGGTGGGTGGGTGGGTGAACAAGATACATCTAGACAAAGGCAATCCTCTAGTTTGGTTCAGGACAGAATAGTTCCCAAATATTCAACATGTGCACACACAGAGCTGAGTAGGGTCTCACAAGAAGGAGATAGGCACAATGTAAAGACAAATATGCCCAACATTTTTATCTCATTTCAGCTACCCATTGCACATCAGCAGGCCAACAGCAGTAGCTTCCATGACCTTGCAAATCAGCCAAGGCAGCTGTTATCTTAACCCACACAGCAGAGATGTCACTTACTGCAAAATTAGTGTGAAGCTAACAATGTAATGCTCAGCTGTGTGGTCTCCAAAATTAATAATTTTGGTCAGCCTAGTTGGTGAGGTTAAAGTTTGTATAGGTTTTTCCTCCAGCAAAGTGAAATGAAGACATTTGGAGTTGACCTTAATTTTAGGGAAACAGATTTCAAATAGAAGCTTTGAGAAGTAGAGTTTAGACCAAGACTAAGGTCAGCCTGAGAGTGAATACATGGGGTGATGGATGCTATGGTGGTGAACATTTTGGATGGTAATGTAAGAAATGGTGTATACAGAGTTCAAATCCCATCTCCTTTGCGTACCAGTTGTAGGGCTTTGTCTAGAGGCCCCTAGCCTCTCTGAAAACTAGTTTAATAAGCTTCAAGTTCCCCTTCAGTGAAATGAAGGTTTTGTTTCCAAATGTTAGAGAAATTATATTTCTGTGCCAATCAGGAGGAAGAGACTGTCCAGTCCATTGAGATAGATAAATAGATAAATAGATAGATAGATAGATGATGGATGGATGGATGGATGGATAGATAGATAGATAGATAGATAGATAGATACAGACAGGCAGGCAGACAGACAGACAGACAGACAGATAGATAGATAGATAGATAGATACATGGATACATAGATACATAGATAGATAGATGGATAGATCGTTGGTGGTGTGTTGGAGACTGACCCAGGACTGTTTGACCCAGGACTGTTATGTCTTGAGTTTTTCTGCTTCATGGAGTCTTGCAAAAACAGGGTGTCCTTGGCCTAACCCACAAAATGTATGTTTAGATAGGCCACCTGGAATAAACTGTAATCACCCAGCTGCAAGAGCCTGGGACCAAAAACACCCCACCCTGACCACCCTGACTTTTTCTCAAAATTTTCCACTCTCCCCTCCCTGCTCCCCCTCCCTGCCTGAAATCCTGCTTATAAGCTGCAACATCCTGCCAATAAAGGAGACCTTGATGTGACTCAGACTGACTCTGTCTTTCTTTATGCGCCTGGTCTCCTTCTCCTCTCACCCCCATTGGCTTTCAGGTGGTTCCCTCCTTGAGACCCTCAAATAACCTGATCTGCTGGATGGGTCAAGTGGCGCCCAACGTGGGGCTCGAGGCACGGTGACTTACCAGACGACAGACGAAAAGAAGGTCCGGCCGGACACACACACACACATTTTGGTAGAGGCGCCCGGACAGCATCACTCGTGCGAGGTGGGCTACCTTGAGGTAAGACTTGTCGTCCCATAAGCCATGGGCAAAGTTCTGTCTAAAGAAGCTCTCTTCATAAAGGAGATGAAGGATAATCTCAGGGAGAGGGGAATAAGAGTAAAAAAGAAAGACTTGATAGAATTTTTCTGTTTTGTGGAGGAAAAATGTCCCTGGCTGGTTATCAACGGCCCGGGCATTCACCCTCTGATTTGGAATAAAGTAGGAAAAGATATCAATAATATGCTCAAAGAAAGGGAAAATATCCCCGATGCATTTTTCAGCTTCTATGGAGTAATAAGAGATATCCTAAAAGACTCAGAAAAGGATGGTAGAGTGTCACGTTTACTGGCACTCGCAGAGGACCTATTAAATGATGTATCCTATCCAAAAGAAAAAAAGGGTGAAATAGCTTCAGATAAGGCAGGTCAGAAAAATGAGAGGGTTAACGCCACAGCCAACACAGACAGACGGGACAGAACTGATGGTAAAAGCGAAAACAAAAGCAGCCTCATCAACAAGGCAACAGGGGAGACTGGCTCTCGTGCTCCTTCTCTAATAGATGAGCCCGTACTGGAAAAGGACTTGGACCCCCCTTTAATCAGACCTCCCCCTCCCGTTAAGTCTCTGTATCCTGTTATCCACAAAGACAAGGGTGATCATTGGCTAGATCCCACCTCGGAGACCAGCTTAGAGGAGGAGGCAGCCTGCTATGGGAGGGAGAGATACGATCCACTTAGGTCTCAGACTCTAACGGCCCTCAAGAGGTGCCTTCCGGTTACCGGAGGGTCAAATGTCTTACAATGGCCTCCCCCTCCTCTGCCTGAATTTGTCCCTTCTGCCCCCTTAGATCCCCCCTCATCGTTACCTGGGGTCCAGAGCCTGCTTGCCACCAAGGAATCTCTTTTAGGTCAAGTCTGTAGTCTAAAGGAGGTCCTTTCATTAAAAAGGGAGCTTAAGGACCTCACCTACCAGATTCAAACTCTACAGACTGACCTCACCAAAATGGCCTCACCTCCTAAAGTAAGCACAAAAGGACATAGTACTCAGAGGCGGGCGCCTGCAGTATCCCTCTCCTTCCCAGTAATAACTCGCTCGACTGGTCAGCCTCAAAGTACTGGGGAGGCGGGACAGTCAGGGGAAACAGAGGAACCAACAGAACACCCAGACTCGTCCAATGACCAGGAAGGAGGGGACATAGAGAGAAATGATGGGGAGACTGATAATGCGGCTTCGGGCTCCAAGGAGGAAGCTGAAGCTGAACCGGCAGATGACAGGGGAGAGCCAGGAGAACCTAATGGTCGCGGCTCTCAGGGCTCCCATATTTTTAAGAAACTAAAACTTAAACATCTGAAGGATTTACATTCAGCTGTTAAAAATTATGCCATTAATGCCCCGTTTACCATCTCAGTCCTGGAAGGACTTGGACAGGGAGGTAGTCTCCTTCCCCATGAGTGGAATAAGATTGTCCAATCAGTCTTGACTCATAGCCAATATTTGACTTGGAAGGCCGAATTTATAGATAGGGCTGAAACACTTCTGGTCCATAGACAAGCTGACAGGGCGAGGCAATTTCACCACGGAAAATAAACAGAGAGACTTGCCGGTAGGACTCTTGGCACAAACCTCCCAAGCAGCTCTAGCGGCATGGCGGGCTGTCCCCTCCATGGGGTTGGCCAGCACTTCACTGTCCAAGATAATACAGGGAGCTAATGAGCCTTATGCTCAATTTGTAGCTAGACTATTGGAAGCCGCTGAGCGGATCTTGGGAGAGGATGGTGCTGAAAACACCATGGTTAAACAACTGGCTTTAGAGAATGCCAATGCAGCCTGTAGAGCCACCTTGAGGGGCAAAACTCAAACAATGGACCTTAATGGCATGATTAAGCTGTGCAGTGAAGTAGACTCTTTTGAACACAAAATTTCAAAATCCATCAGTCTAGCCATAGGTGCTGTCCTTCAGCCCATGGCTGGGAAGTCAGGAGGAGCAAAAAATTGTTTTAGATGCGGAGCCCCAGGCCACTTCGCTCGCCACTGTCCCACCAACCCCAGGCCCACCAACCCCAATCCCGGGACTTCTTCCCCCAACTCTGACCCTCGCGGTCCAGCCCCCGAGGTATGCCCCCAATGTAGGTGGGGACGGCATTGGGCTAGTGATTGCCGCTCCACGTATGACAGTGCAGGCCAACCCCTGACTGCGGTTCAGGGAAACGGGCTGAGGGCCCCGCTCCGGGGGCCCCCCTCCGCAGCAACCATCCCCTCTCCAGTCAGGAACCAACAACCCTTTTGCCCACCCTCAGCAACATGTCCTCAGGGCAATCTAACCCACCTTGCTCAAGCTTATCTAGAGCCACCCCAAGCAGCGCAGGATTGGACCTCTGTTCCTCCGCCACCCGAATTGTAACTCCAGAAGAAGGAATCGTAGTGATAGAAACGGGGGGTTTCGGTCCTCCCCCACCCGGCATGTTCTTCCTTGTCATCGGCCGAGCTTCCAGTTCGATACAGGGGCTAACAATCACCCCATCCATAGTTGATGGCAACTACCATGGAGAAATAAAATTTCTGGCTTCAGCCTCTCGAGGCCCAGTCACTATCCCCATGGGTCAACGAATAGCTCAGGCCCTACCACTCCCATTAACTGGGAAATTTCAACATAAAAATCCCTCCCGTGGTTCCTCTCATCCCGGTTCATCTGACATATTCTGGGTACAGCAACTGACTGAAAGCCGACCCACTATAAAACTTCTGTTAGACGGGAAACCCTTCCTTGGCCTTCTGGATACTGGTGCTGATGCTACCGTTATCTCGAGAAGACACTGGCCCGCCGCATGGCCTTTGGAGCCCACAGCCACCCATTTAAAAGGGATAGGGCAGACACAAAATACCCTTCAGAGTTCAAAAATATTACAATGGAAGGATCCTGAGGGGAACACAGGGACCGTAAAACCTTTTATAGTTGAGGGATTGCCAGTCAGTCTGTGGGGCCGTGACATTATGACTCAGATGGGAGTCATCATGATGAGCCCTAATGACAAAGTGACCCAAATGATGTTAAAAACGGGCTTCTTATCAGGAAAAGGTCTGGGGAGGCATGAACAAGGGCCCACACAACCTATTATGGCCAAGCCAAAATTAGACAGAAAAGGATTGGGTACGGGTTCTATGGACCTTTTTTCCTAAAGGACACTGCTCTCCCTGCACGCCACGCCGACAAAATAACATGGAAGTCAGATGACCCGGTGTGGATAGACCAGTGGTCCTTGCCTCAAGAGAAGGTCCAGGCTGCCCTTCAGTTAGTGCAGGAACAGTTAGACCAAGGGCACCTCGAACCTTCTACCTCCCCATGGAATACTCCTATTTTTTGTCATCAAAAAAAGGACTGGAAAATGGAGGTTATTACAGGATCTTAGAGAAGTTAACAAAACTATGATGCCAATGGGGGGGTTGCAACCAGGGCTACCCTCGCCTGTAGCCATCCCCAGAGGACATGCCAAAATAGTTATTGATATTAAAGCTTGCTTTTTCTCTATTCCCCTTCATACTGCTGATTATAAAAGATTTGCCTTTTCTATTCCCATTACTAATCAGATTGGACCAAATCCATGCTTTCAATGGAAGGTCCTGCCCCAAGTAATGGCCAGTTCACCCACTCTTTGTCAGAAATATGTGGCCCAGTCCATTGATCCAATTAGAATACAGTTTCCTGAGGCTTATATTATCCACTATATGGATGACTTGTTGATCACCCTGAGACAACGGAAAGGACACATCTAGTATCACAGAGCTTGGTACGGGCCTTACAAGACAGAGGGTTCCACATCGCCCCGGAAAAAATTCAGACACAATTTCCTTTTCTGTTCCTGGGGTACGAATTACACCCTGAGCTTCTCTATACTCAAAAGATTCAGATCAGGAGGGATACTTTACTCTGCCTCAATGATTTTCAAAAACTACTGGGAGATATCCAATGGCTGTGGCCTTACCTAAAAATGACAAAGGGGGACATACGTCCTCTTGAAGATATCCTCAAAGGAGATTCTGATCCCCTCTCTCCCCGACACCTCATTGTGGAGGCGGAAAAGGTACTCAGTAAAGTTGAGTTGGCCATCACCCAGCAACATGTCGGGTTTTTCTCTCCTGCCTTCCCCGTGCATTTAATAGTCTTTTCTACTGAGTTTGCCCCCACTGGCTTGTTATGGCAAGAGTCTGTGTCCTTACTTTGGGTACACATCCCGGTTGCTAAAAGAAAAGTTCTTCCTTTGTATCCCCTGTTAGTGTGCCAATTAGTAATATTGGGAATAAGAACCTCCACTAGATATTTCGGGAAGGAACCTGACATTACTACTATCCCGTATGATAAAGAAAACCTAGAATGGCTAGCTGCACATCACCCGGAATGGGCTACACTTGTTTGTTCCTATGTGGGAAAAGTCGATACCCAGATGCCTAGTGATAAGTTGTTACAGTATTTTTCTTTCACCCCCTTTCTCATTCTTAAAAATACAAAGCTAAAGCCAGTTCCCAATGCTTGCACAGTATTTATAGATGGATCAAAGAATGGTCAAGCTGCATATGTTTACAACCAGCAACAAAGAGTTATAAAAACACCTTTTAAGTCCGCCCAATTGGTGGAGCTTTACGCCGCTCTAGCGGTGTTCGAAGCATTTGAGGCACGTCCCCTTAACCTGTATTCAGACAGTAGATATGTGGGGGGAGCCCTGCAGGTCCTGGACATGGTGCCAGTAATTCAGCCAAACACCCAAACTTTTGAGATGTTTTCAAAGATTCAGAGATTGATCCGCCAAAGGTCAAAGCCCTTTTTTATTGGGCACATTCGTGCTCACACTGGACTGCCTGGGCCTCTAGCACTAGGGAACGAACTTGCAGACGCTGCTACATGCTCGCCCCTAGTTCTGCTTATAGAACAAGACCAGATCGCAGCTGCCCGCAAAGCCCACCAATTACACCACCTTAATGCCCAGACCTTGAGACAAAGGTACTCACTCACTAGAGAGCAGGCTAGAGAAATTGTCAAAGCTGTGAAAAATGCCTAGTGTTTTTGCCCGAGCCCCATTATGGGGTAAATCCCAGGGGGCTTGTTCCAGGACAGATTTGGCAGATGGATGTCACTCATGTCGCTTCCTTTAGAAAACTAAAATATGTACACGTTACCATCGATACCTTCAGCGGGTTTGTTAGTGCCTCCGCTCACAGTGGGGAGGCCACTAAGGATGTCATCAATCATATGCTACATGTTTTCACTGTGCTGGGACAGCCAAAATGCATAAAACTGACAATGGCCGGGGGTACACTAGCAATAGATTTAAGCAATTCTGCTTGCAATTGGGGATAAAGCATGTCACTGGAATACGCTATAACCCGCAGGGACAAGGCATTGTGGAATGGGCTCACCAAACCCTAAAGAATACTATTAGTAAACTCAGCTCACAGGAAACCCTGTTCCCTATCAAGGGGAACCAAAGGATGTTGCTTGCACATGCCCTCTTTGTGTGAAATTTCTTGACTTTGGATGGCTTGGGAAAATCTGCAGCCGAACGGCACTGGCACCCAGAGACCAGCCCAGGATACACCCAGGTACTCTGGAAAGATCCCATCACTGGGAAATGGGGCGGCCCGGACCCAGTATTAATCTGGGGAAAAGGGTCCGCATGCATCTATGACACCAAGGAAAATGGGGCCTGCTGGTTGCTCGCAAGATTAATTAAACCCTACTCTGTAAAAAGGGTCCCCTAAAAATAAATAATAATCTTGGGTCCAGGAATTAGCCCTGAGACATGAATCTTTCTTTTGCAGGTACACCTGTGACTCAAGGAAGGAGAAGGACCATGAGTGCTCTCATCGCTCTCCCAGCATGCCTCAAGACCAGGAAAACCCGCCTCTATGCTTCTCCTTTTCTTTTGATTTTGACCGCCATCTCTATGGCCCAGGCCAGTCCCTATGCTTTTAAAAGACTCACTTGGCAGGTCACCTCTCAAACTGGGGAAACGGTCTGGCAGAGTCTGCCAATCACGCCCCTTTGTCATGGTGGATGGAACTGACCCCTGATTTTTGTCAATTGGCTGTGGGATTAGACACTTGGGACATCCCAGATAAAGGTATCAACGAGTTAAATACAAGTCGTGGTAGCTCCCCTCATAGTCAGCGCGCCTAAACTGGATGCAGCAGTCCCACCGCATGCTGTCGACTTGCCCAGTCTGACTTTTATGTCTGTCCCAGAGATGGTAGAAATCCTGCCCAGGCATATAAATGTGGAGGATTCGAAAAATATTTCTGTGCCTCATGGGGATGCGGAACAACTGGAAGTGTCTATTGGCGCCCTTCATCCTCCTGGGCCCCGATAACTGTTAAGCGAAATTATAACAAGATCTATGCAGGGGCCAGTGGATGCTACTGGAACAATATACCAAAATCCTTTATGTGGGGACTGTCCCTTCCCCTCAACATCTCTTTTACTGAGAAAGGAAGATCATTTTCAGGTTGGGCTACAGGCCGCACCTGGGGCCTGCGATGGTATCAGTCGGGCTCAGACCCAGGAGTTACGTTCAAAATAAAATTACAAATAGAAAATCTTAACTCTGTCCCCATTGGACCAAATCCAGTCCTCCCCAAAACTCTGGGCAAGCTCCCAGCCCCAGCCAAAGCAGCGGCTACCCCAGCACCTACTCCGGTAGGCACCCTCTCCTCCTCTCTACCAAATGCCTCCTCCTTTACCCCACAGACCACAGATAATAGACTGTTTAGCTTAATACAAGGAGCATATATGGCCTTAAATACTACAGGCCCAGATAAGACCTTGAATTGCTGGCTTTGCCTTACCTCCAGCCCCCCTTATTATGAGGGAATCGCCTTTCAGTCTGCTGCCAGCAACCTCTCCTCCCCTAGCAGGAGGTGCCAAGCTAACCCTCATAGATTGACGCTCTCTGAAATCTCGGGGCAGGGATTCTGTTTGGGTACGGTACCATCGACTCACCAACATCTCTGCAACCAGACAATAACACTCACCAAGGGAAGCTACTATCTTGAGGCACCCAATGGGTCCTACTGGGCCTGCAACACCAGATTAACCCCCTGTGTGTCTGCTCAGATATTTAATAACTCCCATGAATTCTGTGTACTTGTTCAGCTGTGGCCTCGTGTCACGTATCATGAGGAAAGCTCAATGACAGAATTCTTTGAACAGAGGGGCAGATACACCCGAGAGCCTGTATCTATGACTATTGCCCTCTTGTTAGGCATCAGAGGCATTGCTGCTGGAGTTGGTACAGGAACCACCGCTCTCGTACAAAACAACCACCTGATGCAGTTACAAATGGCCATGACCACCGATCTAGAGGCTATAGAAAGGTCCATCTCAGCCCTTGAAAAGTCACTCACTTCAGTTTCAGAAGTAGTACTACAAAACAGAAGGGGTCTAGATCTGTTGTTCCTGAAGGAGGGAGGTTTATGTGCCGCCCTAAAGGAAGAATGTTGCTTTTATGCAGACCATACTGGTATTGTCAGAGAATCCATGGAAAAATTGAGGGAAAGGCTAGCTCAGAGAAAGAGGGAATTTGAAAATCAGCATGGATGATTTGAAGATTGGCTGCAAGGATCCCCTGGCTCCCCACCCTGTTACCCACCATTTTAGCTCCTTTGATTATTTTTCTTCTCCTCATCACTTTGGCCCCTGGGCTTTTCAGCGGTTGACTCGATTTATCAAAAGTCAGATTGATTCGGCCTTACCACAGCATATTTCGATTCACTATCATAGACTAGACACAGAGGAGAGCGGCCAGGAGCCCCCTCAAAGACTCAGGTTCAGTGTCCTCGAGTCCTAACATCCCTTGGTTTCATTAGGACCATGATGAAGATGCCCCACACAGACCCCTCGACTCGGGCGAGGCCGCCCCTGTGTGAGAGAACGCTCCAGGCATGATTGGAGTGCAGCTGTGACTGCACAGGCTGGGGACATGGGTGCCCTATTATCCCGAGAGCCTGGATTACATTCCCCATTGCATAATGGTTGTGTGGTAGCAGCCTAACGCTCAGCGCTTAGCAATTTCCATTCCCTCCAAAAACCGCACAGTCCGCTGATTCCCGCACCACGGGGACTCCTGTAGTGTTTGAATCTGGGGAGACATTGTCTCCTGGACCTCTTTTCTCATAGCATAGAGGGACAGGGCCCCTGTAATCCTCCAGAAGCCATTCCTTCAGACCCCCAGACCTCTTAAAGCTCGACCACAAACGTGGTCCATTTTAAAGAAAAGAGGGGGAATTTGTTGGAGACTGACCCAGGACTGTTTGACCCAGGACTGTTATGTCTTGAGTTTTTCTGCTTCATGGAGTCTTGCAAAAACAGGGCATCCTTGGCCTAACCACAAAATGTACGTTTAGATAGGCCACCTGGAATAAACTGTAATCAGCCAGCTGCAAGAGCCTGGGACCAAAAACACCCCACCCTGACCACCCTGACTTTTTCTCAAAATTTTCCACTCTCCTCTCCCTGCTCCCCCTCCCTGCCTGAAATCCTGCTTATAAGCTGCAACATCCTGCCAATAAAGGAGACCTTGATGTGACGCAGACTGACTCTGTCTTTCTTTATGCGCCTGGTCTCCTTCTCCTCTCACCCCCATTGGCTTTCAGGTGGTTCCCTCCTTGAGACCCTCGAATAACCTGATCTGCTGGACGGGTCAATGGTGCATGCTTATAATCCCAAAACATGGGAGATAGAGGCAGGAGGTCTCAAGGATTCAAGGCCAGCCTTGAACAAATTAATTATTTATTATAAATGATATCTGAGGACCTGGAAGTAGAAGGAAAGACAAAGGGGAGGGTACAACAATGTGGACTTCTGCTCACCAAAGCTGACCTGGATACAGTTGCTGATGAGTGTCAACAGCACAGATCAACCTGAGCCCCAGATATTATTGTGGAGCATCCACCAGAGAACACCTTGGACATGGGTTTAAGCCAATAGAAAGTTTTTAGTAGCCAGGATCCCCGTGTAGCACCAAGCCTTTCTCAGGGTAAGCTTTTAAGTACAAAAAACATATTTTGATTTGACATACTCCAGTTATCAAGAATGATTATGGTTATCCAGAAGTGGAAGTATAGAAGCCAAAAGACAAGATTAGTACATATAGAGACTTTCTCAGAACTATGGAATTTGATAGATTAGGTCTTTGCTTTCATTTTTGGCTGGTGGGGCTAAGTGCTGAGTTTTACAGACTGAATGGCACTTCCATCATGGAGTTAGTTGTGCTAACAAGTGGGGGCTTGTTACAATATGGTACTATTCTCTAGGATGACAATCCAGTTACCTGGTGGCAGGTTGTCTACATTGGTTCACTTCTTTCATGGATAGGAAAACGCTTTGTCCTTACTGAAATACTTATTCTGATTATGGATTTGCCTTTCCAACACATAATGCTTCTGCCAAAACCACCATCTGTGAACTTACAGAATGCCTTGTCCGCCATCATGGTATTCCACACAGCATTGATTCAAATAAAAAAAAAACCACTTAACAGCCAGATAAGTACAACAGTGGACCCATACTCATGGGATCTATGGCGCTCTCTCTCTCTCTCTCTCTCTCTCTCTCTCTCTCTCTCTCTCTCTCTCTCTCTCTCTATATATATATATATATATATATATATATATATATATATATATATATATATATATAATTTTACATATCATCCATGGATCCCCTTGTCCTCCTCAACCCTCAGCCTTTCCCCCCAATCCACTCCCCATTCCCATCTCCTCCAAGGCAAGGTCTTCCCTGGGGATTCAGCTCAGCCTGGTAGATTCAGTTGAGGCAGGTTCAGTCCCCTCCTCCCTACACCAAAGCTGAGCAAAATGTCTCAGCATAGGCCCTAGGTTCCAAAAAGCCAGTTCATGCACCAAGGACAGGTCCTGGTCCTGCTGCCTGGGGGCCTCCTAAATAGTTCAAGCTAATCACGTATGTCACTTATCCAGAGGGCCTGATCAAGTTTCATGGGGGTTCTTCAGCTGTTGGTTCATAGTTCATGTGTTTCCACTAGTTTGGCTATTTGTTCCTGTGCTTTTTCCAATCATGCTCTCAATATCTCTTGCTCATATAATTCCTTCTCTCTCTTGCCAATTGGACTCTTGGAGCTCCACCTGGGGCCTGGCTGTGGATCTCTGCATCTACTTCCATCAGTCACTGAATGAGAGTTCTATCATGACAGTTAGGATGTTTGGCCAACCGATCACCAGAGTAGGTCAGTTCAGGCTTTCTCTAGGCCATTGCCAGTAGTCTATCATGGAGGTATCTTTGTGAATTTCTGGGGACCTCTCTAGCACTCTGCTTCTTCCTATTCTCATGGGGTCTTCACTTATCATGGTGTCTCTTTCCTTGTTCTCCCACTTTGCTCCTGATCCAGCTGGGACCGTACCCCGCCTATATACAAATGACAAACTGGCTGAGAAAGAAATCAGAGATACATCACCCTTTTAATAGCCACAAATGATATAAAATACCTTGGGGTGTCTCTAACTAAGCAAGCAAAGGACCTGTATGACAAGAACTTTAAGACCCTGAAAAAAGAAATTGAAGAAGATGTCAGAAAATGGAAAGATCTCCCATGCTTATGGATAGGTAGGATTAACATAGTAAAAATGGTAACTTTACCAAAAGCAATCTACAGATTCAATGCAATCCCCATCAAAATCCCAACACAATTCTTCACAGACCTGGAAAGAATAATACTCAACTTTATATGGAAAAACAAAAAACTCAGGATAGCCAAAAGAATCCTGTACAATAAAACAACCCCTGGAGGCATCATGATCCCTGACTTCAAGTGCTACTATAGAGCTACAATAATACAATAATAAAAACAGCTTGGTACTGGATCTATGGGTCTACAATAATAAAAACAGCATTCCCCACCACCCTGAAGCAGCTGGTCTGACAGAATGATGGAATGGCCTTTTGAAGACACAGTTACCATATAGCCAGGATGGCAGTAGCCTGGAGGACTGGGGCAGGATTCTCCAGCATGCAGTATAAGCTGTGGTCCAGCTATTCTACCAATGCCTGACTCGCAGTGGAAAGTCTCAGAATCTAGTAGTTGTTTCCAATCACAAGACTGGATGTCTCAGCTAGTCTTCATTGTATGTCAGAATCCTGAAGAAGTAGGCTGTAATACCAGGGAAGAGCGAGGGCAAGCAGACAAAGAAGAAAAACTTCTTTATTTTTGTCCTTTTTACAGACTGCCAAGAGAAGGTGTGCCTAGACTTAAGGTAAGTCTTAAGATAGGTTCTTCTTATCGCAATGATCCAATTAATTAAAAGTTCTCATAGCTGTGTGGCTCAGGCTCTGGTTGACAAAGACATTTGGTAATTAGCCAAGCAAGGCCACTCTGGATGTGGTAGGCAAACTTACACCCACTCCCAAAATATGGATAAATGAACACACAGTTAGCAATGACATCAAGCTAGCTGCCACCAGGAGCAGAGGCATTCACAGTGGGCCTCTGTATGACCTTGCAGACCTCAGGAACCATGCGGGGACCTTTGTGAATGAGTCCACCCAGCAGCTAGCTTCACTAGAGGATTTGAGGGGGTCAAGCAGGTAGCTGGGTGGGCAGAGTGCAGGTGTCCATGACAACATGGAAGTTGTAAACTGAAGTGTATTCTAAGTAGTCTAGTCAGAAACTCTCCACCCATGTGTTTCCCAGAACCATATTTTCCACCAATCACTCTACACTTCTCTGCTCGACTCCCACTTCCCCTCTTCCCTAGTTTCCTCTCCAACAGCATAATCAATAAAGATCACACCTCCCAGGATCCTCAACCTGAGTCCTTTTTAGGTACTCCACATGCATTGCAGCTTTTTAAGTGGGGGGAGAGCCTTTATTCACATTCACAACCTGAGTGCCCTGGGAGTCCCAGCATTTGACCCCACCTCTTCCCAATCACGGCTTCTTAAGGCCACCCCTATATTGGAGGTTATCATCCTTCAGTGTACAGCACTCCTCCAAGCAGCATCTCAGTATCTGTATGGACCTGGCCTCTGACCTATCCTATAATTCATCTCTGCCTCTCCTGCATATTCTACATGACTACAGGGACTTTCCTCCAATGTGTGTGTGTGTGTGTGTGTGTGTGTGTGTGTGTGTGTGTGTGTGTGTGTGTGTGTGTGAGAGAGAGAGAGAGAGAGAGAGAGAGAGAGAGAGAGAGAGAGAGAAAGAGAGAGAGATGGGGTGTGTGTTTTAGTGTGTAGCCCTGGCTGACTGGCCTGGAATGCTGTATGCAGACTAGGTTGGCCTCAAAGTCTTAGAGATCAGCCTGTCTTTATCTCCATAATGCTGGGATGCACACCACAACTCCCAGTAGCCCTCAGCTCTTTGAATAAGGGGAAGTCATTTTCTAAATTGAAGCTTATCCTCACTTCTCCTGCTCTTTCCATAGCTGGCTCATTCTATCCACAAGTATCAGCTAAATATCACTTCTTTAATGTCAAGACCATACTTGTTCACTCTTCACAATGACATTTCTGTCCTCCATTTTTCTCCATCAAAGAACCCTGTCTGTTCACTTAAGAAACTGCATCCTCATTTCTAAACAACTAATTTGATGTCTGTTTCCAGCTTATCTCTTGTTGCTGGTGGAAACAATGTTAACTGTGGGTTTACTTTATAAATCTGTCATCTCAGAGATCTATAGTAAAATAGGTTAAGGAGAAGTGCCCATGTAAGTCCACTTTGAAGACTAAAGCAGCTGAGGTCTGGAGTCTGCAGGGCATGGCAGAAGCAAAGATCATATCCACTCAAGAAAAACCAAGCTTGCCTACTGCTTGACTTTCATCTTTTTGTTCCATCTGGGTTCCCAGCCTATGAGACAGTAACACCTATAGGCAAAGAAGATCTTCTTCCTTGGTTGACTGATCCACATACCCAACATCTGTAGCAATACTACAAAGGCACACTGAGAAATGTGCTTACTAATTTTCTAGGTGTCTCTCAACCCAATGACCTCAGAGGTCAGGTGGCCATATGAGCAGGATCTACTGAGCATTCTCTTCTTCTTCCTAGCTCATTGATAGTTACCTTCTTACTGTGTTCCCATGGGGGAGAGGATAGAGAGACAGAGACAGAGAATGCCAGAGACAAAATATGCTTTGGAAACAAAGTTAAGGTGTTAATTTTATTGATTAATAAAGTGAGATTGAAGACCAAAGTCATTCATGTACTAACCAAGTCAGCAAGGTTGAGAGGAGAACCCAGGTCCACTAATGGCAAGGCTTGTGTCTTTGATAATACAATGTATAGCTCCCCAAATTTACTGACAAACCATATTGAATTCATGCATAAAGTCACATCTCTAAATGGCATAGGTTAGGCACACTGTGGGCTTAATTTTAGTGTTTGCAACGTGTATTGTTTATATATACTACTTTGTTTACATTGCTTGACACTCAACAGCTTCCATTACCATGTCACTTACACAGAGCATGGTCAATGCTTCTCATTGTTGTCATGGATGATACTGGTTTCTGTGGTAAAATCATAAATTCCATTATCTCTGTTCTTTGCTGCCCATGGTAGAGAGACTACATGCACCAGACCATTCCATGTGATCCCAATTGCTTCTAGGTGGGAAGAAAATATTACTGAGTGGTTGCCATTGGGGTTGACCACACAACTTGTGGTAATCAATGGAATGGATGTAAACAATTTGTCACTTTTGAGAAGCAGTGAGTCATCATGAGTTTTGTGCATGTTCCTTTCTTCTGTTATAGAAGGTGAAGTCCTAATAACAGCTAATGCTTTAGGGTGGATGTGAGAGAACAGAAGGTCAATCCTAACCTACAGCTAACAAACAATATGAGCAAAAAAAATGAATGTTTGCAATTATAATCCACAAAGATTATTGAGGTTTTTGGTGCTGTATCTTAGTATAGCCTGTTAATCAAAACAGACAACTTAGTTTCACAGTGGTTTGTCTATCTACCAAGTACTATGTTGGTTCAAATGCACAGATGAGTTACATATAATGAAGACATTGTTCCTCTCTTAAATAATGAATAATCTACTCCAGCTTCTCCTGAAACCTGGTTCAGAAGTCCACCCTACCATGCCCCATCACCTTGAGAAAGGCCCTCTTGATGTCTTTATTCCGAAGACTGTAGACCACAGGATTGAGCAAGGCTGTGAAGGCATTGTAAAAGAGTGAGATCTGCTTGTCTCGCTCAGATGAGTAGCTGGAGTTGGGCCTCATGTAGATGTAAGAGGCTGGACCATAGAAGAATGTGACCACAGTCAGGTGAGAGGCACAGGTAGAGAAAGCCTTGCAGCGGCCCTGGGGTGGACTTGATCTTGAGAATAGCCTTGGCAATACGAATGTAGGAGACCACAATGAGGGAAATGGGAGTAACAACCACAAAAACACTCAAGATCAGGTCCACCATCTCAATGATGTGGGTATCCATGCAAGCCAGGCTACGCACTGAAGGACCTTCACAGAAGTAGTGGTTGACCTTTGTTGGGCCCACAATATGGCAGACTCATGGTGAAGAAAGTATGTAACAAACCAGAGAGGAAACCACAGATACAAGTCCCAGCTGCCAACTGTATGCACAGTCCCCAGTTGAGGATGACAGTATAACGCAGTGGGTAGCAAATGGCCACATATCTGTCATAAGCCATGACAACAAAGAAGGTGCCCTCAGTTATACCCAGGGCACTAAACACATACATCTGCAGCCAACAGCCAGCAAAGGAGATGGTCTGAGAGTGAGCAAGAAGATGCACCAGCATCTGGGGCATGGTGGTGGTGACATAGCACATATCCAACAGGGCAAGTATACAGAGGAAGAAGTACATGGGAGTGTGCAGCTGTGTGTCCAGGCAGATCAGCATGATGATGAGCCCATTGCCCAGGACTGAGCACAGGTAGATGAGAAGGAACACAATGAAGAGGATGCTGTTGGTTGTGGGGTCACTGGAGAAGCCAAGCAGGATAAACTCAGAAACCCAGCTTTGGTTCTGCCCTGGAATCATCCACATGATGGGGCCTGTAAGAGAATCACATTCATCTATGTGTCATCTGACACATGGAAGTTACAAATGCAAAAGGGAGGATACAGGCTGGAGAGATGGTTCCAAGGTTAAGAGCACTGACTGCTGTTCCAGGGAACCAGCTAGTTCAGAGCTGTCTGTGTTTCCAGTTCCAGGGGATCTGACTCTCTTCTGTCACATCCATAGGCAACAGATACACATGGTGCACAAGCATGTATGTAGGCAAAAACCCATACACATAAAATAAAAAATCATACTTTTTAATTAAGAGAAGAAAAGCTGGGGTCTGTGTTCTGAGCACACTGTTCAGTTTCCGTGCACACTTCTCAAGTTGCTACACCTCCCAATGCCTCATCTCTTCATCTATCAAATGAGGTTGATGACACTCATGTCTCAAGACTATGATGAGTATGTAAAGCATCTCACAGAACTCCTGTTAACACCAAGTAATACACAACATGTTGCATGCAATCTAAAAGTCTCATTCCACTTCTGAGAAGGCAGAGATGGAGGATCCCCAGAATAAGAGGACTAGCTACACTAGATGAAATGATGAGAACTGGGTTCAACTGTGAGACTCTGCCTCAAGGAATAAGGTGAGAACATTTGAGAAAGAATCCCGTTAGTCTCTGACCACACACACACACACACACACACACACACACACACACTCCCCACAGACTTATGCAAGAGAGAGTAAACAAGTAGATGAAGACAGAACACATGCCATTCAGACACGGGCCCTCACACATATAGTCCCATGAGTAATGACAGAAGTTCATGTATGCAATGCAATGGGGACACTGGAGTCTTCCCAGGGAATTCTGGTGGATCGTGTTGCTATGGGAGCAGAAAAGTCATTTCTTCCTTTTTTAATCTGTCTCCCTCTGCACAAATCCACTCTGGGTGTACTGTAGATTTGAGTGGTAAATATAAAACCAAGCAATTTTTTTGTTTTTGTTTTTGTATTTTTGTTTTGTTTTTGTTTTGTTTTTGTTTTTTGAGACAGGATTTCTCTGTGTAACAGCTCCAGCTGTCCTGGAACTCATTTTGTAGGCCAGCCTGGCCTCAACTCACAGAGATCCACCTGCCTCTGCTTCCCAAGAGCTGAGATTACAGACTTGTGCCACCACTGTCTGCCTATGACCAAATTTTTAACATCAAGCCTGATAAATATATTTATCCTCTTGGGTAAGCAAAGGTAAGATTTCTTCAAAGGAGCACTCTCCATGGAGGAAAAAAGTAATGGTAAATTAGAATAAGGGAAAAAAAGAACCACTCAAAGTATTTATAGAAAGAATTAGAAAAGCACAAACATAAAAACAGATGCTCCGATGGGACAGTGAACAAGATTTAAAGGGCATTTCACAAGGCAGCTGTCTAGTGAGCACTGATGAGGCTCAGGTCCTCAGCACCATCACTCATCTGGAAATTGCAGAACACCACAGGGCCAATGCTCTCCTCCTCTTCTCCATCTCACATCCCCACACATGCCTACCATCATGTCCACAATAACAGATATGTAGTACTGATAAGAGTAACTGGATCCCATGGGAGAGTAAATTAAAATGATTCCTTTATTATTAAAATGTGCCCGGCTGTGTTCCCTAATGTTGAACACATTTAATGTTATTACCCAGTAATAACAATTGTTAACTCCAGTTCTGAAACAATGTGTAAACATGTAGGCACATAGACACATACATTTAAGGAAAGACATGTACAGCAAATTTCCAAACACTGCTCAAAATAGTCCGAACTAAGGCACCACTCATGCTAATTAGCAAGACAGTGGTTGAGGTGGGAATTGCTTTTAATGGGAGTGGAAATATGAATGAGACTTTGAGACACCCTTGGTCTTCACTTTCCCTGCCCCCATCCCCTCTCCTGACCAGTCTACTACTCATGACCCTCACTGCTGTCCTTTCTTTCAGCCCAGCTCAGAAGCTCATCATCTCTCCTGGCATCCTGCATCACAGTCCCTATGCTCTTATGCCTCTAAAATTCCCTACTTCAATACAGTCTTACTGATGTTAAATTTAAAATATTGTTTCATACAATATGCTTAGATCATATTCTTCCCCTCCTCCAACTTCTCCCAGATCCTACCCACCAAACCTCATGTTCTTTCTCCTCCCACTTTCTCTCTTGAGACAAAACAAACAACAGAAGTTTTTTTAAAAAAATACTTTAAAAAAAGAAAAATCAAAATAGAAATACTAAAACAAAACAAAACAAAAAATGTGGAGTCAGTTTCCTGTCGGACATCTACTCCTGGGATGTGGCTTACCCTGGAGGGTAACTCATATATACAGTGACATTCTATTGGAGAAAACTGATTTTCTCTTTCATAGCAGGTATCAACTGCAAACCACTTCTTCTTTAGGGGCAGGTCTGTCCACTTCTCATTCTCAGTACTGGGCATTTGCCTGCATCAACATGTTCTTCATGTAACTGAATGTAGTTTTTCAAAGTTTTCATACTACTCCTATCTGGCCACTGCTGAAAGCATTTTACAAGTTCCCAAACCCTGTCATTTGAGTGGGTGCACAGGTCATTCCTAAACCTCCTGCTCTGTGAAGACTAAGCCTCAGCACACAACTGTCTCCTCCATCTCCTCTCCCTCTATTTTCAAATGTCCATGCAAGCACTCCTGCTATCCTGCATGTCTCTGCCTCTCTCACACATTAAGAAATCCCCTCGCTTCTCATCATGGAGGGGAGACTACCACTTGTACTGTGTTGCTCACACTATGGCCAGCAGCAGGACTCAACTTGGCCAGAAAGATACAACCTCCCACCCTAACAAAGATAGGATATATTCTGAATTTCTTGTTCATTGCCAATTATAACCTGAAGAATCCTAGAGGGGTCTGATTTCAATTTTGATACCAAACAACATGGACAAATTTTTCTTTTTCTTCTGTTAACTGAATTCCCACAGAACTAAGAAAGAATTATCTAGGTCAGAGTATGGTTGTGTGGGTGGTTTCCTAACATTTGCAATAACAAAATCAACTGATATTTATTGAGTAATTTGTGTATTCCAGTCAAACATTACAACAGTTCACTAAAGGAAATATTCTTACCTGTGTGTTATAGATGAACATCTAAGCCCTGGAGAAGGAGGTTTGTTTCAGATTAAAGGGCATGGGAGAAGTGTGGGTTTAGGAGGTGTGTCCTCAGAGCCTGGCTCTCAGTCACCTTCTCTACTTCTGGCACACAGGCTCTGAAGTGGGAAGGTGAGGAAGGCACAGTTTTCACCTTGTCCATCTAGTTGAGCTTATTGAGACTAAGCACAGGTCAGAACCCACTTAGGGCAGAGCTGGATAGCTTGTCACAGACCAGCTCTCCTGATGAGATTTCCCCTCCTGTCTGAATGTGGGAGGCCCTGTGATGTACTGAAAGTAGAAGGACCCAAGGAAAGAGGATTTGAGGTGTGATTTCTATGGCATTGGGACACCATTTAGTCATCCACAGCCTGTCATGTTTTCCCAGCCAATGGTCTCTAACTTTGCTTACAGTGTCCTACTAGGCCTGCTCACCCAAGTCTGTGAGCCCAACATCACAAACAGACATCAGGATTGAGTTCCAAGCCAGAAAAGGCTACACATGGTAGCCCCAACCTAGAAAGCCAGCATCTGGAAGGTTGAGGATGAAGAGTGAAAGGAAATATTCAACTACATAGTGAGTTTAAAGCCAAACTAGGCTACAACAGACTTAGACCCCCTCCAAAGGAAAAAATAAAAAACAAAACCATGATTGCTGTGCCCACAAAGTGCATCAAGCCGTGTCTCCATGGTGTGGGAAGACCGTTCTCTCAGGGATATGGCTTTCTGCTTCACTTGAGACTTTTCAGCTCAGGATTCCATATCTTTTATTTTAAAACATGATTAGAAAGAAACTCTCTGTAAATATTTATAAAATTAATAAATAGAGAAAGGAAAAAGGAGTTGAGAAGAAAAGAAAAATGCAAGCAATGAGGGAAGAGGTCTGAGGAGTTTGAGATGTAGCACAGAGGACCTGAGACAGATGACTTGACTAATTATTACTTCTAGACCCACAGATGCCTGAACCACAAATACAAGCCAAGCACCAGTGACCATCTTACCACCTGTAAATCCAGGGAATGTGTCACTGAGTGGCTATTATGAGGAAGCCTCATAAAGCAACTGAGTCCAGAGAGTTGGGATTCTAGGCAGCTCAATCTCCAGAAAGATTCCAAGATTCTGTAGAGTTTGAGGGACTGAATCTCCTGCTTCTTCTGCTAGTAGGCTTGCCCCAGCTCCTGAAGATGGTCCCTATAAAATCCTGCTTAACAAAGGCAAGCTCAGAAATATTCACCTCTTCCCAGTGGGACCAGAGGCTGAAGTTTTATGGCCCTGCCTCCTCTCTGAGCCTATCCCAGGAGAGCTGGGAAAGGACCACTTCTGTTCCCAGTAGAGATGCTAAGATGATTCCTGGATGCTGTCAACAAGAGCGCTTCAATGAGACCCTTTGGGGCAGAACAGGAGGAAAGAACCCACAGGAGGAGGGCAGTGACATATTCCCTTCTCTAGACTAACTGGGAATAAGAGCAGCTCAGAGTAGAGGAGGTGGGACCTGGTCACCTGAGACACAGGTCAGGGACTTGAGTTCTCATTCTGATTCCTCTTTTACTGCCCAAACCCTGAGTCCTGACACTCAGGAGACCATGTTTGAGTCACAATTCTCTTCCTTCCTCAACCATCTTGGGGTAATCACAGTCCTCCCTTCTTTACTGTGTAATACCAGAATGAGTTAGGTCTTGTGGAAAAATAATCTTTTTGTACACTATAAAAATGTGTCACTCAGATTGAGGTAATGAAAAGCTGAATGGCCATAGCTAGATAAAATTTTCAGGGGAGAGAGGACACTAGGAAGAAGAAGGATGGGGATGCCAAGAGGTAGAAAACAAGCAAAATGTGCGGGAGGGGAGGTAACTGCCAGGACTCACTTGGCAGCACACAGACGAAAAGATACTGGTTAATTTAAGGTATAAGAGCTAGGTAGAAACAAGCCTAAGCCTAGATATTGGCCAAGCTTCCATAATTAATAAAGGATCTCTATGCCATGATTTGGGAGCTGGCTGGCAGGACAGAGAAAGAGTTCCAGCAGTTACCTGAACACTCTGGAGCTAATGAGGAGTCAACAACAATGGGGTCTGGGAGGTGGCTATGAGCAAAAATGCGTTTACTGCTCTTGCAGAATACCCAGTTTGGTTCCCAGCACCCAACATGGCTGCTCACATCCATATCTATCTCAGTTCTAGAGGATTTGATGACCTCTACTGACCTCCCCAGGCATACATGTGTTATATATATATGAAAAATGTTGATACACATAAAAAAACAAACAGAAAGAGTCAAGCATTATATACCAGCATGGAAGTAAGCAATGCCGTTCCATGTCAGTGGAGTGAGAAAAATCTCTGAGGGGCTCATGTTTCTTGGATATATATGAAACTTTGGGTCCAAATATCAAGCTCTGGAGCATATTCTCTTGTGCTTTCTGTTTTTCTGCTCCAGTTGCATCTTCTGTAGAATTCCAATAGTAATTCTTCCCTTCTAGGCTGGCTAAAAAATAAATGTGACGATGTCAGCACCCTGCCACATGTTCTGGCCAGTGTTCCATGACCTCAAATCTTCTTCCTCAATGTCTATCCGTGTCTTAGTTTCCTAAGAATTCAGAAGGAGAAGATGGGACTATAAAGTCTTCCTGCTGAGAGTGATTGATGATAAAGGGTTGGAGTCTGTGAGCTGCTCCTTAAACACAGCCAACAGTAACACTTAATTATAAAATGACTACTAAATAAATTGGACAGGAAACAAAGACAGAGTATCTAGGAATGTGGCTCAGCTGTATAGCACGTGAGTAAATAGAGTGCTCGAGGCTAGAGTTTGAGTCACAGCACTAATAAAAGTGAACAACACAACTCTGAACTCTGCACAGCCTGGTGAGCACCTCCACTGTCCTGTGCCCTGTGCTCCAGCAGTTGTTTACTGTGGCACCTTTGCTGCTTGAAACACTGGACAATAACATATGATGTCAGCTGCTGTCCAGAGGCATGTGTTGTCACCATGACACTGCCATGATGGGTGGATTTAGACCTTAGTAATTGGCCATCAGCACCAATCAGAAGCACCTTGACACAGCCCTGACCCCTGCAATATTGTCACTCAGCCTTGTCCCACAGCTCTGACCCCAACTCTTCCCACTCCCGCTGTTGGTCCTCATCAGCTCTGGAGAGGCAGTGGAGTCCAGGCAGAGGTTCTTCTCCACCAGGATAGACAAGGAGACAGGTTCAGAGAGAAGCAGACAGAACCTATTGAGTGTCATATATGGAATAACACAGCCATCCTGGCTCTGCTGGATTTGATTTGGTGTTGGATATTTTATAATAGATTTATTGGTTGGAGCTAAAGAAAGACACACACACACACACACACACACACACACACACACACCATTAGAATTAGACATAGATGTCAGGAACATGGCAGAAAATTGTCACATGATAGGTACAAACCTTGGAAAAAGTAAAACAGCCCAAAGTCCCACAGAAGGCATATTTGGGATCTATCAAAAGAAAAAGACACAGGAGATTAAAAGTACAAGGAGGTTGGGGGAGCATTACACCTTTTTGAGTGAGGACATAAGAAGGTAGGCAGACGTATCCAAGCCTCATGGCTGACACAAGGTACTGCATACCCTGTTTTCTTTAATGACTGCAGCTATAAGAGGTTGCCAAGCATGGTCCTATGTGCCCATTGCACAGATAATGTACAATGACCTAGGAAATCTTAGTGATTTGGCAAAGGTCATCCAACTAGTGAATGGCAGAACCAACTCCAGGGCCTGGCTACTTGCCTCTGGGGTGAGGCTGAATCTGCCATGTCTACCACACACTTGATTGTGTGAGTTCCAGCTAATGGGTGTACCTGGGCTCTAACAAAAATACTCCTACTTTTCAGAACTGAACCTACTCCATGGTGGTCATGGGAACACCTCAGAGGTCAGCATGAAGGAAAAGTCAAACTCTAGAGATTTTATTCCACACCAGAAGGACCCACAGGCCTAAAGGAGAAGATGGTGAGCTTGGAGAAAGGAAAATCTAGCCGATCCCCAGCTCTTACATTCAGGGACTCCTTAATTGGCCCCCAGCTGACATTGCCTCATTAATGGACCATGTGAGAATTGCCTCATTTGGTAAAATGAGTACTTCAAAAGGTTTTGTGGTTTTTGTATCTGGAGAAGGAAGTGAAGATGACCATGGCAATCAGTGAGAGGATAGCCAGGGGAAGGGCTGACAGGTATCTTCAGAGAATGCCATCCCATCCACTTAATTCTTCATATCTCGTCCTCTTGGGGACACCTTTCATGAGAATTCACACGAGACAGAATCATCTTCACATTCTTTCCCATTTCTAAGAAGACTACCCACAGATCTTTCCACAGTCATTCTACCCAATTTTACAATTATATTCCATGGATGATTTATGACCATGTAACCAACCCATGAGCCCCAATGCACTCATCAATATAGACTGTTACATGGAAGACATTTCTCCTTCCAAACCAAAGTAACAATAAATGTGTGGGCAGTGCTTTATCCTCTGGAAGGGTTTCTCCCAACCACTGTCTTCAGGTACATCCTGAAACAGGACACAGTGCTCTGCTGTCCACTTTCAGGTTTGACAGCATGTCACACAGAACCATATGTAATCAGCACGAGTTTGCTCTTCCTCCTCCATCCACCCTAAGGAACTGCCTATGGGGACTACAGGCTCAGGCTGTGAAGGGGATGTAGCCAGAGTAGAACACTTTGATCATTTCCTCATGTAACCTATGTGCCTTTATGAACTGCTAGAGATATGTGTGTGTGCACTTTGATATTTGATAATGACAGCTTTGTGACAAAGCACATTGGGAGCCCAGGTAATTATGAGCATCAATGAAAAAGAAATGATATAAGGAAACAAAAGCATTTTTAGCCATTAAAAATCCATTAAATGTTAAATATATGTATATAAATTATATATTAATAGATTATATATATAGCACTGATTTCACATGGTCATTTGAAGACATGTGGGTCATGTATCAGAAGAACATATTAATAAGATGTCAGTAAATATTAAACAGATACACAGATTCAATGTGCCTCTATCATATTAACAAGATGTCAGTAAATATTAAACAGATGACACACAGATTCAATGTGCCTCTATCATAATAATAAGATGTCAGTACATATTAAACAGATACACAGATTCAATGTGCCTCTATCATAATAATAAGATGTCAGTACATATTAAACAGATACACAGATTCAATGTGCCTCTATCATATTAATAAGATGTCAGTACATATTAAACAGACACACAGATTCAATGTGCCTCTATCATATTAATAAGATGTCAGGAAATATTAAACAGACACACAGATTCAATGTGCCTCTATCATATTAATAAGATGTCAGTACATATTAAACAGGTGACACACAGATTCAATGTGCCTCTATCATATTAACAAGATGTCAGTAAATATTAAACAGACACACTGATTCAATGTGCCTCTATCATATTAATAAGATGTCAGCACATATTAAACAGACACACAGATTCAATGTGCCTCTATCATATTAATAAGATGTCAGTACATATTAAACAGATGACACACAGATTCAATGTGCCTCTATCATATTAACAAGATGTCAGTACATATTAAACAGACACACAGATTCAATGTGCCTCTATCATATTAATAAGATGTCAGTACATATTAAACAGATACACAGATTCAATGTGCCTCTATCATAATAATAAGATGTCAGTACATATTAAACAGGTGACACACAGATTCAATGTGCCTCTATCATATTAACAAGATGTCAGTAAATATTAAACAGACACACTGATTCAATGTGCCTCTATCATATTAATAAGATGTCAGCACATATTAAACAGACACACAGATTCAATGTGCCTCTATCATATTAATAAGATGTCAGTACATATTAAACAGATGACACACAGATTCAATGTGCCTCTATCATATTAACAAGATGTCAGTAAATGTTAAACAGACACACAGATTCAATGTGCCTCTATCATATTAATAAGATGTCAGTACATATTAAACAGGTGACACACAGATTCAATGTGCCTCTATCATATTAACAAGATGTCAGTAAATATTAAACAGACACACTGATTCAATGTGCCTCTATCATATTAATAAGATGTCAGCACATATTAAACAGATACACACAGATTCATTGTGCCTCTATCATATTCCTAGTACAGCCACTCTTGAAATTGCCGAATGGATGCTCAAGATCAGTGGGAAGTGCAAAGCACTCAGAAGAAGCCTGTGGTGGTTGAATAGAAATGGCCCCATAGGCTCTTATATTTGAATGCTCAGTCACCAGAGAGTGGAACTCTTTGGAAGCATTAGGAGGATTAAGAGGTGTGACCTTGTTGGAGGAAGTGTGTCCCTGGAGGTGGGCTTTGAGGTTTCAAAAGCCCATGCCAAGTCCAGTGTCCCTCTGCCTGTGAATCAGGATGTAGCTTTTAGCTACTGCTCCATTTCCATGGTTGTCACCATACCCCTGCCATGATGACTAAACCTCTGAAGCTGTAAGCAAGCCCCAATCACATGCTTTCCTTTACAAGAGTTGTGGTGGCCGTGGTGACTCCCCAGACAAGTTCAAACAATCTTGTAAAAAAAGGGAAAAAGACAAGAACTCATGTTTCCCACTTTTGAAACCATACACAAAGCCACTGAAAACAAAAAAGAATGACACCAGTCTGGGATTGACAAAGAATTTAGTGGACTAGGATTATCACTCCAGACCTAAACACTAAACTGTATTGGCTGAAAATTTCAGTTAAAGACATAAAGATCATTTGATAATCTTTTCTAAAAATGTGGATGAGACATGGAAAGCCTCATGAAAAAGAATGTAATTGGGCTCTTGCCACATACTGTAAGATGTTGCTGTAGCACCCACGCTACCACCACCCATTTACCATGTCCAAGAGAGGGGTTGTGGATCAAAAAAAGAGACAAAAGACAGCGGGTCATATGTGCCAAAGGATGCCGAATGCCATTTATTGAAGAAGGGAAGAAACCTTAAATACAGGCTTATAGCACAATGGAAGAACCCCTGGAGGGCAGAGGTTCACTACTGATTGTTCTACATTCTTGTATCTAAGCTGCTTACACCAAATGCAGGATACACAGACAAAGAACCTCCAGTGAGCTTTCAGGAGGGTGGAGACCAGCAGGGAATCAGCATAGGGAGGACATCAAGGTCAAAGTCAGCAAACAAGGCAACAGTTACCCAACTTGGGAGTTCCAGGGCACTACAGTAAGATTCAAAATTAACCTGTTAGCCCCACCCATCCAAAGACCAGGTAAATTCCTGGAATGCTGAATGATGTAGTTCTTGGAAAATATCAAAGCCACATGGGAAAATATGGTGGCTGTGTGGTTTTTGTCCTTAAAAGCCCCTACAACAATTGGTTGGAGCCATTCAATGGAAATTACAGACAGTGGTCCTGACCAAAGTCCATCTTGGTCAGTATTTAATTTAATCAAAGATTGCTTCAAATTTGATTGTGCAACTAGGTTTTCTCTTGTGACTCTCAGGATTAATATTAGGAGCCCCCCAGCAAGATAATAAAGGCCATTCCATCTCAAATTCTGGAGCTCAGCTCTTCACTCTGGCTATAGGGAACCCCTCACCCCCCCACCACACCTTAACACAGTGCTGATAGTTAAAAGTCTGTGCATAGTTTATTTTAAAGGAACCACAGGACATGATTCTATTTTGGTTTATAAGCAACATGTGGCCTGCTGCCTTAGGCATCTTTACTAGGGTTGCAGAAGAAAGATGTCCTATGGCTTTACTGCCATCTTGACTAAGGGCAACTTATGTAAAAGAGTGGAAGAGAGACCTGGGTGGGTTGGACCCAACATACCCCATTGTGGATAAGAGACAGAGACATGCCATGCAGACTGCACAGGTGGAGTTTTATTAGTGGTGAAGGGGGAAGAGAGAGGGGAGAGAGAAATGTAGCACAGAGCTGCCTCATGGGAAGAAAGAGGGAAAGAGGGTTAGTTATTTATTTGGCGCTCTTACCCGCAAGGAACACATCCCAAACATGACAAATCCACAGAAGAGCTGTTTATTAATATAGGATAGAGGATAGAGGTGGCACGCCTGTGTGAAGCACACACATGAGTGAGGAGAGAAGAGAGAGAGAGGAGGGAAGAGAGAGAGGAGGAGAGAAAGAGGAGGAAAGAGAGAAGAGAAGAGAGACCTGTGCAAAATGGCGCCAGCTTTTTAAAGAGTGAGCCACACATGCGTACAGGACCCTATGTGGCTACTCCATGCATGTGCGTAGATTACATGGCCGTGCGCGCGTGCACTTTACACAACCATGTAAAGCCACTCAAAATGTACTGACCTGGAAATGGCTATTTTGATCCAGAAATAACTAGGCGGTCCGCCAGGAAAGCCCAACCGTGTGGACATGTTGTGATTTCCTATCATTCCCGACTCATATGTTCTTAAAAAAAAAGAAGAAAAATGTGGATAGATGGGTATGGGGCACCGTTTCTCTCAAAGACTGCTTCAGGCTGAATGGTGGACGTCGATTGGTCCTTCAAGGGAAATGGGGAGGCTGGCTCCTCAAGTCTTGGGTTCAAGTCCTGCAGCTGCGTCCATCCTTCTTGGTGTGGCAGGTCCTGGGATGAAGTTCTGTCATGTCTTGTTCTGCAGCTGTCTGTCCTTCATGGTATGGCTAGGAACCTTCTGTCTGAAAGAACACTGGTGATATAAAAGCTTAGAGAAAAGACTCATTATTATTTTGTTTTTTGGAGTTGACATTTATCTGAGGTAGATCTGGCCTGTCTGGATGGAGACATGTTAAAAAGGTGGCTGTGATGTTTTAGTACTCTGCTTAATTTTTACCTGAGACAAGCCCTTTTTAAGGCAGTTTATTTAAGGCACCTGTTTGTTTTGTTAGTTTAGCATTTGGGATACACAGGTGATCAGTTGCTGAGTATTGAACAGTGATAGATTGTTATATCCTTAACACCTGGATATTTTGATGGTCCCTTTTTCCTCCGGCCCTGTGTGGCCCTAGTCGGGAAAGGGGTGATACCTTATTCCTCTGGAATTGGTGACAAGGCAGTGGATCCTGGTGTCCTCTGGAGCTCGAGAGTGGAAGAGAACTTATTTTTTGAATTAGGGACAAGGCAAAGATCATGGCCCTGTCTGTATGCACATGAGAAACACAGGCGGTAACTTTAAAGTGAGACAATGAGCTCTTATCTTAGTTGGAAATCTTTCTCATTAACTAACTCTGAAAGTACAATTAAATCTGGTGAGGTAAATAAGGCTGTCCTCTGTTCCCGACAATAGAAAGGAGGAGTGACATCCTAAAACTCCCAGGACTGAGTCAATGGCTCTGGTGTCCAGAAGGAAGGAAACTGATCGCTTCCCTGCTGAGTTCTGGGTTCCCTGCCGTGTCTGTAGCCAAGCCTAGGTTTGCTGGAGGTCTTAGCTTGCTGTACCCATGCGTCTTGGCGCCTGGGGGCAGTCAGCTGACTGGTTGTCTTTCTAGGCTGCACAAGGACAAGGCTGTTGATGGGCAGGCCATTCGCTAGCCCGTGGCCTTTTTCACTTAAACCAGGGACCCAACAGCTTTCAGGAGTCAGCGAGTGCCAGCATTTGGCAATTTTGTTTTCGGGCTTCTATCTCTTCCCTGGCACACCTTAAATGCCACAGATGACTCTTTTACCCGTGGGGTCAGGAGCCTCGCTCTCCAGATACTTAACTTTAGCCGGGAACAAGAGACGGATTTTACTCTGTGTCCTGAATTTTTTTCCTGATGATTAGTGGCTTAGGGACAGCTTTTGGAAGATCTGCCAGTAGGCAGTCTATAAACCGATCCTTTGGAAGACTTGCCTGAGGCTATAAGCTGATTTTTCTGGCTTAGGAGCCATCCCAATTATTGTAAACTTAATTGTTTAGATCTCAGCTGCTTTTAGACCCATCTGTGGTTCTCAAGGCTGTTTGAGAATGAGTGGGTGGAGTTAAGGTGAGTTAGGGCGAGTCTTAGAAACCACCCAAGCCCTCACATTTGAGCCCGCCCACCGCCGGCGTGGAAGTCAGACAGAAAAGGTTACACGTGGCAGACGCCTTAGTGGGAAAGGAAAGAAAGGGTTTAGAGCTTTAGCAGAAAGCTTGGAGATGAAACAACTCTTATTTTCCCATTCGCTGGCTGAAGTACCTGCCACATTGTTATGTGGTCAGGTTTACTGGTACTGAAAAGCTGTTAAGCGGCCAGATTTACCGGTACCCGCCCCATCCGCCAATATAAGTGGGTGGTATCTGCCCTCTGTCCCTTGGCTGTAGATGAGTGGAAAATAAAAAATTAAAATAACAAACCAGGATCAGACTCCAATCTTGGGCGTCCCCAAAGAATGGAGAGAGATCTAAGAATCAGCTCAAGTTTGCCATCCTCTTAGTCAAGGGATGGGAAGGGCTGCGACTGTGCTGCAGTGGTCTACCCGGTAGACCCCAGACGACGTTTTTGCTCCGAGCAAAAATGTGCCTGCCGTTGCCAGCACAGCCTGAGGACAACCCCCGGGATTGTCCGTCGCAAACACATAGCTCAGATTTCAGCCATTAGAACAGCAGACTCACTGTGAAAAATCGTGGCGGTATCAATAGTGGAAAGCCATGCTTCTCATGGCTGGCCACCACCTGTGGCGGCCAGCTGGAGGTGTGTGCTGTTTGGCGGAAGAATCACAAGCCATGGTTACCTTTCTAGAGCTTTATTGAAAGAAAAAGAGAGATAGGGACAGAGAATCTTTTGGTTTAGGCATAGCTAGGAGCACATGAGCAGGAGAGAATGAAAAGACAGTTTAACATTGAGAGAAAGAAAGCTAAGATAAAGAGCAACTCTTTCCATTTGCCTGTTCGCTGGCCAGAATTAGATACCCCCCCCCCCCCGTAAAAGATTGGGATCTTTTGTTATTTTTTTAAAGCATACTTGGGCCATCTCTCAGTACAGAGAGGGATAAGCTTAGGAATCTTTAAGTAAAGCCTCAAGAAGACAGCCAAAGGGATCAGGTTGGAAGCCTTATTTCCCATGTCTGCAGCAGAGAGGCAGAAAACAAAACAAAACAAAAACAAAACAAAACAAACAAACAAACAAAAAACTTGATCTGGAGCCAAGACCTCCTGGAGGCTGGACCGATCTTGGCCACAAGCCGCCTTATCAGCTCGTCAGCTGATAAGCGGGGGCCCCCACTGTGTGAAGCAAGGACTCCCTGGGAGCCCTTAATGCCCAGCCACCCCGTTGGGCTCGAAGAATGTGCTGGCTTCACACAGCCCCAGGACGCACCCAATGGTCCTTTCGCAAAAAATATCTCAAGCTGCAGACGTGGGAGGTGGCTGGAAATCTGGGCCAGCAATGGGGGCCGACCATAGCCAATGAAGGCTGTGGCTGGGGGTTCCCCCGGTCTCAAGAATACCCAGTGAGGAACCGGACGCTCAACGGTCGTTCTCACAGATTCAGGAAACCGTTTACACTAGCCGAAAAGGGGAAAACTCACCAATCAGAAGCAGTGTTTCATGCGGATTTGTGCAACCAGGCTAATGGAGAGTGATCTATCGCGAACGGAGCACAGTTCCCGGATTGTGTAGTGCAGAGTTTCCATCCCCGGTTTCCGGGTTTCCAGGCGCAAAGTGCCCGGAATCACCCGTTTCCTCACAGCACCAATGTTAGTTATTTATTGGCGCTCTTACCCCGCGAGGAACACGTCCTGAACACAACAAATCCACAGAAGAGCTGTTTATTAATATAGGATAGGAAGAGGTGTGACAGGCCTGTGTGAAGCACACACATGAGTGAGGAGAGAAGAGAAGAAGAGGAGAGAGAAGAGAGGAGAGACCTGTGCAAAATGGCGCCGGCTTTTTAAAGAGTGAGCGGCGCATGTGTATAGGACCACATGTGGCTACACCATGTAGATTACATGGCTGCGCACGCTTTACGCAACCATGTAAAACCACGGAGTCCTAGCCATGTGAGATGTTCTGACCTAGAAATGGCTATTTTGAACTGGAAATAACTAGGTGGTCTGCCGGGAAAGCCCAACCGTGTGGACATGTTGTGATTTCCTATCAAAGAGAGTTGGTGGAGCCTGAGCAGAGAAGAGAGTAGAGAGAGAAGGTGGGTGGGACCCCACCTTTTATGAGGGGACTTCACGCATTTACAGAGAGACCAATGAGCACATGATGTTGTCAGGACCCTGAGCGGACCAAGGTAGTGCCTACGTATTGGCCAGATCCCAAGGGACAGGTCTGAATGCTAACATTCTGCCCTTTTGATCATTGTAAAAAGGGTGAGTTATGGATGGCAACTTGGGTGGGAATGAGAGTCGCTGAAATCTCAAGATGGCTTCCTGTTCATTTGGGACAAAGTGGGGAGGGAAGGTTGGGAGTTGGGGGTCACACACTGCAAGAGGTGTGATTGAAGAAGCATTCAGCTAGCTGTCATCTGGAGACCTCAGGCATCTGTTCCTTGAGGGAGCTGAGAAGGCAGGTTGCTAGGAGAAAAAATAGATTGTTATCATCAGCCCTGTGAGAGGGGCTAGCCATGGGAAGAGTGATAACTGAATGGAACAAAGAAATTCCCCAGTTGTACAGAAGAGGCAGTTGTACATTGGGACATATTGGAAAACCAGGTTCCAGTTGCTGGGTAGGTGCCTGCTTGAGCCTGGAGAGGTGGTACCAGCAGTGAAGTCCCAGGATCTTCAGGAGATAGCATGCCAAGTTGAGGGATGCTGTGTTCTTCAGGAGTACCTGAGCCATCACATCCGTGGTTTCCCTGGAAGTTAGGAGTGCATCCATCCTGTAAAGTGTCAATAAGGATTAAGAGATAGGGAACCTGGGGTTGGGGATTTAGCTCAGTGGTAGAGCGCTCTCTGGGTTTGATCCTCAGCTCTACAAACAAAAAAAAAAGAGAGAAAGAGAGAGATAGGGAATCTTATTGTGATTGGGCATGTGGGTGAAGTCAACCTGTCAGTATTTGACTAGTTAGTGTCCTCAGAGCTGGTACAGGGGCTGGTGTATCTGGAGGGCCCCTGTGCATTTGGCCTTAACATGAGTCTGGCAGGAGGGATGGACCTGTGAATGAACCTGTAAGTGTCTATAAAACAACCGGAACAAATTTATATCTTGGTGTCATAGCAAAAGGCTGGGAGGCTTCAAAAGCCTCTCTAATAAGGGAGGAGTAGAGGTGTTAACTGGCAAATCTGTTAGTATCCTGGCCACCAAACATCTTCACATCTGAGGAAGATAAGTAAATGAGCAGAAGAGAGTCAGCTTTCCTATCTTCACATAAGCAAACCTTAAAGCACCTTCTTTGTATCTGATTCACCAGGAGATACAGGTGGCTGACCAGTGAGAGCAGTCACATCTCTCTTTCGAGTCTGGCAGCAAGGTGCACTGTGTCTAGACCCAGGATGAGCTCTAAGAGTGAGGCCTGTGGGTTTTACACATAGAACTGAGAAAGCAGCCAAAGCCTTGGTTGCTGCTGTTGAACTGACAAAGTCTGGTCATCAAACGGCATCAGAGCCCTGAGAAGGACAAATTTTACCTGAGTTAGCAACTGAGGACCACAGAAACTTACTTGCTGGCTACCTCGATGGCTGCCCCAGGGTCCTCCATAGTTACTGAGGGCAGAAGCCTCAGGGCAACAACAGCAGTCTTCGGCTGCCAGGTCTAGGCCTGCCAGGCCTCAGAAGACCCAACAGTTGTGGATCATTTTTTAGTAAAAAGGGGGGACCTGTAGGGCCCTGGCCTCCCAATTTGGGTAACTGCCACCTTGCTTGCCGACCTTGACCAGATGTCCTCCCTGTGCTGATTCTCTGCCTGTTTCCTTCTTCCTGAACACTCACTGGAGGTTCTTTGTTTGTGTATCCTACATTTTGGTGTAAACAGCTTAGATGCAAGAATGTAGAACACCAGTAGCCAACTTCTGCCCTCCAGGGGTTCTCCCTTGTGCTGTAAGCCTGTATTTAAGGTTTCTTCCCTCTTTCAATAAACAGCATTCAGCATTCTGCTGACATGAATGACCCGCTGTCTTTTGTCTCTGTTTTTCAATCCACAACCCCTCGCTTGGACATGGTGAACCGGTGGTGGTAGCGCAGACATTACTGCAACAAATGGAGGACCCACCAAGGTCCGAGAAAGAAGGGAAGAGCTGATGGACACCCGGGTAAGTCTGGCCAGCAATTTAAAGAAAAAAGAGAAGAGAAGGGTGAATTGAAATGGGTGCAGCTAGCTCACAGTCAGTTATTGGACTGCTGAAGCAGGAAGGCACCGAAGTTAAGAAAGGGCAAGGACAGCTAAAGATTTAAAATAAAAAAGGAAATCTTCCCAATAGAGAAGAGGGAAGGAAAGGAAATTTCCTGCTAGAAAAGGGAGAAAATTTTAATCAAGAAAGAAAAGGAGTTTCCTGGTAAAAAAAGAAAAAATTTTGATACTAGGCCTAAAGATTTTTAGGACCCTGTAGAGGTAGGATGAAAGAAAGAGAAAAGCCTCTTCTGAGTGGTGACAGAGGAAGAAAGGACTCTTTCGGATATAAAAATTTCAGGATAAGCTAAAACTCTGAGAGCTTTCTGCCTGCCAGCACAGAGCAGCAGCACCTGAATTACAAGGAGGCAGCAGGTGGGCCTCACTGCTGCTGGATGAACAAGCAAGCAAGCCCAGAGCTTAAAATTTTGTTGTCTGTTTGTATAATTTTGGTTTAAATGCTTTTTAATTTTTCCCTCAGAGTGGGAATAAGCCAATATTTAGGATCCCTTCGTGGGAAATGTTTTTCTGTTTTTTCCTTAATGGCGGGAATAACTCATTATTAGATAGTCCCTTCACGGGAGTAAGAAGTTTACATGGGAGTGCATGTGCACGGGCTGCACCCAGCCCAGAGGCAGGCAGACAAAGGCCCATGAGGGGAACAGACTCGCTGGCCTGTAAAGGAGCAGAGGCCCAAAGAGGGACAGGCACTATAAGTTTAAACAGGCCCAACTTCTGGTGAAAAATAGCTTCAGACAGGACATGGAATGCTAAGTCAATGTAGTTTGAATTTCCAGGAATATTAATCATTCATTGCATAAAGAATGTTATGAATGGTTGATTCTCATGGTAGATTATTGGTGAAATTATTAAGGCCACTCCACGTAGTTAAAAGGGAGGTTTATTTTGTGGGGTAACTTACAAATGAAGGGATAGGTTGCAGGGTCTGGGAAAGGTGTGTCGCAGTCCAGCAGTGTTCTCTGGAGAACTCTGCTCAGTCTACCTCCAGCGTCCAGGGTCCTGGAACCAAGAGAGGCCTCTCCTCTCGATCCTGGGTCTTCAGCACCCTCTCTCAGTCCCGCCTTGTAGGTGTGACCATTACCGAAGCCTCAATAGGGGTTGGAACTTCCAGGCCAAGGCTGGATTGGCTACCCACTACAGTAGATAAGCTAAAGGAACAGGATTCATAATTTTAAACTATATATTAGGTATGCTCTTGTCTGTTGGTCATTACTGAAAATTTGGCTCTGCTCTTTAAGTTACTTTCTAGAATTCTATAGAAATATAACACCTGAAATGGATTGGGTTGTTAGCTTATTAAATAACGTTGTTGCTAAGAAAAACCCATAAAAAATAACCTTACTGATAAAGAGATCACAAAATTATTTTTCCAGTAAATAAAATGCAGGTAAATTGTTTGGTCCACATTGTTAATAATTGGCTTTTTGCATTAATGTGTTATTTGGAATCTATAAAAAAGGATCTTCTTTTTAAGACTTTATAAATATACTCTAGAAGAGTATTACATAAAGTTACCTCTCCAAATCCTATAGAGATTGTATTTAATGCTTTTTATAATTGGCATATGTAAAAAGGACCATGGAAATAGAAGCTGGTAATAGAACGCTCAATTATTATCGCTTTCATATTTTAAATGCAAAATGGCGCCTATATGTAGATCTGGAGGCTTTGGAAGTTCAGGAGAAAAGGTGTTTTGATAAACAGTTATCAATGATACACAGCCTAAATTAAAAATAAAATTATATGGGATTGAGATTGAAAGATTATTGGATTCTGATGCTGGATATATCTATAATTTCACAAGAATCCTGAGATCCCAACTGGCCTCTACAAGAAGTCAGGAAAATGGAGACTGTTACAAGATCTTAGAGCTGTAAATAAAACCATGCTTCTCATGGGAGCAACACAGCCTGGTTTGCCTGCCCCTGTGGCAGTTCCTAAACATTGGCATTTAATTGTGATTGACTTATATGGATATTTTACTGGCTGCTAAAGATAAAAAAACAAAACAAAACAAAACAAAACAAAAAAACCCCAAAAAACAACAACAAAAAATACACCTTGTTTTTGATGCCTTTTCTAAATTACAAGAGGTTCTTAGCCTGGCTAATTTACAAATAGCCCCAGAAAAGGTACAGGTATCCTTTCCCTATCATTTTTAGGTCATGAATTATTATATACAGGCATATGTCCACAAAAGATTACTCTGCATACAGATCAGTTATGCACGCTTAATGATAGGGAGATATTCAATGGCTTCGGTCCACTTTAAAGATTCCAACAGGTCAACTTCGTCCTTTATATGATGTCTTAAAGGGGGACCCTGACCCTTTATCTCCCTGTAAATTAACGGCTGAAGTACATACAGCCCTACAATGTATGCAAGAGGCCCTGGAACAGGTTCAAGTGCATCATATAGATCTTTCTTCTCCCTTATTGTATTTGATATTTTGTTTTTCTCATTCACCTACTGGAGTGTTTTGGCAAACAGGTCCTGTTCTATGGGTACATTCCCCAGTTTCTCCAGCAAAAACCATTACTCATCCTCAGGCTGTTGTTCAGATTATATTTAAGGGAATCAAGATCAGTGTTCAAACATTTGGTAAGGAGCCAGATGTTGTGGTGACCCCATACACCCAGTCTCAAATAGCATGGTTGCAAGCTAATGATAATGATTGGGCCATATTGATATGTTCTATGCAGGGTCAGTTTGATACTCACTACCCCTCCAATGATGTGTGTCAATTTTTAAAATTGCATCCTGTCATATATCCCAAAATAGTACAGATGACTCCTATTCCTCAGGCCTGTGTGGTATTTACTGATGGCACATCACGTGGTTTTGCTGTGGTAGTTTTTGATAACATAGTAAAAAAAATAAAAGTCCAAGGCACTTCTGCCCAGATGGCAGAGGTACAGGCACTGTTGCTTGCTTTACAGATGTTTTCTGATGAGTGTGTACATATTTATACTGAGAGCCAATATATGGCACATGCAATTATGCCTTTGGAGACAACAGCCTACATACCATTCATTTCTCCATTCATAAATATTTGTTGCAAGTGCAAGGACTCATATGGTCCCGCTCACATAACCTTTATGTGGGCCATGTTAGAGCTCATACTCAATCACCTGGACCTCTAAGTGAAGGTAATCAGAGGGCAGATGCCATTACTCATATGGCTGTCACATTAGTTTGTTCTGCCTTTGAAAAGGCTACTCAGTTGCATCAAAATTATCATCTTAATGCTGAATCTCTTCATCATCACACAGGCATAACCCGGGAACAAGCCATCCAGATAGTTAAATCATGTCCTCTTTGTGCTGAATTTTTACCTGTTCCTCATTTGGGAGTTAGTCCCCAAGGACTTTTACCTAATCATGTGTGGCAGATGGATGTCACACACATGCCTTCCTTTGGAAAATTACAATATGTCCATGTGTCTATCAATACATATTCCTCTCTAATTTTTGCATCTTCCCATTCAGGGGAAAAGGTTAAAGATGTAAAGAATCATTGTCTTCATGCTTTTGCTTATATGGGAGTGCCAAAATACATAAAGACTAATAATGGTCCCACCTACAGCAGTACGGGATTTTCAAAATTCTGCCAAGATTTTTCTATTGTTAATAAGACTGGTATTCCTTATAATCCCCAAGGACAGGCTATAGTAGAATGCTGCTGACCCATCCTGGAGGCCAGGTTATTAGGTTGGACCTGAGGAGGCACCACCTGAAAGACCAATGGAGGTGAGAGAGAAAGGAGACCAGGCGCATAAAGAAAGACAGAGTCAGTCTGAGTCACGTCAAGGTCTCATTTATTGCAAAGTGAAGCAAGCTTATATACTGTTGGATATGAGGGGAAGGGAGGGAGATGAAAATTTGTTAGAAAAGGGTTCAGGACGAGGTCTCTTTGGTCCAGTGCTCGAGCAACCGATCAATCAATTAGAAAAGGGTTAGGGTGAGGTCTCTTTGGTCTAATGCTTGAGCAACTGATCAATCAATTAGAAAAGAGTTAGAGTGAGGTCTCTTTGGTCCAATGCTTGAACAACTGATCAATCAAACATACTCCAGGAAGTTAATCTAAAAGTACATTTTGTGGTTTTTCCGGGAATGATTGTTTTGCAAGTCAATGGGTGCAGTTATGCCAGATCATCAGAGCAAGAAAAGTCAAGGCCAGCAATCCAATTTTTGGTTCCCAACAATTCCCCCTTCTTTCTTTAAAATGGCCAAAGCAGGCTTTGGTCATGACTCGAGAGGGCCCCTGTCGTAGGCTATATGGGGTGCGTCCCGGGTCTGGCAACGTGCCATGTTGAGCCCGTCTCGACGACCTCTGTATGTTGTGCCCCCAACACAGGCCCCAAACTAATCCCGTCATTGAGTACCCCCTAGCCTTTAGTTGCAAGGGGTTTTTAGGTTTGTAGGGTGCTGAAACTTAGCCTTTCACCTGTTCTGATAGTTTGATCTGGAATCTCTAAACAATGATAGTGTACTGAGACGGTTTTTGATAGAGTCGAATAGATCTGATTTTTTATGAATTTCGTTAACTGTTGAAAAGCCCAAGGACCAAAGGTGAGAAGGAGAAGGAAAATGATCAGGGGGGTCCTAATCTCCCCCCACTATATCACAAAGATCTACATATAGGTCTGGGAACCATGCCCCTTTTGGGAATGTGCTGGAGGAGGTGGAATTGGCAATGGTTCCAGTATTGGGGTTCACAACAAGCCAGGTCTGTTGAAGTAAGAGATGAGGGCTGGAGTTGGTGTCAATGGCAGGCATCAGCTCGAGCCACATGATAAGGCAGGTAAGGGCAGAATCCATCATTCTGTAGGAGGCTTCAACCACACCTGAAGAGAGAGAGAGAGAGAAATCTTTGTCTCAGGGTTAAGGCCTGGACATCATAAACAGTGATGATCATTAATCTTGGCCATCGATTTTAGATTGGGTTTTCGGGACAGTATATGGCTTGACCAGTCTCTCAGGTAGCCAGTGGGCCCCATTTTCCTTGGAATCATAGATACATGCAGACCCTTTCCCCCCAAATGATAACTGGATCAAGGCCACCCCATTTTCTGGTGATTGGGTCCTTCCAAAGGGCTTGAGCATACCCTTCTTTGGTCTCTGGGTGCCAGTGCCGCTCAGCTGCAGATTTTCCAAAAATATCCAATGTCAAAAAATTTAACACAAAAAGGACATGAGAAAGCAGAGCCTTTTGGTTCCCCTTAAGGGGAAACAGTGTCTCTTGTGAGCTGAGTTTATTAAGAGTATTTTTTAAGGTTTGGTGAGCTCTCTCCACAATACCCTGGCCTTGAGGGTTTATAGGGTATTCCAGTGATGTGTTTAATTCCTAATTGTAAACAAAACTGTTTAAATTTATTACTAGTATATCCGGGCCATGATCAGTTTTTACACATTTTGGCTGACCCAGCACTGTGAAGGCATGTAACATATGATTGATAACATCTCTGGTGGCTTCTCCACCATGAGCGGAGGGACAAATAAATCCAGAGAAGGTATCTACAGTAACATGTATGAACGTTAACTTACCAAAAGAGGGAACATGGGTGACATCCATCTGCCATATTTGTCCAGGTATAAGCCCTCTGGGGTTTACTCCATAATGGGGTTCAGGTAGGAGCTTCAGGCAATTTTTACAGCTTTTTACAATTTCCGTAGCCTGCTCCCTGGTAATTGAGAACCTTTGTCTCAAAGTTTGAGCATTGAGATGATGAAGGCGGTGAGCCTCACGAGCAGCTGCTATCTGGTCATGTTCCAGATGAGAAATTAAGATAGAATGTGTAGCAGAATCAGCAAGCTCATCTCCCTGAGCCAAGGGTCAGGCAGGCCTGTGTGGGCACGAATATGGCCAACATAAAAGGGTAATGACACGATACGGCATCAGAGCCCTGAGAAGGACAAATTTTACCTGAGTTAGCAACTGAGGACCACAGAAACTTACTTGCTGGCTACCTCGATGGCTGCCCCAGGGTCCTCCATAGTTACTGAGGGCGAAGCCTCAGGGCAACAACAGCAGTCTTCGGCTGCCAGGTCTAGGCCTGCCAGGCCTCAGAAGACCCAACAGTTGTGGATCATTTTTTAAGTAAAAAGGGGGGACCTGTAGGGCCCTGGCCTCCCAATTTGGGTAACTGCCACCTTGCTTGCCGACCTTGACCAGATGTCCTCCTGTGCTGATTCTCTGCCTGTTTCCTTCTTCCTGAACACTCACTGGAGTTCTTTTGTTTGTGTATCCTACATTTTGGTGTAAACAGCTTAGATGCAAGAATGTAGAACACCAGTAGCCACTTCTGCCCTCCAGGGGTTCTCCCATTGTGCTGTAAGCCTGTATTTAAGGTTTCTTCCCTCTTTCAATAAACAGCATTCACGCATTCTGCTGACATGAATGACCGCTGTCTTTTGTTCTCTGTTTTTCAATCCACAACCCCTCGCTTGGACATGGTGAACCGGTGGTGGTAGCGCAGACATTACTGCAACAAATGGAGGACCCACCAAGGTCCGAGAAAGAAGGGAAGAGCTGATGGACACCGCGGGTAAGTCTGGCCAGCAATTTAAAGAAAAAGAGAAGAGAAGGGTGAATTGAAATGGGTGCAGCTAGCTCAAGTCAGTTATTTGGACTGCTGAAGCAGGAAGGCACCAAGTTAAGAAAGGGCAAGACAGCTAAAGATTTAAAATAAAAAAGGAAATCTTCCCAATAGAGAAGAGGGAAGGAAAGGAAATTTCCTGCTAGAAAAGGGAGAAATTTTATCAAGAAAGAAAAGGAGTTTCCTGGTAAAAAAGAAAAAATTTTGATACTAGGCCTAAAGATTTTAGGACCCTGTAGAGGTAGGATGAAAGAAAGAGAAAAGCCTCTTCTGAGTGGTGACAGAGGAAGAAAGGGACTCTTTCGGATAATAAAATTTCAGGATAAGCTAAAACTCTGGAGAGCTTTCTGCCTGCCAGCACAGAGCAGCAGCACCTGAATTACAAGGAGGCAGCAGGTGGGCCTCACTGCTGCTGGATGAACAAGCAAGCAAGCCCAGAGCTTAAAATTTTGTTGTCTGTTTGTATAATTTTGGTTTAAATGCTTTTTAATTTTTCCCTCAGAGTGGGAATAAGCCAATATTTAGGATCCCTTCGTGGGAAATGTTTTTCTGTTTTTTTCCTTAATGGCGGGAATAACTCATTATTAGATAGTCCCTTCACGGGAGTAAGAAGTTTACATGGGAGTGCATGTGCACGGGCTGCACCCAGCCCGAGGCAGGCAGACAAAGGCCCATGAGGGGAACAGACTCGCTGGCCTGTAAGGAGCAGAGGCCCAAGAGGGACAGGCACTATAAGTTTAACACAGGCCCAACTTCTGGTGAAAAATAGCTTCAGACAGGACATGGAATGCAAGAATGTAGTTGAATCTCAGAATATATATCATTCATTGCATAAAGAATGTTATGAATGGTTGATTCTCATGGTAGAGTATAATTTGGTGAATTAATATTAGGCCACATCCACGTAGTTAAAAAGGAGGTTTATTTTGTGGGGTAACTTACAAATGAAGGATAGGTTGCAGGGTCTGGGAAAGGGTGTGTCGCAGTCCGCAGTGTTCTCTGGAGAACTCTGCTCAGTCTACCTCCAGCGTCCAGGGTCCTGGAACCAGAGAGGGCCTCTCCTCTCGATCCTGGGTCTTCAGCACCCTCTCTCAGTCCCGCCTTGTAGGTGTGACCATTACCGAAGCCTCAATAGGGGTTGGAACTTCCAGGCAAGGCTGGATTGGCTACCCACTACAGTAGATAAGCTAAAAGGAACAGGATTCATAATTTTAAACTATATATTAGGTATGCTCTTGTCTGTTGGTCATTACTGAAAATTTGGCTCTGCTCTTTAAGTTACTTTCTAGAATTCTAATAGAAATATAACACCTGAAATGGATTGGGTTGTTAGCTTATTAAATAACGTTGTTGCTAAGAAAACCCATAAAAAATAACCTTACTGATAAGAGATCACAAAATTATTTTTCCAGTAAATAAAATGCAGGTAAATTGTTTGGTCCACATTGTTAATAATTGGCTTTTTGCATTAATGTGTTATTTGGAATCTATAAAAAAGGATCTTCTTTTAAAGACTTTATAAATATACTCTAGAAGAGTATTACATAAAGTTACCTCTCCAAATCCTATAGAGATTGTATTTAATGCTTTTTATAATTGGCATATGTAAAAAGGACCATGGAATAGAAGCTGGTAATAGAACGCTCAATTATTATCGCTTTCATATTTTAATGCAAAATGGCGCCTATATGTAGATCTGGAGGCTTTGGAAGTTCAGGAGAAAAGGTGTTTTGATAAACAGTTATCAATGATACACAGCCTAAAATTAAAAATAAAATTATATGGGATTGAGATTGAAAGATTATTGGATTCTGATGCTGGATATATCTATAATTTCACAAGAATCCTGAGATCCCAACTGGCCTCTACAAAGAGTCAGGAAAATGGAGACTGTTACAAGATCTTAGAGCTGTAAATAAAACCATGCTTCTCATGGGAGCAACACGCCTGGTTTGCCTGCCCCTGTGGCATTTCCTAAACATTGGCATTTAATTGTGATTGACTTATATGGATATTTTACTGGCTGCTAAAGATAAAAAACAAAAACAAAACAAAACAAAACAAACAAAAAAACCCCAAAAAACAACAACAAAAAATAACACCTTGTTTTTGATGCCTTTTCTAAATTACAAGAGGTTCTTAGCCTGGCTAATTTACAAATAGCCCCAGAAAAGGTACAGGTATCCTTTCCCTATCATTTTTAGGTCATGAATTATTGATACAGGCATATGTCCACAAAAAAGATTACTCTGCATACAGATCAGTTATGCACGCTTAATGATTGGGAGATATTCAATGGCTTCGGTCCACTTTAAAGATTCCAACAGGTCAACTTCGTCCTTTATATGATGTCTTAAAGGGGGACCCTGACCCTTTTGTCTCCCTGTAAATAACGGCTGAAGTACATACAGCCCTACAATGTATGCAGAGGCCCTGGAACAGGTTCAAGTGCATCATATAGATCTTTCTTCTCCCTTATTGTATTTGGTATTTTGTTTTTCTCATTCACCTACTGGAGTGTTTTGGCAAACAGGTCCTGTTCTATGGGTACATTCCCCAGTTTTCTCCAGCAAAAACCATTACTCATCCTCAGGCTTGTTGTTCAGATTATATTTAAGGGAATCAAGATCAGTGTTCAAACATTTGGTAAGGAGCCAGATGTTGTGGTGACCCCATACACCCAGTCTCAAATAGGCATGGTTGCAAGCTAATGATAATGATTGGGCCATATTGATATGTTCTATGCAGGGTCAGTTTGATACTCACTACCCCTCCAATGATGTGTGTCAATTTTTAAAATTGCATCCTGTCATATATCCCAAAATAGTACAGATGACTCCTATTCCTCAGGCGTGTGGGTATTTACTGATGGCACAACACGTGGTTTTGGCTGTGGTAGTTTTTGATAACATAGTAAAAAAAATAAAGTCCAAGGCACTTCTGCCCAGATGGCAGAGGTACAGGCACTGTTGCTTGCTTTACAGATGTTTTTCTGATGAGTGTTACATATTTTATACTGAGAGCCAATATGTGGCACATGCAATTTATGCCTTTGGAGACAACAGCCTACATACCATCCATTTCTCCATTCATATATTTGTTGCAAGTGCAAGGACTCCTATGGTCCCGCTCACATAAACTTTAATGTGGCCATGTTAGAGCTCATACTCAATGCCTGGACCTCAAGGAAGGTAATCAGAGGGCAGATGCCATTACTCATATGGCTGTCACATTAGTTTGTTCTGCCTTTGAAAAGGCTACTCAGTTCATCAATTATCATCTTAATGCTGGATCTCTTTCATCACACACAGGCATAACCCAGGAAACAAGCCATCCAGATAGTTAAATCATGTCCTCTTTGTGCTGAATTTTTACCTGTTCCTCATTTGGGAGTTAGTCCCCAAGGAACTTTTACGCTACCTTATTTCCCATGTCTGCAGCAGAGAGGCAGAAAACAAAACAAAACAAAAACAAAACAAAACAAACAAACAAACAAAAACTTGATCTGGAGCCAAGACCTCCTGGAGGCTGGACCGATCTTGGCCACAAGCCGCCTTATCAGCTCGTCAGCTGATAAGCGGGGGCCCCCACTGTGTGAAGCAAGGACTCCCTGGGAGCCCTTAATGCCCAGCCACCCCGTTGGGCTCGAAGAATGTGCTGGCTTCACACAGCCCCAGGACGCACCCAATGGTCCCTTTCGCAAAAAATATCTCAAGCTGCAGACGTGGGAGGTGGCTGGAAATCTGGGCCAGCAATGGGGGCCGACCATAGCCAATGAAGGCTGTGGCTGGGGGTTCCCCCGGTCTCAAGAATACCCAGTGAGGAACCGGACGCTCAACGGTCGTTCTCACAGATTCAGGAAACCGTTTACACTAGCCGAAAAGGGGAAAACTCACCAATCAGAAGCAGTGTTTCATGCGGATTTGTGCAACCAGGCTAATGGAGAGTGATCTATCGCGAACGGAGCACAGTTCCCGGATTGTGTAGTGCAGAGTTTCCATCCCCGGTTTCCGGGGTTTCCAGGCGCAAAGTGCCCGGAATCACCCGTTTCCTCACAGCACCAATGTTAGTTATTTATTGGCGCTCTTACCCCGCGAGGAACACGTCCTGAACACAACAAATCCACAGAAGAGCTGTTTATTAATATAGGATAGGAAGAGGTGTGACAGGCCTGTGTGAAGCACACACATGAGTGAGGAGAGAAGAGAAGAAGAGGAGAGAGAAGAGAGGAGAGACCTGTGCAAAATGGCGCCGGCTTTTTAAAGAGTGAGCGGCGCATGTGTATAGGACCACATGTGGCTACACCATGTAGATTACATGGCTGCGCACGCTTTACGCAACCATGTAAAACCACGGAGTCCTAGCCATGTGAGATGTTCTGACCTAGAAATGGCTATTTTGAACTGGAAATAACTAGGTGGTCTGCCGGGAAAGCCCAACCGTGTGGACATGTTGTGATTTCCTATCAAAGAGAGTTGGTGGAGCCTGAGCAGAGAAGAGAGTAGAGAGAGAAGGTGGGTGGGACCCCACCTTTTATGAGGGGACTTCACGCATTTACAGAGAGACCAATGAGCACATGATGTTGTCAGGACCCTGAGCGGACCAAGGTAGTGCCTACGTATTGGCCAGATCCCAAGGGACAGGTCTGAATGCTAACATTCTGCCCTTTTGATCATTGTAAAAAGGGTGAGTTATGGATGGCAACTTGGGTGGGAATGAGAGTCGCTGAAATCTCAAGATGGCTTCCTGTTCATTTGGGACAAAGTGGGGAGGGAAGGTTGGGAGTTGGGGGTCACACACTGCAAGAGGTGTGATTGAAGAAGCATTCAGCTAGCTGTCATCTGGAGACCTCAGGCATCTGTTCCTTGAGGGAGCTGAGAAGGCAGGTTGCTAGGAGAAAAAATAGATTGTTATCATCAGCCCTGTGAGAGGGGCTAGCCATGGGAAGAGTGATAACTGAATGGAACAAAGAAATTCCCCAGTTGTACAGAAGAGGCAGTTGTACATTGGGACATATTGGAAAACCAGGTTCCAGTTGCTGGGTAGGTGCCTGCTTGAGCCTGGAGAGGTGGTACCAGCAGTGAAGTCCCAGGATCTTCAGGAGATAGCATGCCAAGTTGAGGGATGCTGTGTTCTTCAGGAGTACCTGAGCCATCACATCCGTGGTTTCCCTGGAAGTTAGGAGTGCATCCATCCTGTAAAGTGTCAATAAGGATTAAGAGATAGGGAACCTGGGGTTGGGGATTTAGCTCAGTGGTAGAGCGCTCTCTGGGTTTGATCCTCAGCTCTACAAACAAAAAAAAAAGAGAGAAAGAGAGAGATAGGGAATCTTATTGTGATTGGGCATGTGGGTGAAGTCAACCTGTCAGTATTTGACTAGTTAGTGTCCTCAGAGCTGGTAGAGGGGCTGGTGTATCTGGAGGGCCCCTGTGCATTTGGCCTTAACATGAGTCTGGCAGGAGGGATGGACCTGTGAATGAACCTGTAAGTGTCTATAAAACAACCGGAACAAATTTATATCTTGGTGTCATAGCAAAAGGCTGGGAGGCTTCAAAAGCCTCTCTAATAAGGGAGGAGTAGAGGTGTTAACTGGCAAATCTGTTAGTATCCTGGCCACCAAACATCTTCACATCTGAGGAAGATAAGTTAATGAGCAGAAGAGAGTCAGCTTTCCTATCTTCACATAAGCAAACCTTAAAGCACCTTCTTTGTATCTGATTCACCAGGAGATACAGGTGGCTGACCAGTGAGAGCAGTCACATCTCTCTTTCGAGTCTGGCAGCAAGGTGCACTGTGTCTAGACCCAGGATGAGCTCTAAGAGAGTGAGGCCTGTGGGTTTTACACATAGAACCGAGAAAGCAGCCGAAGCCTTGGTTGCTGCTGTTGAACTGACAAAGTCTGGTCATCGAACGGCATCAGAGCCCTGAGAAGGACAAATTTTACCTGAGTTAGCAACTGAGGACCACAGAAACTTACTTGCTGGCTACCTCGATGGCTGCCCCAGGGTCCTCCATAGTTACTGAGGGCAGAAGCCTCAGGGCAACAACAGCAGTCTTCGGCTGCCAGGTCTAGGCCTGCCAGGCCTCAGAAGACCCAACAGTTGTGGATCATTTTTTAGTAAAAAGGGGGGACCTGTAGGGCCCTGGCCTCCCAATTTGGGTAACTGCCACCTTGCTTGCCGACCTTGACCAGATGTCCTCCCTGTGCTGATTCTCTGCCTGTTTCCTTCTTCCTGAACACTCACTGGAGGTTCTTTGTTTGTGTATCCTACATTTTGGTGTAAACAGCTTAGATGCAAGAATGTAGAACACCAGTAGCCAACTTCTGCCCTCCAGGGGTTCTCCCTTGTGCTGTAAGCCTGTATTTAAGGTTTCTTCCCTCTTTCAATAAACAGCATTCAGCATTCTGCTGACATGAATGACCCGCTGTCTTTTGTCTCTGTTTTTCAATCCACAACCCCTCGCTTGGACATGGTGAACCGGTGGTGGTAGCGCAGACATTACTGCAACAAATGGAGGACCCACCAAGGTCCGAGAAAGAAGGGAAGAGCTGATGGACACCCGGGTAAGTCTGGCCAGCAATTTAAAGAAGAAAGAGAAGAGAAGGGTGAATTGAAATGGGTGCAGCTAGCTCACAGTCAGTTAATTGGACTGCTGAAGCAGGAAGGCACCGAAGTTAAGAAAGGGCAAGACAGCTAAAGATTTAAAATAAAAAAGGAAATCTTCCCAATAGAGAAGAGGGAAGGAAAGGAAATTTCCTGCTAGAAAAGGGAGAAAATTTTAATCAAGAAAGAAAAGGAGTTTCCTGGTAAAAAAAGAAAAAATTTTGATACTAGGCCTAAAGATTTTTAGGACCCTGTAGAGGTAGGATGAAAGAAAGAGAAAAGCCTCTTCTGAGTGGTGACAGAGGAAGAAAGGACTCTTTCGGATATAAAAATTTCAGGATAAGCTAAAACTCTGAGAGCTTTCTGCCTGCCAGCACAGAGCAGCAGCACCTGAATTACAAGGAGGCAGCAGGTGGGCCTCACTGCTGCTGGATGAACAAGCAAGCAAGCCCAGAGCTTAAAATTTTGTTGTCTGTTTGTATAATTTTGGTTTAAATGCTTTTTAATTTTTCCCTCAGAGTGGGAATAAGCCAATATTTAGGATCCCTTCGTGGGAAATGTTTTTCTGTTTTTTCCTTAATGGCGGGAATAACTCATTATTAGATAGTCCCTTCACGGGAGTAAGAAGTTTACATGGGAGTGCATGTGCACGGGCTGCACCCAGCCCAGAGGCAGGCAGACAAAGGCCCATGAGGGGAACAGACTCGCTGGCCTGTAAAGGAGCAGAGGCCCAAAGAGGGACAGGCACTATAAGTTTAAACAGGCCCAACTTCTGGTGAAAAATAGCTTCAGACAGGACATGGAATGCTAAGTCAATGTAGTTTGAATTTCCAGGAATATTAATCATTCATTGCATAAAGAATGTTATGAATGGTTGATTCTCATGGTAGATTATTGGTGAAATTATTAAGGCCACTCCACGTAGTTAAAAGGGAGGTTTATTTTGTGGGGTAACTTACAAATGAAGGGATAGGTTGCAGGGTCTGGGAAAGGTGTGTCGCAGTCCAGCAGTGTTCTCTGGAGAACTCTGCTCAGTCTACCTCCAGCGTCCAGGGTCCTGGAACCAAGAGAGGCCTCTCCTCTCGATCCTGGGTCTTCAGCACCCTCTCTCAGTCCCGCCTTGTAGGTGTGACCATTACCGAAGCCTCAATAGGGGTTGGAACTTCCAGGCCAAGGCTGGATTGGCTACCCACTACAGTAGATAAGCTAAAGGAACAGGATTCATAATTTTAAACTATATATTAGGTATGCTCTTGTCTGTTGGTCATTACTGAAAATTTGGCTCTGCTCTTTAAGTTACTTTCTAGAATTCTATAGAAATATAACACCTGAAATGGATTGGGTTGTTAGCTTATTAAATAACGTTGTTGCTAAGAAAAACCCATAAAAAATAACCTTACTGATAAAGAGATCACAAAATTATTTTTCCAGTAAATAAAATGCAGGTAAATTGTTTGGTCCACATTGTTAATAATTGGCTTTTTGCATTAATGTGTTATTTGGAATCTATAAAAAAGGATCTTCTTTTTAAGACTTTATAAATATACTCTAGAAGAGTATTACATAAAGTTACCTCTCCAAATCCTATAGAGATTGTATTTAATGCTTTTTATAATTGGCATATGTAAAAAGGACCATGGAAATAGAAGCTGGTAATAGAACGCTCAATTATTATCGCTTTCATATTTTAAATGCAAAATGGCGCCTATATGTAGATCTGGAGGCTTTGGAAGTTCAGGAGAAAAGGTGTTTTGATAAACAGTTATCAATGATACACAGCCTAAATTAAAAATAAAATTATATGGGATTGAGATTGAAAGATTATTGGATTCTGATGCTGGATATATCTATAATTTCACAAGAATCCTGAGATCCCAACTGGCCTCTACAAGAAGTCAGGAAAATGGAGACTGTTACAAGATCTTAGAGCTGTAAATAAAACCATGCTTCTCATGGGAGCAACACAGCCTGGTTTGCCTGCCCCTGTGGCATTTCCTAAACATTGGCATTTAATTGTGATTGACTTATATGGATATTTTACTGGCTGCTAAAGATAAAAAAACAAAACAAAACAAAACAAAACAAAACAAAAAAACCCCAAAAAACAACAACAAAAAATACACCTTGTTTTTGATGCCTTTTCTAAATTACAAGAGGTTCTTAGCCTGGCTAATTTACAAATAGCCCCAGAAAAGGTACAGGTATCCTTTCCCTATCATTTTTAGGTCATGAATTATTGCATACAGGCATATGTCCACAAAAAAGATTACTCTGCATACAGATCAGTTATGCACGCTTAATGATTGGGAGATATTCAATGGCTTCGGTCCACTTTAAAGATTCCAACAGGTCAACTTCGTCCTTTATATGATGTCTTAAAGGGGGACCCTGACCCTTTGTCTCCCTGTAAATTAACGGCTGAAGTACATACAGCCCTACAATGTATGCAAGAGGCCCTGGAACAGGTTCAAGTGCATCATATAGATCTTTCTTCTCCCTTATTGTATTTGGTATTTTGTTTTTCTCATTCACCTACTGGAGTGTTTTGGCAAACAGGTCCTGTTCTATGGGTACATTCCCCAGTTTCTCCAGCAAAAACCATTACTCATCCTCAGGCTGTTGTTCAGATTATATTTAAGGGAATCAAGATCAGTGTTCAAACATTTGGTAAGGAGCCAGATGTTGTGGTGACCCCATACACCCAGTCTCAAATAGCATGGTTGCAAGCTAATGATAATGATTGGGCCATATTGATATGTTCTATGCAGGGTCAGTTTGATACTCACTACCCCTCCAATGATGTGTGTCAATTTTTAAAATTGCATCCTGTCATATATCCCAAAATAGTACAGATGACTCCTATTCCTCAGGCCTGTGTGGTATTTACTGATGGCACAACACGTGGTTTTGCTGTGGTAGTTTTTGATAACATAGTAAAAAAAATAAAAGTCCAAGGCACTTCTGCCCAGATGGCAGAGGTACAGGCACTGTTGCTTGCTTTACAGATGTTTTCTGATGAATGTGTACATATTTATACTGAGAGCCAATATGTGGCACATGCAATTATGCCTTTGGAGACAACAGCCTACATACCATCCATTTCTCCATTCATGGATATTTGTTGCAAGTGCAAGGACTCCTATGGTCCCGCTCACATAACCTTTACATGGGCCATGTTAGAGCTCATACTCAATTGCCTGGACCTCCAAGCGAAGGTAATCAGAGGGCTGATGCCATTACTCATATGGCTGTCACATTAGTTTGTTCTGCCTTTGAAAAGGCTACTCAGTTTCATCAACGTTATCATCTTAATGCTGGATCTCTTTGTCATCACACAGGCATAACCCAGGAACAAGCCATCCAGATAGTTAAATCATGTCCTCTTTGTGCTGAATTTTTACCTGTTCCTCATTTGGGAGTTAGTCCCCAAGGACTTTTACCTAACCATGTGTGGTAGATGGTCATGACACACATGCCTTCCTTTGGAAAATTACAATATGTCCATGTGTCTATCAATACATATTCCTCTCTAATTTTTGCATCTTCCCATTCAGGGGAAAAGGTTAAAGATGTAAAGAATCATTGTCTTCATGCTTTTGCTTATATGGGAGTGCCAAATACATAAAGACTAATAATGGTCCCACCTACAGCAGTACAGGATTTTCAAAATTCTGCCAAGATTTTTCTATTGTTAATAAGACTGGTATTCCTTATAATCCCCAAGGACAGGCTATAGTAGAATGCTGCTGACCCATCCTGGAGGCCAGGTTATTAGGTTGGACCTGAGGAGGCACCACCTGAAAGACCAATGGAGGTGAGAGAGAAAGGAGACCAGGCGCATAAAGAAAGACAGAGTCAGTCTGAGTCATGTCAAGGTCTCATTTATTGCAAAGTGAAGCAAGCTTATATACTGTTGGATATGAGGGGAAGGGAGGGAGATGAAAATTTGTTAGAAAAGGGTTCAGGACGAGGTCTCTTTGGTCCAGTGCTCAAGCAACCGATCAATCAATTAGAAAAGGGTTAGGGTGAGGTCTCTTTGGTCCAATGCTTGAGCTCTGATCAATCAATTAGAAAAGGATTAGAGTGAGGTCTCTTTGGTCCAATGCTTGAACAACTGATCAATCAAACATACTCCAGGAAGTTAATCTAAAAGTACATTTTGTGGTTTTTCCGGGAATGATTGTTTTGCAAGTCAATGGGTGCAGTTATGCCAGATCATCAGAGCAAAAAAAGTCAAGGCCAGCAATCCAATTTTTGGTTCCCAACAATTCCCTCTTCTTTCTTTAAAATGGCCAAAGCATGCTTTGGTCATGACTCGAGAGGGCCCCTGTCGTAGGCTATATGGGGTGCGCCCTGTGTCTTGCAATGTGCCATGTTGAGCCGGTCTCGACGACCTCTGTATGTTGTGCCCCCAGCACAGCCCCCATACTAATCCCGTCATTGAGTATCCCCTAGCCTTTAGTTGCAAGGGGTTTTTAGGTTTGTAGGGTGCTGAAACTTAGCCTTTCACCTGTTCTGATAGTTTATTCTGGAATCTCTACACGATGTACTGAGACGGTTTTTGATAGAGTCGAATAGATCTGATTTTTTATGAATTTCGTTAACTGTTGAAAAGCCCAAGGACCAAAGGTGAGGAGGAGAAGGAAAATGATCAGGGGGGTCCCAATCTCCCCCCACTATATCACAAAGATCTACATATAGGTCTGGGAACCATGCCCCTTTTGGGAATGTGCTGGAGGAGGTGGAATTGGCAATGGTTCCAGTATTGGGGTTCACAACAAGCCAGGTCTGTTGAAGTAAGAGATGAGGGCTGGAGTTGGTGTCAACGGCAGGCATCAGCTCGAGCCACATGATAAGGCAGGTAAGGGCAGAATCCCTCATTCTGTAGGAGGCTTCAACCACACCTGAAGAAAGAGAGAGAGAAATCTTTGTCTCAGGGTTAAGGCCTGGACATCATAAACAGTGATGATCATTAATCTTGGCCATCGATTTTAGATTGGGTTTTCAGGGCAGTATATGGCTTGACCAGTCTCTCAGGTAGCCAGTGGGCCCCATTTTCCTTGGAATCATAGATACATGCAGACCCTTTCCCCCAAATGATAACTGGATCAAGGCCACCCCATTTTCTGGTGATTGGGTCCTTCCAAAGGGCTTGAGCATACCCTTCTTTGGTCTCTGGGTGCCAGTGCCGCTCAGCTGCAGATTTTCCAAAAATATCCAATGTCAAAAAATTTAACACAAAAAGGACATGAGAAAGCAGAGCCTTTTGGTTCCCCTTAAGGGGAAACAGTGTCTCTTGTGAGCTGAGTTTATTAAGAGTATTTTTTAAGGTTTGGTGAGCTCTCTCCACAATACCCTGGCCTTGAAGTTTATAGGGTATTCCAGTGATGTGTTTAATTCCTAATTGTAAACAAAACTGTTTAAATTTATTACTAGTATATCCTGGGCCATGATCAGTTTTTACACATTTTGGCTGACCCAGCACTGTGAAGGCATGTAACATATGATTGATAACATCTCTGGTGGCTTCTCCACCATGAGCGGAGGGACAAATAAATCCAGAGAAGGTATCTACAGTAACATGTATGAACGTTAACTTACCAAAAGAGGGAACATGGGTGACATCCATCTGCCATATTTGTCCAGGTATAAGCCCTCTGGGGTTTACTCCATAATGGGGTTCAGGTAGGAGCTTCAGGCAATTTTTACAGCTTTTTACAATTTCCGTAGCCTGCTCCCTGGTAATTGAGAACCTTTGTCTCAAAGTTTGAGCATTGAGATGATGAAGGCGGTGAGCCTCACGAGCAGCTGCTATCTGGTCATGTTCCAGATGAGAAATTAAGATAGAATGTGTAGCAGAATCAGCAAGCTCATCTCCCTGAGCCAAGGGTCCAGGCAGGCCTGTGTGGGCACGAATATGGCCAACATAAAAGGGTAATGACCTCTGTGAGATTAACTTTTGCAATTCAGAAAACATTTGGAAGGTGGAAAGTAATAGGTTGAATTACTGGGACCATTTCTAGAGTCTGTAAAGCCCCTACCACATATCGACTATCTGAATATAAATTAAAGGAGCAATTTAAAAAAATTTTAAAGACAACAAGTGTGGCATATAACTCCACCACCTGAGCTGACTTGAAAAGAGATGTCATAACATTCTTTTGGCCATCAAAGACATAGACACCCTACCATTTTTTGGCCCATCCATGAAAAGCACAGGGGAATCTGGGATGGGTTCCATTCGGGTATTTTTGAGAAAAACAAAAGAAATGAGGGAAAAGAATTGTAGGAGTTTATTACTGGGCATCTGTGTATCAAATTTCCCTATATAGGTACAAACAAGTATGGCCCAATCAGGACTATTGGTGCAAAGCCATTCAAGCTGTTCTTTATCATATGGCATAACAATGACATCAGCGTCTCACCCAAAGTATCGAGTGGAAGTTTTTATCCCCAGCATGATCAATTGGCAAACCAAAGAGGGGTAGGTGGGAAGGATTTTTCCTTTTGCAACAGGAAGGTGTACCCAAAGTAAGGGCACTGGTTCTTGCCAAAGCAGTCCCATGGGGGCAAATTCTGTAGAAAAAATGATCAGATATAAAGGTGAGGCCTGCTCAAAATATCCTGTGTATTGTTGGGCGATGGCTGACTCAATTTTTTTGTAGTGCCTTTTCTGCATCTACAGTAAGATATCTGGGGGACTGAGGATCAGAATCCCCTTTGAGAATATCTTCAAGGGGACGTGCCTCTCCCTTGGTCATTTTTAAATAAGGTCGTAGCCAATTGATATCCTCCAGAAGTTTCTGGAAGCCATTAAGACAATGGAGCTTGACCCTCTTCTTTTGATCTGAATTTTCTGGGTATAAAGAAGGTCTGGATGTAACTCAAATCCTAAAAACAAGAAGGGGTATTGGGTCTGTATCTTTTCTGGGGCTACACAAAATCCTCGGCTTTGAAGTAAAGTAATCATCTTTTGGGCTATGTATTTTGTCTTTTCTTCAGATTCCCCTGTTATCAATAGATCATCCATATAGTGTATAATAAAAACATCAGGGTACTGGACCCTCACTGGGTCAATGGATTGAGCTACATATTTTTGACACAATGTGGGTGAATTGGCCATACCTTGGGGCAATACTTGCCATTGATATGGGTGGTTGGGTCCAACATGATTCACAACAGGTATAGAGAAGGCAAATCGTTTGCAATCCAGAGGATGTAGGGGGATAGAGAAAAGGCAATCTTTAATATCTATAATGATCTTAAAATTTTTTTAGGGATGGCTACAGGAGATGGTAACCCGGGCTGTAACGCCCTATGGGGACCATAGTCTTATTTACTTCCCTAAGATCCTGTAGTAACCTCCATTTTCCAGTTTTTTTCTTTATTACAAAGATGGGAGTGTTTTATGGAGATGTGGAAGGCTCAAGATGCCCTTGCTCTAATTGTTCCTGTACCAACTGCAGGGCAGCTTGAACCTTTTCCTGAGGCATGGACCACTGGTCGATCCAAACCGGGTCATCCGACTTCCAAGTTATTTTATCGGCTTGGCATGCAGGAGGAGCAGTGGTCCTTAGGAAAAAAGGTCCGTCCCTAGTCCCCTTTTGTCCAGCTTGGGGATGAGCATGATGGGCTGAGTTCACCTCTGTTCAAACTTTCCTAACCCTTTGCCAGGCAGAAAGCCTGTCTTTAGCATCATTTGGATCACTTTATCATTGGGACTCATCATGATGACCCCATCTGTGTCATTATATCTCTTCCCCACAGGTTTATTGGCAACCCTTTGACCACAAAGGGCCTTACTGTTCCAGTATTTCCCCCGGGGTCCTCCCATTTTAGGAATCTAGAGCTCTGTGGTGTATTTTGGATTTGGCCTATTCCCTTAAATGTGTGGCAGTGGGCTCCAGTGGCCATGAGTCAGGCCAATATTTTTTGGCTATGACAGTGGCATCAGCGCCTGTGTCCAAAAGGCCCAGAAATTGTTTTCCCTCCAGAGAAAGTTTAATTATAGGCCGTCTCTCCGTTAATTGTTGGACCCAAAATATGTCTGATGATCCTGGTTCTGAGAGGCCACGAGTTGGATCCTTATGGGGAAATTGTCCAACCATTGGGAGAGGGAGAGCCTGAGTGATACGTTGGCCCACGAGGATGGTGATAGGACCCCGAGAGGCCAGGGCCAGGATTTTTATCTCTCCCTGATAATCAGAATCAACTATGGAAGTAATGATAGAGAGTCCTTGCATCGAGCTGGAAGCTTGGCCTATAATAAGAAAGAACATCCCAGGTGGGGGTCGGGGAGAGGGAGACGCAAGGATCCCGGTCTCTATAATCACTGTGCCCTCTTCCAGGCTTACAATCCGGGTGGTGGAGGAACAGAGGTCAAGTCTTGTGCTTCCTGGTGTGGCTCAGGATAGGCCCAAGCAAGTTGGGCCAAGGCTGTCTAGGACAGTGGGGTTCCCTGTTCTGGATTGTTGTTGAAGGGGTTGTTGGGGGTTATACAGGGCTGTGATGGATGGGTGGAGCCCCGAAACGGGGCCGCAGCCGGTTTCCCGAGAGGCAGATAACGGCTGGCCATTAACATCAGCTTGGAGCGACAGTCTCTGGCCCAATGCCGTCCCCTTTTGCATCTAGGCAGAGCCCTGGGGGTGGGTTTCTCAGATTACCATTAAAGGGGGCAATCTCTCACCCTGGGCGCCAGGGCATTCTCTGGCAAAATGTCCCGGGTGCCTGCATTTGAAACAGTTTTTGGTTCCATTGTTAGGCCCTCTAGTGGGCGTCTGGAGCATGGCACCTATTGCCATACTGATGGATTTGGAAATTTTATGATCAAATGAGTCTACATTGCTACACAGCTTAATCATGCCATTGAGGTCCATAGCCTTAGTTTTGCCCCTCAAGGCCACCCTGCAGGCTGCATTGGCATTCTCTATGGCTAATTGGTTAACCACAATATTTTCTAAACCATCTTCTGCCAGGATTCTTTCAGCCGCTTCTAGCAGCCTGGCACCGAACTGGGCGTAGGGTTCGCTGCTGCCTTGGACTATTTTAGACAGGGAGGTGGTGGCTGCCCCTGTTGCTGGCATGGCCCTCAAGGCCGCCATCGCCACATGGGCCGTCTGTGCCAGAAGCCCCGCTGGGAGTTTCTGTTGTTTTTCCTCTGTGGCATATTTGCCCCTCCCTGTAATCTTGTCAGAAGTCCATGAAGCCATCTGGGGACTTTTCTTATTTATGACGGCCTGTGTTTCAGCCCTGTCTATAAATTCAGCCTTCCAGGTCAAAAATTGACTCTGTGTTAACACTGACTGAACCACCTTATTCCATTCATGAGGCAACAGATTACCCCCCTGCCCCAGCCCTTCAAGAATTGAAATTGTGAAGGGCGCATTAATACCATAATTTTTGACTGCTGAGTGTAAATCCTTTAGATGTTTTATTTTTAGTTTTTTATATATAACTTGGTCAGTGTCATGATTCTCCACTGGGTCCTCCTCCTCTCCCTCCGAGGCCAAAGACCCCTGTTCCACAACCTCAGTATCTCTGTCAGCACCCTGAGTGGTGTCTGCCTGTTCCCCCACATCCTGGGATTGAGCGCCAGAGCGGGTCATTACTGGGAAAGAGAGGGACACTGCAGTCAGTGCCCTTTTGGTCTTGCCTACTTTTGGTTTGATCTGTGTCTTTGGCGGGGAGTCTGTGTGAGGGGAATTACCAAAGGTGGTGGGAAGGGTGATGTTGGCTTCTCCTGTAAGGTTGGCCTGTAATTCCTGTATCTGTTGAGTAAGATCTCTCAATTCTCTTTTCATAGAGAGGACATCCTTTAAATTGGTGATCTGGTTTAGAAGGGATACCTTGGTCTCTAAGAGACCCTGCATTCCAGGTATAGCTGGGCCCATTTGTCCTGTCATTGTCTCCCTAGGAATGGGGGCACTCGGGGCATTGGGAGTGGGAATGACATAGGGAGGTGGAGAGTGCCAGTGAAGGCTCCTCTCGCCTATTTGGTGGCTGGCGAAAAATGTTTGGGACTGAGAAAGGGGAGGGAGGTCATATCTCCCCCTTTCGTTACATGCTGCCGCTTCTTCCAGGCTGATTTCTGAAGAAGTGTCAAGCCAGTCATCACCTGCTACATTCTTATGAATGACAGGATAAATCTTTTTATAGGATTTGACCGGGGTGGGAGTTTTTAACAAAGGAGGGATTAATTCAGTGGCAGGGATAGTCTCATCATTAAGGGAGGGGGCACTCGAGGCCGGGGCAGCACCAGGGCTGCCTGTGATCTCAACGTCCCCATTAGTCTCAGTCAGAGGCAAGTCTCTGTCAGGGGTGAAGCGGCCATCTCCGTTTTACTTTTGTTCTTTGGAAGAGCAGCTGCCGCTCCGGACTCACAATCGGGTGTGGGGCAGGAGGAGTCTGAGAGAAAATCCTCCGCAAGGGCTAATAATTGTGAAACCTTCCCGTCTCCCTCTGCCTCTTTTAAAATATCTCTGATTACACCATAAAAGCTAAAGAAAGCATCAGGGACATATTCCCCCTGTTTAAGTAATTTGTTGATGTCTTTTCCAACCTTATTCCAAGTTAGTGGGTGAATCCCTGGGCCATTAACTACCAGCCAAGGGCACTTCTCCTCTACAAAACAGAAGAATTTTATCAGATCCTTTTTCTTAACTCTTAGTCCTCTCTCCCTGAGATTGCCTTTCATTTCTTTAATAAAAAGAACCTCTTTTGATAATCCTTTGCCCGTGGTTATGGGACGACTGTGCTTACCTCAAGACTTCCCGCGTTGCACGAGTGATGCGGTCTGGGCGTCTCTACCTTGCGTGGTCCGGAGCTCTGATGTTATCCGTCGTCCGGTGGGTCACCATGCCTCAGGCCCCATGTTAGGGCGCCACTTGACCCTACCTGCAGGCCAGGTTATTAGGTAGGACCTGAGGAGGCACCACCTGAAAGACCAATGGGGGTGAGAGAGAAAGGAGACCAGGCACATAAAGAAAGACAGAGTCAGTCTGAGTCACGTCAAGGTCTCGTTTATTGCAAAGTGAAGCAAGCTTATATACTAGTGGATATGAGGGGAAGGGAGGGAGATGAAAAAATTGTTAGAAAAGGGTTCAGGATGAGGTCTCTTTGGTCCAATGCTTAAACAACTGATCAATCAAACATACTCCAGGAAGTTAATTTAAAAGTACGTTTTGTGGTTTTTCCGGGAATGATTGTTTTGCAAGTCAATGGGTGCAGTTATGCCAGATCATCCAAGCAAGAAAAGTCAAGGTGCAGCCATCCAATTTTTGGTTCCCAACATGCTGCCATTGTACCTTAAAAATATATTTTGCAGGCTGGAGAGATGGCTCAGAGGTTAAGAGCAATGACTGCTCCTCCAGAGGTCCTGAGTTCAATTCTCAGCAACCACATGGTGGCTCACAACCATCTGAAATGAGATCTGCCAACTTCTTCTGTATACATAATACATAAATAAATTTTTAAAAATCCATTAAAAAGTGTGTGTGTCTTTTAAAAAACATATTTTGCTAAAGTAAAAAGGGGGAGCTAGCGGCTCTCCTCTCCACATTCTATTCTTTCCCTTGTTTTATACATTTAAAATTTTTTATTGTTGGATTCTGCTGGAGTATCTGCTGCAGATAAGCACTGGAGGGCTCCTGTTGCAGATAATCCTCTGGTGTGATGGAAGGATCTTTCTACTGGCACCTGAGGGGACCCAGTCTGGTGTTGGTGTGGGCTCATGGTTCTGTTTGTGTCTTTCCACAGAACAATGAGGTTCCTCTTTGGGTTCCTGAGCGCTGTGTGCACCCTGTGGCTGCTGCTGAATCCCAACATGGCAGAGACCTATTGGTCCTTTGTGAAAAACTCTCCCCTTCTGATGCCAATGGGGATTGAGAGCCCAATACAGCCAGCCTTGTCAAGCATTAATGTAAGCCTAGGAACTGTAGCCATGCAGTTGGATTCTTAAGAAGGTAATGTGAGGTAACTACCTTTTCAAGTATGTTTGAGAACATGTCACCCAGACACCTTGGAGATTAAGAATAACCCTGAAGGTCACTGACCTCCATTTAGTAACAGTAGCATGCCAGCTAAGCATTTTCATTCTCACAACCCTATTCAAGCTGGAGCAGTACCTACTTCTCAGGAGTGGCTCTGTGCAACATTTATTGGCCTCCTGAAATTCATCTAGCCTCTTTTGAAGATACCTTAAAATTTGTGAGCCTGAATGTAGCCATTATGAGACCATTAGTTCTCCTTGTGAGCTGTCTGTTTTTCTTTATAGTTCTTAGTTGTTCTTTTGCAGAGCTGCCAGCTTAAGTCATGCTGGGATCAAGAAAAATGGGCCTTGGCGCTTCATGTTCCTGGAGCTGTGTCCATGCCAGTGGACTATGGCAGTTAGACACAGATGATGCTCACACACTCTAAAAGAGAATTTGACATCGCTGTTACTGTTGTTGCTGTTAGAGCAGTGGTAGCCACTGCTGCTACTGGTTCTGGGATTGCTATTTCTTAATTGGTTACTGCAGCTAGCACAATGGAGACCCTGGCAGCAAAAGTAGCTACCACAGTTAATTAATCTTTCATTCTATTGGGCATGTTAAATTTAATTCAGAAGTTATATACATTTCGGTTGGCTTTGAAAGTTATAAATTTACAAACTCAAGTTCCATTTGCTTTTGGGATACCATCTTACAAGGACTCCAATTTGCAGTAAGGCTCGTTAAGGAAGGGAATGGCTCAATTGCCTTTAGCCTACTGGCTATGGGTGGGTTAGGACTTCTGTTGATCTTTTCTGTGTCACACAGATTGCAAGCCCAGCGCCACTTTGAGATCTTTGGCAGCAGTTAACTCTACAGCTCATGTGGTTGAGCCTGTATGATAATGAGTATTCAGAGATAGGTAATGCTTGCGGGGTGGTTGCCAACCTAAGGCAGAGCGCTTGTGTGGCCTGGGTAGGTGTCTCCATGATGGGTAAGGCAACCTGCTGATGTCCCACACAACCTAAGTCAGATGCTCATTTTTAAAAAGGGGGGACCTGTAGGGCCCTGGAACTCCCAAGTTGGGTAACTGCAGCCCTGCTTGCTGACCTTGACCAGATGTCCTCCCTATGCTGATTCCCTGCCAGTCTCTACCCTCCTGAAAGCTCACTGGAGGTTCTTTGTCTGTGTATCCTGCATTTGGTGTAAGCAGCTTAGAAGCAAGAATGTAGAACATTCAGTAGCGAACTTCTGTCCTCCGGGGTTCTTCCATTGTGCTGTAAGCCTGTATTTAAGGTTTCTTCCCACTTTCAATAAACAGCATTCAGCATTCTGCTGACATGAATGACCCGCTGTCTTTTGTCTCTGTTTTTCAATCCACAACCCCTCGGTGGTAGTGTGGGCGTTATTGCAACAGGGTAGGAACTTGTGGGGTGGACCAGCCTACCTTGTCTATGCAAAAGTGAGGCAGTGTATTTCCCAGAGTCCTGTTGTCCATGGTCTGAAGAAGGCCCTGGCAGCAGTCAAGGCAAAAGGCAGTTTTGCTCAGTGGCTGGCATTGCCATTCTGGAGCAAGTTCTGGGTGGAGGTTCTTCTTGCCCATCCATCTCCTTTGGAGCAAATAAGGGTGCTGCCAGGAGCTGGCATGTGAATCACAAAAAGCTTTTTAATTAAACATTTTAGATGCCATATTCTGCAGATTTCTAAGGACTGTCTGTCTATTAGATATGAATGACTATCAACTTGTGTTCCCTAACAGTCTACAATATGTTAGCATCTTTCATAAGACTGGGACTTAAATTCCATTTCTGTCAGAGTTAGCCTTAAAAATATGATTTTGAATAAAGAAACCAAAGTAGCCATTTCATGGGTAAAAACAGAACAAGTTTGTGCTGAACTGGCAAAGCTGTCTCCTGAGAAGTCAAGGAAAAGTGACAGGGGAAAGATCATCAGAGCCAAATGGGAACAGGAGAAAAGGGGCTTGTGAGTTGGGGTGTGGCCCAACTCTGAGAACAAGACCCTCTCAGGAGACCAGAAACTCCATTATAGAATATATATCTTGTTTATAAAATACCTTATTTATCAAACATATGCCACCATTTTTTTCTTTATTAAGGAATCTTCTACTCACTCTACATACCACCCACAGATCCTCCCTCCTCCTTCCTCCCACCCTCCAGTCCTCCCTCCCAAGCCACCCCATATCCCCACATCTCCCAAATCAAGGTCTCCCATGGGGAGTCAGCAGAGTCCAGCACACTGAGCCTAGGCAAGTCCAAGCCCCTTCCCACTGCACCAAGGCTGCACAGGGCATCACACCACAGGCACCGGATTCCCAGAAGCCTGCCCATGCACCCGATCCCCCTGCCTGGGTGCCCCCCAAACAGTTTGAGTCAAACAACCATCTTCCATATCCAGAGGGCCTAGTCCAATCCCATGGGGGCTCCACAGCCACTAATCTACAGTTCATGGGCTTCCACCAGTGTGGCTGGTCATCTCTGCACATCTTCCCATCATGATCTTGATGTCCCCTGCCTGCAGAATCTCTCCTCTCTCTCTCTCATCGATTGGATTCCTGGAGCTCAGCCTAGTGCCTGGCTGTGGATCTCTGCATCTGCCTCCATCAGTCACTGGACAAAGGCTCTTTTAGTCCAATTGGGTGCTGGTGGGCTTTGTCTCAGAACAGTTGCAGTCTGAGAGAATGGGTGGGATTTGAGGGAAGTGGGGCTTTGGGGTTACAGGGTCTGGTTGCCACTATATATTTAAATTCTCTAGAAGCTTGGTGTCAACTTGGCAAAGACATAGGTGTAAATCTCTAAGTTAGCTTTTGTTAATCTGAGTAGATCTTTATAACTTTAAATTTCTATTATCATATAGAGTATATTGTAAACCAGAGTTGAATCAAATATAGAAGGAGATAAAATGAACAGAGAGATCTTTAACCTTAGTAAACCTTAGTAAAAGATGGCTGCCAGCCATGTGGCAGTCTACATCACAATGAAATTGGGGTAACAAAATAAAATGTTATTTAGGCTTAACATTGAGAGCATACATAAGTTAAATCTGGACATACAGTTTTCCCGATTAGTTACAGCTTACCAGTACTCGTAAAAGCAAGAAGGTTAGGCATATATTCTTAAATTGGTCTTAGCCTGAATAGTCCTTAGCTAAGGAGAGACCCTTTATCAGACTGTATAGATATTATCAAATAGAAAATATCAGTCTCTGGTGTTTAGCTGTGGTCTTAAGATATAATAAGGCAAAAACCAGGTTTTAACATTGTAAACAATTTAGTTCTTCTAAAATCAGTTATCAAAACCAGCATTGTTTTAAATTCCATCTCTTATAAATGTTGTTTTTAGGACAGGACAGGAATTGTCAGATAGGAATCTATATGATAAAATGAACAGAGAAGTCTTTAACTTTAGTAAACCTTAGTCAAGACAGCAACTGCTCATGTGATTGCCCTTATCAAATATGGCATTGAAATCATATGACCTGTCTTTGGCCTTAGTCAAGATGGTGCTTGCCCACATGGTCACATGGTATTTTTCACCCAAGACATATGGAACACATAATCTCAAGTATTCAAAAATCAGTCAGAAACACAATCATGTAGCCACATCAGCTACACATTTCCATCTGCATGTATCAAATTGACATTTGAACAGAAAGACAGACAAAACTTTTCCCAGGAAACTTTCATGCTTCATGCACCAGAAGGTGCTGTAGGGAAGTTTAGCAGTGCAGCCGGGCAAGAAAGAGGGAACCCTGGGCTGCAACATGGCGGTGGCAGCAGCAGCAGGAGGAAGCAGACAGAGACCAAACTAATAGAAGAACAGGGACATTTTGAGTGAAAGCATGAGATGCCAGCAGGTACAGAAGCAGGGAGCAGGAGATGAGGGAGGCATCCAGTGGGCTAGAGCCCAAGCCACGGGTCTCCCAGGCTGCTGGGAGAGGAGAATAAGCAGGACACAGATCACTCGCAGGAGCTGCAAAGTCCTGTGAAATACTGGGATATGGGGTGCCAGCAAGCGGCCATTTGGACTGATATCTAAGGGGTATTGCTGTGGTTATCGCTCTGTGTAAATAAAGTTCTCATTGACCAGTGGCCAGGCAGGAAGTATAGGCAGGACAAGAGAGAAGAGAATTCTGGGAAGTAGAAGACTGGAGAGAGACACCACCAGCCGCCGCCATGAAAAGCAACATGTAAAGACACTGGTAAGCCACAAGCCATGTGGCAAAGTATAGACTAACAGAAATGGGTTAGTTTAAGATAGAAGAAGTAGATAACAAGAAGCCTGCCACAGCCATACAGTTTCTAAACAATGTAAGTTTCTGTGTGCTTTCTTGTTTGGGTCTGAGTGACTGTGGGACTGGCGGGTAAGAGAGATTTGTCCTGACTGGGCCAGGAAGGAAAACTCAAACTACAAATGGCGTCCAACGTGTTGGCAAGAGTTTCCACCTAAAATCTGAGAAAAAAGATTTTAAGACGGAGCTAAAAACAGCTTCCTAATTGTCTCTCTCAAGTTAGAGGCAGCCTGCCAGTTTGAGCTACTATGGCGGGTTCCTGGCGTGTGCGTCTGACCTGCAGTGTGGCGGGAATGAGGAGTCTACAAGTGGCACTTTACTCTGCTGCGTGGTAGATTTAGTCTTTGCTAGTTTAAAAAAAAGAAAAAAAAAAGTTTCTGGGCTATGCACTGCTTTGATAGAACTCCTGATAGTTGATGGTACACATGGCTCCAGACCCAGAACTGGCGGTAAACTGTACCACCGCCATGTTGGGAAGCTGAGGTGGGCGGAGCCAGCAGCCACAGTGGCGTTTCAATCTTACAAAGATGGATATTACACAGACAATCTTGTTTGTCTTGTCTTTGGGACTTTTAACTGCAGAAAAAGATTTGATCGTAAAAGCTGTTGAGTTAAATAAATATGTAAATTGTAAAGGTAACTTGATTTCAAAATTTGGATATAAGGATATGTTGCTTTGGAAAAGAATCTCTGCTTTTGTTTCCACAGAAAGCCAGAGGCTATGGATTTGTTCCAGATTAAGATACATCAGGTTTGATCAGCCAAGACCACCTGAAAGGTCTCCGATGACACCATGGCCCAGATGATCCAACATCCAGAATGCTTTCAAGGCAACTGGCTCAGAGGTTCACCCTAATGGACTACTCTATAATCCTAAAATTTTCTTTGTGTCCCCATAAGATACAGCGCCCCCCTCCAGCAGGAAGTAGTAAGAGAAACTACGCCCACATTCCCAAAATTATCAAGCTGGAGATGGAATTGGCTCACTCCTTCTCTAAACCCAGACGTATTGTTAAAAGAAAAGGTTAAGAGATTCTTGTGTCCCAAATCAGAAGAGCTCTGTGGTGTGGGGCAGAGAAAAACCAATATTTTTATTTAAATCGGGTTGATTATAAATGCGATCTCTTTCTAAAGAAGAAAAGGGGATAGGATGTAGATATAATAGGACAAAAGGGTAGATTAAGGAACTTACTTCTAAAGAGCAACAACTTGTTTAAAATGTTTTACATTGGTATAGACTTTAGTCTATTGATACAAACTTAAAGTTAATTTTGTTATACTGTGTGCATATTTCTACTCATGTTTAAGGTATTATGTTTGTATAGCTCATTTAAAATTGTAATGGATAATTAAAAATAGGTGAATAATTAGTCATCTATGATAATCATACTCGTAGCCATGTTAGTTAAGTCTTCTAGGTATACATAGAGATATTTCAGATAGATAAGTAATCTTCAAATACTTCAAAGACCTATAGAATATGGCATTTAAAATACTTTTAAAATTTAGACTTTCTGGACAGTGAGACATGTCTGCTCCTGGCAGCACCAATTTACTTCAGAGAGGAGGATGGGCATCAAAGACACTTCATATCTTATCTTCACTTTGGCAAAAATAGCCATTTGGGCAAGAAACTGTTCTTGCCTGGACTGCTTGATTGACTGGACATGCAGGACCAATAGAAAGGTGACCACTAAACTTTGCTTGACAAAATGGTCCTTCAGGTTCCTGCTTCACAGAGGAAACTGCCAGACATTCTACAGGACACTGAGAGAAGTGACTAAGAGACTCTAGCCCTGTGGGCTGAAGACAAATGCCCCAACTTTGCAAAGGAACATTAGGTGACTGTCCAGGCTGCCAGCTGTCTCTGTCTACCCTGCAAGACTCCTGAAAGTTGCTTGCATCCTTCTCCTGGTTCTCAGGTAATATATATCCTTCTGAGGTCTTTGATGTGGTTGAAGACTAGTTATAATTTCCTCAGTTATGATAAAAGACAAGTTAGATATAAAAACCTTAGACTCACAAATATAAGATAGATAGGATATCTTCTTTAATATTGTAACTATAATTCTTGCTTGATAATTGTTTTGTTATATGTAATTGTACTATGTAAAAGTTAAAACCTTCCTTAAAAAAAAAAAAAAAAGAAAAGGGGAAGTGCTGTGGTTATCGCTCTGTGTAAATAAAGTTCTCATTGACCAGTGGCCAGGCAGGAAGTATAGGCGGGACAAGAGAGAAGAGAATTCTGGGAAGTAGAAGACTGGAGAGAGACACCACCAGCCGCCGCCATGAAAAGCAACATGTAAAGACACTGGTAAGCCACAAGCCATGTGGCAAAGTATAGACTAACAGAAATGGGTTAGTTTAAGATAGAAGAAGTAGATAACAAGAAGCCTGCCACAGCCATACAGTTTCTAAACAATGTAAGTTTCTGTGTGCTTTCTTGTTTGGGTCTGAGTGACTGTGGGACTGACGGGTAAGAGAGATTTGTCCTGACTGGGCCAGGAAGGAAAACTCAAACTACAGGGTATTGGGGCAATCTAAGGTGGGTAAGTTTAGGCACATTTTCCATGAGTGAGGTAGAGAAATGAGATCCAAGCACTGAACTCTAGCTCAGAAATTCAGTGAGGACTGACTGGGAAGGCACAAGCTGCTAAGTGATTCTCTAAACACAGAGCAGAAGCCTGAAGGATGCTTGGGTCTGAAATGAGAAGGCACAAGCCGCCCAGTGTGTCATCATGCAAAAGGCAGGGGCCAAAGGGCTAAGATCCCGAGTGAGACAGTTACCTTGTACCAGGACTTTGAGAAAAGCCAGAAAGCAAGGACTGTGCTCAAGAACTAAGCTTCACTATTGGGAAATGGTCAGTGGTGGACAAAGGGGAAGGGGGGCCTTACCAATTATGCCAGAATAGGAAAGTGACAGTGTTAGAAGGTTCCAGGGTCCCAGGGTTGTCTCAAAACTGCCAGGAGAACCTGCTGAGTTTTTCATGGCACCAATTATGCAAAACATTGAGAAAGAGAACTGGGTGGGTTGGAGCCGTGGGGCCCCAAGGTGGGTGAGAAACAGACACCATGCAGACACAGCAGGTAGAAGTCACAGTGGGTGGGAGCTGCAGGGAAAGACACACTATGCAGGTGGTGCTCACCTGGAAAGTTTTATTAAGGGAAAGGAGAGGGAGGGGTAAGAGAGAACATAGGTGGGGGCCAAGGAGGGAAGAAGGAGAAGAGAAAGAGGAGGGAGAAGAGAAGAAGAAAGGAGGTGCAGAACAGAGAAGGAGAGAGAGAAGGTCGGCAAGGCCCCATCTTTTACCAGGGGACTTCACGCATGTTCAGAGAGAGCAATGAGCACATGGCGTTGTCAGGACCCTGAGCAGGCCAAGGTAGTGCCTGCACATTGGTCAGGTCCCAAGGGGCGGGTCTGAATGCTAACAGCAACCTTGTGGTATGGGCTGACCAAGGACACAACAGGTCTCCAAAGGTACTTTTGAATTGGGATATGATTTTTATACGATAATTTCTCTCCTGTCTTAAAAACAAGGTTTAGGAAAGATAGGATTTTAAAACAATGCTTGTTTAATGAGGTATTAAAGCTGTACCTCCATGTGTCCATATACAAAATCATAGCTTGCTGGCAGCCAAACTTTGCAACTTGAGAGTCACCCAGATGGTATTGGTTTGAGAGACATGGAATTGTTTACACTGTTGGAGCTTGGTTTTGCCTTCTGCAGGTTATGGTTATGCCGTGTCTTCACTTTTGAAATTAAAAAAGAACTTTATTTTGAGAGATTTTAAACTTCTTTAAAAAGAAATTTTAGAGTTTTACAGAAAATTTAAATTTAAAAAACTGGATATTTCTAAGGAACAGCTTTTAAAAACATTTAAGTGTGGTGGTATTATGATCCCCAAAATATTGTGCACCCTAATAAACTTATCTGGGGCCAGAGAACAGACAGCCACAATATTAAACATAGAGGATAGGCAGTGGTAGCACACGCCCTAATCCTAGCATTCCAGAGGCAGAAATCCATCTGTTCAAGGATACAGCCAAGTGTGGTGATTCACGCCTTTAATCCCAGGGAGTGAGGGCAAAAAGAGAAAGATATATAAGGCATGAAGACCAGAAACTAGAAGCATTTGGCTGGTTAAGCATTCAGGCTTTTGAGCAGCACACTTCAGCTGAGAGCCATTCTGGATGAGGACTCAGAGGTTTCCAGTCTGAGGAAACAGGATCAGCTGAGGAACTGGCGAGGCGAGGTAGCTGTGGCTTGTTCTGCTTCTCTGATCTTCCAGCATTCACCCCACTACCTGGCTCCAAGTTTGATTTTATTAATAAGTACTTTTAAAATTCCTGCTACATTTAAGTTTATAAGGCTATGAGACATTTTAAATTTATAAGCTATTTTATTATAATGTCTTTATTAGTATGTGATTTTGATAAATAGATAAACATAAGACTAGAATTAGCGCCACAGCTATGAGCACCAAACATTAAACACTAGAGATTGAGGTATTTCTATCTTATTATGCAGCAAGATGAGGACTTAAGCAGACTTGCAAAAGGTCTATCCTTGTCAAAGGTCTACTCAGGCTAACAGAGACTGATTTAAGAGTGTATGCCTAAGGCGAATCTATGAGTTTGAGGTCAGCCTGGTCTACAGAGCAAGTTCCAGGACATCCAGGGCTACACAGAGAAACCCTGTCTCAAAAAGCAATTCAAACAAATGAGTGTATGCCTAACCTCCTTGCTTTTGCTAACATTGATAAACTGTAGCTATTCTGGTACACTGAGTCATATAAGAAACTATTATATCCAATGATACACTATGTAAGGACCAGGAAAATAAAGTTACCAATCTCCCTATGACATGTATTCATGATTTGAGCTTCAATTTAGAAGCTGTTGTTTTATCATAAACTGTTGAATATGATTAAACTTTAATATGTACAGAACTATACTTGTAGTCATGCTAAATACTAATGGAGCTAATTACAGGAAAAAGCTTTATTTAGCCTCCTGTATATGTTTTCAAGGTATAGCCTAAAGTAAGTAGATAAAAAACAGGCAAGAGTTGTTTAACTCAGAAATAGTTAATAGATAATGGTCCTCAAACTTGTCAGAGATCTACTGAATATGGCATTTATGGTGTTTAAACTTACTATGACAGACAGAGACTCCAAGATCCTAATAGTGACCTCCTAAAGTCTTCAAGAAGATAATGGACACAGTGATAATGACTCCACCTAGATTGTGGTAATGCTAACCACTTGGAAAGACTGTCCCCATGCTTTGCCTGCTGCCAGGGCCAAGCCCAACTGTGGACAAGCAGGACATTGGAGAGTTGATTGCCCTACTTTGCCTAGTCAGTGTAAGGTCAGTCCCTCAAGTTCCTCCTCCACAAGAAAGCCTCTCATCTTCTGGGCCTGGCAGCCAAAGATTGATGCTGCCCTAGTACCTCTGCCCCCAGTGCCTCAGAGACCACAGGAACTTGAGATGACCATCTAGGTAATGGACTATGCACTAGTCTCCATCCTTTTAATTGATACATAAGCCATTTGGATTATACTTTCTGCTGTATTAATTCTTCTCAGATATCTGATGACATTGATGTCTAGGCTAAACTGTAGCTTTGTCAGCTAGGCAGCAGGAGGCAACCTAGGCTGCAGCCACCTTGTTAATTCATCCAGAGCTACTAGATCTCCTGTTAAGAAAAAGTAGACAGGGTTGCCTTGATAACAGGCTTCATATTAAAGAACTAACAGGTTTCAGGTGTAACTTTTCACTAAAGGAACATGCCTTGCAGTTACTGTTCTCAATAATAATTACTTATGTCTTTAGTACATGATTAGATGGAAAGAAAAAGGTTTAAAGTCCATACAAATTCTGAGAGTCTAAGAAAATGTTCTAATGTAAGTAAAGCTCTGAGGATATAAAAGATTAAGTACGTTCTGAGGGTCTAGAAAATGATTTTAAGATGTATAAATGCAAGTTGTAAAGGCATAAAAAAGGAGTTAAGGTATGTAAAAATTGGAAATGTTTCAGATTTCATTCTCCCTTCTATGCTGTTATTACACTAAGATTTCAAAGATTCAGAATTTTAACATTGATCAGTGGAGTTCTGATAAGCTAGTAGAACACTGACTACTTACTATTCAGTCACAGGCTCAAGATTTTAAATTTCCTTTGGTTGCCTTCTAAGTATATCCTTAAAGGTGGTTTTCATTGGCCTAAAATCATCTCTTTCCAGTTTATATATCTGGCTTTCTGGACAGAGGAAAAATGTTCATGCTTTTTAACCCAAGGCTATAAAGTTTTTGATAGGACCCAAAGGTGTGAGTCTATTCCAGATGTTGTACAATGTGGATTTCAATACAGACTAATGCTAATATATCTAGAAATTTGACTTTTTGTGAACTAAAAATTCATGAGTTAAAGAAGTCCTAAGACTTGGATCCACCTGTCTCAGGTCAAATGGGCTCCTGATAAGTACAGCCTAAGTTTCCCCACCTGTCTATTCCTGAGAAAAGGATTTCTCCCCTGGCCTTGAGACTTCTCCCCTTCCCGAATTACTAGGACTATGGGCCTGAAAGTTACAAATGCAAGGTTTTCCTTTAAGTTCTTAAATTTTAAATTCTGTCTCCAGTCTATATTCGTCTCAGCAGATTTCCATTTGGCTGACAGACAACATCCAGGGATCTCCTGCTGATTGCAAATTGCTGAGCTCTAGACTTGCTGAAAGCTGATGTAAACCAGTCCAGCCAATGTGATTACCCCGTCTTTTCAGCTGGATCAGGGAACCAGATGCATCTGATGGATGCCCCATTTCCTAGCCTTTGACTAGCATTTCAGCTTCCCTGGGCTCTGACAAAGGTACCCTAGTTTCAGCTGGAAGTAGTTACAGAGAAGAGTACATCATCTCTCCCTCCCCCCAGCAGGCTGAAATGCTAAGTCAAAAGGAAACTCCCTGGCATCAGGGACAAAAGGCCAATTTGCATGCCAGGAAAATGGGCACAGATTTATCAACAAGTAGATTCATTAACTGAAATAGTTCTACAAACAGCATTTGGCCTGCTTTGTACAGAATAAAGAGGTATTATATGTCTTTAAGAGAACATTATTATTTCTATACAAACCATTCAGGATTATAATCTGGATATACAAAGAAAATTACAAAAAAGAGATCTGAGTTGAAATAAATGATTGGTACCTCACCATTTTCAGGCTCCTTCTAGGTAATAACTCTGATGTGAGCCATCACAGGGCATTTGGCCCTTCAGCTTCTGCTAATTACTATTGTCTTTTGCATCACTGATACTTTGACTGGTTAATATTTTCTGTCTGGCTACCATTAAGCTAATGGTTATTAGAGCCTAATATAAAGAAGGACCCATCATAAACTCAAGGATTTGACCCAGGTTATAACTCAAGGGGGGAATGTAAGACCCAAAGATAACCTGTAAGCTCCACCTGCTCAAAGACCAGGTAACTTCCTGCAATGTTGGGAGTTGTTGTTCTTGGAAAATATCAAAGCCACATGGGAAACTATGGTGACCATATGGTTTTGTATTTAAAAGCCCCTACGACAGGTGTCATGGGGCTACTTGCTGGGAATTCCAGAGAGTGATCCTGACCAAAGTCCATCCTGGTCAGTATTTAATTAAAGATTGCTTCAAATTTGGCTCAGAATTGGGGAACTGATTTTTCTCATGCAGATCTCAGGATTAACAATACCATACACAAAGTTAACTCAGAATGGATCAAAACATAAAAGAAACCTTAAAAACAAAACACAGGAGTGAATTTTCATGACATGGGATCAAGAAACAATTTCCTAGATCTACTGCAAAATAACAAGAGATAAAGGGATTTGGCCAGGAGTGGTGGCATATGCCTTTAATCCCAGCATGCCCAGGATAGAAGCTGGAGGATTTGTATGAGTTCAAGGCCAGCCTGGTCAACCTACTGAGTGCCAGGCCAGGCAGAGCTACATGGAGTGAATCAGTCTCAAAAGGGAGGGGCATTAATTATATTTAACTAAAGTGAAAACTTTTATACTACAAGGGACATCATCAAAGAAACAAACCCTCTCTGAGGTATGGTGCCCCACCCTATAGTCACAGCACTGGAGAGGTAGAGGCAGGAAGATCAAAAATTCAAGGTTATCGTCAGGAATGTGGAAAGTCCAAAATAGCCCAGGATATGTGAGAATATAAGGGTACCCATTATCCAAAAATATGTGACCACAGAATACAACTGGAGGGCCTGAGGCCTCCTTAGGAAAGAATAGTTCAGGCACTGCTGATTAGTCAAGTAAGAGCTACTCTGAAGATGAGAGACAATGCATGCCCACCACCATTAAAGGGTAAAAAGGAAGCCAATAGTCACACCCAACAGTAGACCCTGCACTTAAGTGCTGCCTGAAAATTGGAGCAGATGTTGGAAGGTTCTGATGAGACCCTAGCTCACTTCACTTCCAACATTGCACCATTTGACAGAAAAAGTTATCATGTTTCCCCATAGGCCATACTGAATTTATGTGTAAAGTTTGTTATCAGAGCTGTATTGGTTCTGTTCCACTAACTATCAGCTTAATTTTGTCCTGACAGCACATGCTGTGTTACTTAGCATATACTGCCTCAGCCTTCTGCTCTCTCTACTGTCATGCTATCCACAGTTAGCATATTTTGTGGTGATTTTTAAGTCTGCTGTTGTTTTCTGGGAATTGCACCAGATCACATAATGTACATTACTTTCTGCCTTCTAGGTAGAGGAAACAACATATCATCCATGCCAACAGAACTAGTATTTCTTCTCTCTACACAAAAATAATTTCCACTTCCTGCTGTCAGGCTGATCCATACTACTTACTTTGGCCAAAAGATTGTGTGGACATGAAGCAGGTCGCTCTTGGGAGCTGAGTCATTGTGAGTTTGTCCACTGTTCCTTTCCTTCTGTTCTAGGGTGACATGTTGGCTATAAGGTTCCTCCTTCAGAATGGATGTGAGAGGACAGAAGTTCACTCCCAAGCTACAGCTATAAACATGAGTAACAGATGAATCTTTGCAGCTGAGATGTTTGGAATTGTACCATAATGTAGCCTGAAAACCAAGACAGCCACCTTGGTTTCACAGTGGTTTGTCCCAATTACCAAGTACTGTGTTGGTTCAAATGCACAGACCAGTTACAGAAATAAAGACACTGTCCCTTTCTCAAAAAATGAATATTCCACTCCAGCTTCTCCAGGATCTTGGTTAACTAGTCCACCCTAGCATGCCCTATCACCTTGAGAAATGCCCTCTTGATGTCTTTGTTCCGAAGACTATAGACGATTGGATTGAGCAAGGCTGTGAAGGCATTGTAAAAGAGTGAGATCTGCTTGTCTCGCTCAGGGGAGTAGCTGGAGTTGGGCCTCATGTAGATGTAAGTGGCTGGACCATAGAAGAGTATGACCACAGTCAGGTGGGAGGCACAAGTAGAGAAAGCTTTGCAGCGGTTCTGAGTGGACTTGACCTTCATAATTGCTATGGCAATATGAATGTAGGAGGCCACAATGAGGGAAACAGGAGTCACAACCACAAAAACACTCAAGACCAGATCTACCATCTCAATGATGTGGGTATCCATGCAAGCCAGGCTACGCACTGAAGGACCTTCACAGAAGTAGTGGTTGACCTTGTTGGGCCCACAATATGGCAGACTCATGGTGAAGAAAGTATGTAACAAACCAGAGAGGAAACCACAGACCCAAGTTCCAGCTGCCAACCGTATGCACAGTCCCCAGTTGAGGATGACAGTATAACGCAGTGGGTAGCAAATGGCCACATATCTGTCATAAGCCATGACAACAAAGAAGGTGCATTCAGTAGCAGCCAGAGAACCAAACACACACATCTGCAGCCAGCAGCCAGCAAAAGAGATGGTTTGAGAGTGAGCAAGAAGATGCACCAGCATCTGGGGCATGGTGGTGGTGACATAGCACATATCCAACAGGGCAAGTATACAGAGGAAGAAGTACATGGGAGTGTGCAGCTGTGTGTCCAGGCAGATCAGCATGATGATGAGCCCATTGCCCAGGACTGAGCACAGGTAGATGAGAAGGAACACAATGAAGAGGATGCTGTTGGTTGTGGGGTCACTGGAGAAGCCAAGCAGGATAAATTCAGAAACCCAGCTTTGGTTCTGCCCTGGAATCATCCACATGATGGGGCCTGTAAAAGAGTCATTTTCATCTATGTGTCATCTGACACATGTCAGTTATAGAGTGAGAAAGGGAAGATACAGGCTGGTGATATGGCTCAGAAGTTAAGAACACTGACTTCTGTTCCAGGGACCAGAGAGTTCAGAGCTGTTTGTGCCTCCAGTTCCAGGGTATCTGACTCCCTCCTGTCACCTCCACAGGCAACAGATTCACATGATGCACAAGCATGCATGTAGGCAAAACCCCATCTACATAAAATAAATAAAAATAATAATTTTAATTAAAAAATAAAGGCTGGTGTGTGGGTTCTGAACACACATTTCAGTTTCTGTGCACACTTCTCAAGTTACTGAAATCTCAATGCCTCAGTCTCTTCATCTATAAAATGAGTCTGATGTCACTCATGTCTCAGGATTATGATGAATATCTAAAGCATCTCATATAACTCTTGGAAACACCATGTAATACATGACATGTCATATGCAATCTAAAAGTCTCATTCCACTTCTGGAAAGGCAGAGACAGGGAATCCTCAGAACAGGAGTGCTAGCTACACTAGATAAAATGTTGAGCACTGGGTTCAACTGAGAGACTCTGCCTCAATGAATAAGGTGAAGGCAATTGAAGAAGAACCCTACATCAGTCTCTGACCAGATACACACACACACACACACACACACACACACACACACACACACACACACACACACCACAGACATATGCAAAAGAGAGTAAACAAGTAAATGAAAACAGAACACATGGAATTTAGACACGGGCCCTCACACATACAGTCCCATGAGTAATGACAAGTACACGCATGCAATGCAGTGGAGTCTTCCCAAGGAATGCTGATGGACCATGTGGATATGGGAGCAGCAAAGTCATTTCTTCCCTCTTTAGTCCTACCTCCCTCTGCACACAAACAATCAACTCCAGGTGTACTGTAGCTTTAAGTGGTAAATCTAAACCAACCAATTATTTAAGAATAAAACCTGATAAATATATTTATCATTTTAGGGAAAGCAAAGGTAACATTTCTTTAAAAGAGCACTTTCCTTGGAGGGAAAAATAATGATAATCTAGCATAAGCAAAGTGAGTACTCACAGTATTTACAGAAAGAATTAGAAAAGCACAAACATAACAACAGATGCTCCGATGGAACAGTGAACAATATTTAAAGGGCATTTCACAAGGCAGCTGTCTAGTGAGCACTGATGAGGCTCAGGTCCTTAGCACCATCACTCATCTGGAAATTGCAAGACACCACAGTGCCAACGCCCTCCTCCTCTTCTCCATCTCACATCCCCACACACCTACCACCATGGCTACAGTAACAGATATGTAGTATTGACAAGAGTAACTGGATCCCATGGGAGAGTAAATTAAAATGATCCTTTAGTGTGTGCATGGCTGTGTTTCCTAATGTTGAACACACTTAATACATTGTCCAGCAATATAAATGTTAGCCATATTTCTAAAAGAATATGTAAACACATATGCACATACACAGATGTATTCATGGAAAGATATATAAAGGAAATTTCCAAACACCTCTCAAAATAGTCTGAACTAGGGCATTACTAATATGCTAAGCACTACAATGGTTAAGGTGGGAATAGACTTTGATGGGAGTAGAAATATGAAAGAGATTTCTAGACATCCTGTCTTCTCTTTCCCTGCCCCCATCCCCTCTCCTGACCAGTCTACTGCTCATGACCCTCACCACTGTCCTTCCTTTCAACCCAGGTCAGGAGCCCATCATCTCTCCAGCAGTTCTGCATCAGCATCTCCAGGTGCCCCTTGCCTCTATGATTTCCTCCTCAGTACAATCTTTTCTTTTTCTTTAATTTTTCAAAATTATGTTCATGTGATATACTTTAATCATATCCCTCCACTACACCAACTTCTCCCAGAACCTCTCCACCCAACTACATATTCTTTCATGCCACTTTTTCTTTCAAGACAAAACAAATACAGAAATTAAAGGAATAAACAATCAAAACAAACAACAATAACGAAAAACCAAACCAAAACCAAATCTGTGGAGAAAGTCTCCTGTTGGCCAACTGCTCCTGAGCATGTGGCCAGCCATAGAGTGTACCTGATAGGTGCAGGTGCAGGGACACTCTATTGAAGAAAACTGATTTTCCCTTTCATGATAGGGATCAATTGGAAATAAGTTCTTGTTTAGGTGAAGAAATTTGTGTCCACTTCTCTTTCTCAGAGCTGGGCATTTGTCTTCCTCAACATGTTTGTCATGTGACTCCTGCAGTGGTTTTTCAAAGGCTTCCTATTGCTGCTCTGTGGTCCCTGCTGAAAGCATTTTACAAGTTCCCATGGCATATCATTTGAAGTGGGTGCACAGGTCATTCCTAAACCTCCTGCTCTGTGGAGACTAAGCTCAGCAGACAACAGTCTCCTCCATCTCTGCTCTCTCCACACACACATCCCCATACAAGCACTCCCACTGTCCTACATGCCTCTGACTCTCCCACCTGCAGAAACTGCCTAGCTTTCATCATGGAGGGGAATAGAACCTGTACTGTGTTGCCCACACTGTTGCCACAGCAGGACTCAGCTTAGCCAGAAGCCTTCCCTGTTACGCTACACTTCCCACCCCTAACTCTGGTACATGCTGCATTCCTTATTCATTGGTCTGTTACAATCTGAAGAATCCTAGAGGGGTTTGATATCAATTTTGACACCAAACAACTTGGACAAGCCATTTGTTACTCCTTTGTTAACTGAAACTCCACACAACTAAGAAAGAATTGTCTCTGAAGGGGTATAGCTATATGGGTGAATTTCCAACCTTTGCAATAATAAAAAAACTAATATTTATTGAGTCAATTGTACATTCCAGCTATTGTTGCACTAACTTTAGTTTAAGAGCACAACAGTTCGCTGAAGGAAGTATTCTTACCTGTGTGTTATAGGTGAACACCTAAGGCCTGGAGAGGGAGGGCGCTTTTTTTTCAGATTGCAAGTTCAGCATGGGAGAAGTGGGGGTTTAGGTGGTGTGTCCTCAGAGTCTGGCTCTCAGTCACCTTCTCTACTTCTGGCACACAGGCTCTGAAGTGGGGAAGTGAGGAAGGCAAAGTCCTCACATTGTCCATCTAGTTGAGTTTATTGAGTCTCAGCACAGGCCAGAGCCCTTCTAGGACAGAGCTGGATGGCTAGTCACAGACCAGCTTCCCTGGTGAGATTTCCCCTCCTGTCTGAATGTGGGAGGAGGCTCTGGGTGGCTGAAAGTAGAAAGAACCAAGGAGAGACCATTTGAGGTGTGATTTCTATGGCATGGGGATAACATTTAGTGAGCCACAGAATGGTATTGTTTACTTCGCTTACAGTGTCCCAGCAGGAGAGCAGCTCAATTCCATGAGCCAAGGATTCATAGATAAAGACATCAGGATTTAGTGGCAAGACAGAAAAAGCTACATGTGTTAGCCTCAACCTACAAAACCCAAATCTGGAAGGTTTAAGATCAGGAGTTCTAGGATATACTCAACTATATAGCAAGATTAAGGCCAAGTTGGCTACAGCGGACTAACCAAAGGAAAACAAAACAACAACAAAACAAAAATCATGATTGCTCTGCCCACTAAGTGCATCAAGCTGTGACTCTGTGGTGTGGGAAGACTCCTTCAAAGACATTGACCATCACTGCTCTCAGGGACATGACTTTCTGCTTCACTTGGGATCTTTTAGCTTAGTACTCTATATTCTTTATGTCTCAACGTGATTTGAAACAGAAAAACTCTCTGTAAATATTTGTTCAATTAATAAATGCACAAAGGAAGAAGGAAGTAAGAACACAAGGTTGCGAAAGAGGAAAGAAGAGCAGGTGATGATGGGAAGAGGTCTGTGAGTTTGAGATGTAGCACAGAGGACCTGAGATGGATGGCTAGACTAATCATTACCTCTAGACCCACAGATGCCTGAACCCCAAATACAAGCCAAGCACCAGTGACCATCTTACCACTTGTGAATCCAGGGAATGTGTCACAGAGTTGCTGTTTCTTGCTTATATGAGGTAGGGCCCTAAAATAACTGAGTCCAGAGAGTTGGAATTCTAGGCAGCTCAATCTCCAGAAAAAAATTCCAAGATACTGTAGAGTTTGAGGGACTGAATATCTCACTTACTCTGTCAATAGGCCAGCTGGGATCCCTGAAGATGGTCCCTATAAAACCCTGCTTAACAAAGTCAAGCTCAGACATCTTCACCTCCTCCCAGTGGGACCAGAGGCTGAGGTTTATGGCTCTGCCTCCTCTCTGAGCCTCCCCAGGAGAGCTGGGAAAGGACCACTTCTGTTCCCAGTAGGGATGCTAAGATGATTCCTGGATGCTGTCAACAAGAGCGCTTCAATGAGGCCCTTTGGGGCAGAGCAGGAGGAAAGAACCCACAGGAGGAGGGCAGTGACCTGTTCCCTTCTCTAGACTAATTGGGAATAAGAGCAGCTCAGAGAAGAGGAGGTGGTCACCTGAGACACAGGTCAGGGACTTGAGTTCTCATTCTGATTCCGATTTTACTGCCCAAACCCTGAGTCCTGACACTCAGGAGACCATGTTTGAGTCACACTCCTCTTCCTTCCTCAACCACCTTGGTGCAATCACAGTCCTCCCTTTTCTGCTGTGCAATACCTAAACAAGTTGCTCAGCCACTCTGGTGCTGATGAAGAGTCTACAACAATCCGGACTGAAGGGTGGGTATGAGAAAAAATGGATTTGCTGCTTTTGCAGAACACCCAGTTTGTTTCTAAGCACACATGTGGCAGGTCACAACAATGTATATCTTCAGTTCTAGAGGACCTGGTGCCCTCATCTGACCTCAAGGAACAGGCATACATGTGCTAGTCATACATACATGCAGGAAAAACGATCATATAAATGTACAGGCAAACAAAAGGGGTCTACTATAGTCACATGGAGGTCAGCAGTAACATCTCCATGCTAGGGAAGTGAGAAAACACTCATACAGCTCATGTCTCTTAGATACAAATAAGAATTTGGGTCCAAATATATCAAGCTCTGGAGCATATTCTGTCTAACTTGCTGTTATTTGTTATTCTGCTTCAATTTCATCTTCCGTAGAATTCTGATAGTAACCTCTTCCCTTCTATGATGGCTTGTGGATAAATGTGATGATGTCAGCACCCTGCCACATGTTCTGGACAGTGTTCCATGACCTAAAATCTCTATCCCTGCCTTCTGTCTGTGTCTTTGTTTCCTAAGGAATCAAAAGGAGAAGCCCAGACTATAAAGTCTTCCTGCTGAGAGTGATTGATTGACAAGGGTTTAGGATTCCTGTGAGCTGCCCCTTAAACACAGCCAATAGTAAAGGTGATTTATAATGACAACTAAATAAATTGGACAGGAAACAAAGACAGAGTGTCTAGGAATGTGGCTCAGCTGTATAGCACCCAAGTAATTAGAGTGCTCGGGCTAGAGTTTGAGTCACAGCACTAATAAAAGTGAACAACACAACTCTGAACTCTGCACAGCCTGGTGAGCACCTCCACTGTCCTGTGCCCTGTGCTCTAGCAGTTGTTTACTGTGGCGCCTTTGCTGCTTGACACACTGGACAATAACACATGATCTCAGCTGCTGTCCAGAGGCATGTGTTGTCACCATGACACTGCCATGATGGGTGGATTTAGACCTTAGTAATTGGCCATCAGCACCAATCAGAAGCACCTTGACACAGCCCTGACCCCTGCAATATTGTTACTCAGCCTTGTCCCACAGCTCTGACCCCAACTCTTCCCACTCCCGCTGTTGGTCCTCATCAGCTCTGGAGAGGCAGTGGAGTCCAGGCAGAGGTTCTTCTCCACCAGGATAGACAAGGAGACAGGTTCAGAGAGAAGCAGACAGAACCCATTGAGTGTCACATAAAGAAATAGCCACCTTTCTCTGTTGGGTTTAGTCTTGGATTATTTATTATAGATTCATAGGGAGGAGCTCAAGGAAGACACACACACACACACACACACACACACACACACACACACATACATTAAGTTAGATATGGATGTCAGCAACATGGCCAAAAAGCAGTCACAGGATGGGGACAGAATTTGGAAAAATTGAAAAATCCCAAGTCCCACAGAAAGCATATTTGATAACTGGCAAATAAAAAGATAGAAGAGTGAAAACAGAAAACAAAAAACCTAGAGGCAGAGTGGATGTTACACCTTCTAGGTGAAGACTAAAATGATAAGCAGAACTAACAGAGGCTCATTGCTACCCTAAGGGACTGTACACTGTTTTTTAAATCATTGCTGTACCAAGATGCTTTTCAAACATGGCCCTACCTTTCCATTGCCTAGATAATGTACAATGACCCAGAAAAATCTTCATGATTTGGCAATGGTCACCAGGCTAGTGAATGGTAGAACCAACTACAGGACCTAGCCACATACCCTTTGAATGAGGCTGAATCTGCCACGTCTATAACATGCTTGATTGTTTGAGTTCAAGCTAATGGCAGTACCTGTGATCTAAAAAACACCACTCCTGCTCTTTCAGAGCTGGGCCTACTCCATGGTGGTCATGGGACCATCCCAGAGGTCAACATGAAGGAAAAGTCAAACTTTAGAGGTTTCCATCTGCACTAAGTGAACTCACAGGCCTAAAGGAGAAGATGGCAAGCTTGGAGGAAGGAGAAGCACATCCACACTCTTACATCCAGGGACTCCTTAATTGGCCCCCAGTAGGCAATGCCTCATTAATGGACCATGTGAGAACTGGCTCATTTGGTAAAATGAATAGTTCAAAAGGTTTTCTGGATTTGTATCCAGGGAAGAAAGTTAAGATGACCATGTCAATCAGTGAGAGGATGGCAAGGGAAAGAGTTGACAGGTGTCCTCAGAGAATGCCTTCCTATCCACTCACTTCTTTGCAGCCTGTCCTCTTGATGACACCTTTCATGAGAATTCACATGGGACAAAAACATCTTCACATTTTTTTCCAATTTCTAAGAAGGTTACCCACAGATCTTATTCTCTCCAATTTTACAATCCTATTCTATGGGTGTTCACGACCATGTAACAAACCCATGGGCCACAATGCACTCATGAATATAGACTCTTATCTGGAAGATATTTCTCCTTCCAAGAAAAGTGATAACCAAATGTCCTGCACAGTGTTCTCTTCCCTGGATTAGTTTCTCCTCACCACTGTTTTCAGCATATCCCAGAAATAGCACATAGTGCTCTCCTGTCCTCTTTCATAGCATGAGTTTGTTCCTCAATACAACATAGAGAACTGCCCTTGGGACCACAGATTCAGGCTGTGGAAAGGATGTAGCCACAGTAGACCACAAGAGCTATTTGCTTGTATAAGCTACATGTGCCTTTGTGGACTACTAGAGATATCTGTGGGTACACACTAATATTTGATTGTGCCAGCTTTGAGACCCAGTTATTGGTGCTCAGTTAATTATGGGTACAGATGTGGAAAAAAGAATGATAAAATGAAACAGAAGTGTTGTGGAACAATCTTTTATACTGTGAATACTTATTAATCTCATTGCCTAATAAAGAGCTGATGGCCAATACCTAGGCTGGATTTTGGGTGAGAGGATTCTGAGAAGAGAAAGAGAAGAGTCCCAGGAGTCTCATGGAGATGCAGAGGTAGCAGGAGATCCATACTGGGATAAGGTACTGAGCCTCATGGGAAAACATAGATAAGGACATGGGTTAATTTAATATGTAAGAGCTACTTAGTAACAAGCCTAAACTATTAGCCAATTATTTATAATTAATAATAAATCTTTGCGGTTACTTGGGAGCCAGCTGGTGGACAGAACTGACCATTGGTCCCAACAAAAAAACTCTGCTTACACAGAAGAATTTTCATGCATTAAAATATATTGTTTACACACACACACACACACACACACAGAGCCCTGATTTCACATGATCATTTGAAGGCTTGTGGTTCACATAGCAGGAGACTATATTGCTAAGATGTCAGTACATCCCAAACAAATACATACATTCAATGTGCCTCTAGCATAATCCTAGCATCCACTCTTTTGAAACTGCCAAATAGATCCTAGAGTTCAATGGAAATTGCAAGGGTACCAGAAGAGGCCTGTGGTGGTTTGAATAAGAATGATCCCAAGGCTCTTATATTTGAATGCTTGGTCACCAGGGAGTGCAGCTCTTTGGAAAGATTAAAAGGATTAGGAGGTATGGACTTGTTGGAGGAAGTGTGTCACTGGAGGTGGGCTTTGAGGTTTCAAAAACCCATGTCAAGACCAGTGTCTCTCGGCTCGTGGATCAAGATGTAGCACTCAAACTACTCCAGTTCCCATGAGTGTTATCAGTCTTTCTAGTTGGACTTCCTTTTGGGACTGCCAGCTCCCAAATAATGACATGGAGCCTTCTTATTAATTATGAAAGCTTGGCCTTAGCTTAGGCTTATTTCCAACGAGCTCTTATAACTTAAATTAACCCATTTCTATTCATCTGTTTTGCCATATGGCTTGTTACCTCTTCTCAGTACCATATGTCTAGCTTCCTCATTGTCTCACTGGTGAATCCCCCATGCCAGATTCTAACCCAGAGTTCCTATATCTGCCTGGAAGTCCCACATACCCTCTCCTGCCTATCTATTGCTCATTCGGCTCTTTATTAAACCAATAAGAATAAAACAGTGACACATTTTCACACAATGTGATCAAATATCTGAACCATTTCCCCTTTTTGTCTAAATAAAAAGACTTTCTCTCTGACATAGTAAAACTATATACAATAAGAACAATTATCAGTTAAAATTGCATTTACAATGTCCAGTCCATTTGGGCCAGCCCCAACTTTCTAGGCCAACCTGTGTTGAATATCCCAGCCTTACCCTCTATGAGGAGTGGGTGGGGGTAGGATGGGACAGATAGGGGGGAGCAGAAGAAGAGGAAGGAGGAGAAACAGTGGGCAGTATGTAAAACAAAACAAAAAAAACTTTAAATAAACAAGTAAATCTTAAAAAAAAAAAAAAGTAATAAAGACCTGATTTGATTGGTGGACATGTCCTGAAAAATCTTGGCTGCAGATATGAAGTAAGAAACCAAGAAAAAGTATAAGACAGGTGATGTATAAGCCAATCCTTCAACATGGGAACAGATCAGAATGGATGAGACATGATAAATCTTGTTAGCAAGAGGCCTCGTGATTTATTATTAGATGTGATCCTTTCATATGAAATTGATGGAGATTTGTATTACAGTTTACTTATACAGTCCAAACAGACATATAAAATTGACAGATGTCTTTTACGTGCTCAAACATAGATCAAAAATCACCTTTAGCTGACTTGTGCATACCACATATTCCATACCTGGGTTAATGCAGATATGTATATTACCTTAAAAATTTTATGTGTTTCCACAACAAAAGGACAAGACCAGATATCAATGAAGGAGACAAGTAGCCCAGGTGATCCACCCTCTCATAATGCCTCTATTGCAGTTTCTTCAAAAATATGAAGCTGGGGTACACGCCTGTAATCCCAGCACTCAGGAGGCAGAGGCAGGCAGATCTCTGTGAGTTCGAGGCCAGCCTGGTCTCTAAAGCTAGTTCCAGGAAAGGCGCAAAGCTACACAGAGAAACCCTGTCTTGAAAAACAAAACAAACAAACAAACAAAATGCATCCAGAATAACTTGAAAGCTGCTAGCTGAGTGGTCCAGCCTCACAGACTACTCCCATCAGGACTTCAGCTCAGCTCTGCACTCTTTCCCATCACACAAAGACTGAACAACAAATAAAGCAGCTAGCTCTCCCAGGACTTGATCATTATTTCAATTTTCTCAGGGACCCTAAAAATGTTGTCACCCTCAGACAACATGAAGCCGTCTAGAGAACATGATGCCCACATTCCCAAATGTGAGGGGAGTGGGTTTTGTTGTAGAATATTATTTTAAGGTTGTTACTTTTATTTATGTTGCATTTGTTTAACTCTGTGAAACTACATTGCTGTGCCTATCTAAAACACCTGATGGTCTAATAAAGAGCGGAATGGCCAATAGCAAGTCAGAAGAGAGAAATAAATGAGGCTGGCAGACAGGGAGGATAAATAGAAGGAGAGATCTGGGAGAATAATAAGGAGTGAGAAAAGGAGGAGAGGAAGCTAGGGGTCAGCCACTCAGCCACCCAGCCAGCCATGGAGTAAGAGTGAAAGTAAGATATACAGAAGTAAGAAAAGGAAAAGCCCAGAGGCAAAAGGTAGATGGGATAATTCTTAAAATATTTTTATTTTATAATTAATTTAATTTTACATATCAGCCACTGATTCCCCTTTCCTCCCTCCTCCCACCCTCAGCCTCCTCCCCACCCCCAAATCCACTCCCCATTCCCATCTCCACCAAGGAAAGGTCTACCCTGGGGAGTCAGTCCAGCCTGGCAGATGAAGTTGAAGCAGGTCTAGTCCCCTCCTCCCTGCACCAAGGCTCAGCAAAGTATCTCAACATATGCCCTAGATTCCAAAAATCCAGCTCATGCACCAAGGATAATTTAAGAAAAGCTGGCTAGAAATAAGCCAAGTATAAGTAATAACAAGATTCTGTGTATTTATTTGAAATCTAGGTGGAGAGCCCTCAGAGACCAAAGAATAAAGAGCCAAAAGAAAAGAGCAAAAACAACCAAGTATAGTTTTTGTCATTTGATGGGTTATGGATGTTTATCATTGTTTAGGGGAGTTGATTGCAAATTGTTATTGGTCATGGTTAGGGTAAAAACTAAAAAACCAAAATTAGATTCAGGGATCTCTTTTTGAAAAGATTTTTAAAAAGGGGGGCATAGGAATGGTAGAATAAAAAGGTGGATTACTGAATCTACTTTTAAACTAGAAAGCAACTATTAATCTCAGATATTTTACATTGGCATGGATTTTTGTATATTGATGTAAATTTAAAGTTAGAACATACTGCATATATGTTTCTACTCTTTTTAAGGGATTTTTGTATATTGATACAAATTTAAGGTTATTTAGTTTTAACATACTGTATGTATCTACCATTGTTTAAGGTATTGTACTTATGCAGCTCATTAAAAAATGTAATGTTTGGTTCTAGTCCTTGAAAGTTATTATAAACTATTTAGGATACTAATTAAATGCAGGTTAGCAGTTAGTCATCTATAACATTTAGACTTGTAGTCATATTTGGTATGTTTTCAAGGTCAAACAGATATATTTTAGATAGATAGGTGGTCTTCAAACATTTCAAAGACCTACTTAATTTGGCATTTAAGATGTTTTCAGAACATGAGGCTTTTTATGACAATGTCTGCTCCTGGCAGCACCAATCTACTTCAAAAAGGATAATGGGCATTGAAGAACCTCCATATGGAGTTTGTTTTTATTGTGGCAAATTCAGCCACTCAATAAGAAACTTTTCTTGCCTTAACTGATCACAGTATGCTGTCCAATTTGGACAAGCAGGACACAAAAAAAGGTGACGGCCAAACTTTGCCAAGACAAGGTAGGACAGTCCTGCAAAACTTCCTGCTTCACAGAAAAGTTTGTCAGATGGTCTAGGCCTGTAGACCAAAGATGGATGCCCCAACCTTGGGTGGGAACCTTGGGAGACTCTCCAGACAGCCAGTTGTCCTTGTCATTTCTATAGTTTTGGATATTGTTTGCTCTTCATGTTCTGATTATCAGATGAAATTTTATCTCTCCTGGGTCTCTGATGAGGGTTGAAGATTAGATAGTTATACCTTTTTATACTAGGTAGTTATACCTATGTTTTCTTTGTTACTGTTTTCAGAAAAGAAACTTACACCAGGCGGTGGTGGCACATGCCTTTAATCCCAGCACTCAGGAGGCAGAGCCAGGTGGATCTCTGTGAGTTTGAGGCCATCTGGTCTCCAAAGCAAGTTCCAGGAAAGGCACAAAGCTACACAGAGAAAGTCTGTCTCAAAAAAAAAACCCACAAAAAAAAAAAAGAAAAAGAAAAAAGAAACTTACAAAAGAGATGCAAAGTTTATGAGGTTGAGTGACTTAAAAGCTCATGTTTTTCTAAGAAAATATTTTAAGATCTAAAAAGATATTTTTAGGTAATTCAAGTTATGATAGAAAATAGTTTAGGTATAAAACTTTGGACTCGGGTTGGGAATTTAGTTCAGTGGTAGAGCACTTGCCTAGCAAGCGCAAGGCCCTGGGTTCAATCCTCAGCTAAAAACAAAGTCAAATACAAACAAACAAAAAACACTTTGAACTCATCAAGATAGGATAGATAATAATAATTTCTCTGATTTTACCAAATACTAATAGACTGGACATTGTAAATGTAATTTTATTTAATAATTGTTCTTATTGTATATAGTTTTATTGTGTTAGAGTTTAACCCTTTCCTTTTTATTTAGACAAAAAGGAGGAATTGTTGTGGGATATTTATTTGATTGCCTTATGTGAGGTGCCTTCTGATTACCTTAATAAAGAGCTGAATGGCCAATAGCTTGTCAGGGGAGAATTGACAGGACTTCTGGGGAAAGAGAGGAATTTGGGATGAATCTAGGCTCATGAGGGTGATGCCAGCAAGATGTCTAGCAAGTCAGACATGCCAAATGCAGGAGAGGTAAAAATTCACATAGCAGAGTTTACATTAATAGAATCAGTTCATTTAAGCTATAAGAGCCAGTTGGAAACAAACCTAAGCTAAAGGCCAAACTTTCATAAATCAATAATAAGGCTCCATGTCATTGTTTGTGGGCTGGCAGTCCAAGAAAGTCTGAAGAAGAAGTCTGACTACATACATAGATATCCAAATTTAAAAAAAAAAAAAAAAAGATTGTAGGGGTTGGGGATTTAGCTCAGTAGTAGAGCGCTTGCCTAGCAAGCACAAGGCCCTGGGTTCGGTCCTCAGCTCTGGCAAACAAAAACAAAAACAAAACAAAACAAAACAAAAAACAATTGTAAATAGGCCTTTGTAACATACCATATAAAACAATTAATTCAGAAAGGATCAAAACCTAAAAGTAACTTTTAAAAAATCATCCTGGGAGTAATTTTCATGATATTGGATCAAGAAATAATTTCTTAAGTATACTGCAAAATGACAAGAGACAAAAGTGCTTAGTCAGGTGGTGTGAAGTATGTCTTTAATTCTAGCACTACTAGGTCAGAGATTGGAGGATCTCTGAGTTTGATGCCAGCCTGGTCTGCATAGTGAGTTCCAGAAGAGATGGGGCTACCTAAGAAAAATCTGTCTTTTAAAAAAAATTATGAATTGTATTATATCAAAGTAAAAACTTTTATAATACAAAGGACATCATGAAAGAAGCAAAAATTCTCCCTTGTATGGTGTCCCATCCTATAATCACAGCACTGGGAAGAAAAAATGAAGAAAGACCAAAAGTTAAAGGTTGTCTTCAGGAATGTGGAAAGTTCCAGGATAGCCTAGGAAAATGGGAGAATTCTAAATACAATATATATATATATATAACAGTAATGAGGATTAACTATAAATAAAAGGTACCCATTATCTAAAAATACATGACCCTAGAATAAAACTGGAGGGCCTGAAGTCTTCTCAGGAAAGAATAGTTCAGGCACTGAATCAGATAGGAATCTGCTGATTGGTCAGGTAAGAGCTACTCTGAAGATGAGAGGCAATCCATACCCACCACCAGGAAATGGTAGAAAAGAGCCAGCAGTCACAGTCAACGGTTGGACATGCCCTTGGCTGCTGTCTATGGGGAGAAAAGTTGGGAAGGGTCTGAGGAGAAGCCAGATTTCTTCATTCCAGAGTGGTCATTGGACAGATGAGGTCATCATGTTTCCCAATAGATCACACTGAGTTTATGTGTGAAGTTTCTTCTCTGAATTATATTACTGCTGTTCCACAATCTATCAGCTTAATTCTGGCATGAAAACACACATTGTGTTAGCATATAGGTCTCAACCTTCTGTTCTCTCTACTATCATGCTATCCATAGTTAGCACGTTTTGTGTTGGATTATAGGTATGCTGTTATTTCCAGGAAATACAGCAGGCTACATGATGCATATTACTTGCTAGCTTCTAAGTAGATAAGCTAACCTATCAGACCATGGCCAAAGAACTTGTATTACTTCTGTCTAGACAAAAAACTTTCCACTGGCTGCTGTCAGGCTGGACCATAATACTTGCTTTGGAGTGACATGAAGCAGATCACTCTTGAGAAGCTGAGTCATTGTAAGTTTGTCCACTGTTCCTTTCCTTGTGTTCTAGGGTGACATGTTGGATATACGATTTCTACTTCAGGATGGATAAGAGAGGTCAGAAGGTCATTCCCAACCTACAGCTAAGATAGAGCAAAAATTGGTCCTTTGCAGCTATGATCCAGTAAGATTACTGAGGTGTTTGGAATTGTACCTTAGTGGAGCCTGTCAACCAAGATAGCCCCCTTGGTTCCACAGTTGTTTGTCCTAGTTATCAAGTGCTATGTTGGTCAAATACAAAGACAGCTAAATAAAATAAAGACGTTGTCCCTTTTCCAAAAAGTGATAATCCACTCCAACTTCCCCTGGGTTGTGGTTAACTAATCCACCCTACCATGCCCTATCACCTTGAGAAATGCCCTCTTAATGTCTTTGTTTCTCAGACTGTAGACCACGGGATTGAGCAAGGCTGTGAAGGCATTGTAAAAGAGTGAGATCTGCTTGTCTTGCTCAGGGGAGTAGCTGGAGTTGGGCCTCATGTAGATGTAAGTGCATGGACCATAGAAGAGTATGACCACAGTCAGGTGAGAGGCACAGGTAGAGAAAGCCTTGCAGTGGCCCTGGGTGGACTTGATCTTGAGAATAGCCTTGACAATATGAATGTAGGAGACCACAATGAGGGAAATGGGAATAACAACAAGAAAAACACTCAAGACCAGGTCCACCATCTCAATGACGTGGGTATCCATACAAGCCAGGCTACGCACTGAAGGACCTTCACAGAAATAGTGGTTGACTTTGTTGGGCCCACAATATGGCAGACTCATGGTGAAGAAAGTATGTAACACAGAAAAGAAGAAACCACAGATCCATGTCCCTGCAGCCAACCGTATGCACAGTCCCCAGTTGAGGATGACAGTATAACGAAGTGGGTAGCAAATGGCCACATATCTGTCATAAGCCATGACAGCAAACAAGGTGCATTCAGTAGCAGCCAGAGAACCAAACACACACATCTGCAGCCAGCAGCCAGCAAAAGAGATGGTTTGAGAGTGAGCAAGAAGATGCACCAGCATCTGGGGCATGGTGGTGGTCACATAGCATATATCCAACAGGGCAAGTATACAGAGGAAGAAGTACATGGGAGTGTGCAGCTGTGTGTCCAGGCAGATCAGCATGATGATGAGCCCATTGCCCAGGACTGAGCACAGGTAGATGAGAAGGAACACAATGAAGAGGATGCTGTTGGTTGTGGGGTCACTGGAGAAGCCAAGCAGGATAAATTCAGAAACCCAGCTTTGGTTCTGCCCTGGAATCATCCACATGATGGGGCCTGTAAAAGAGTCATTTTCATCTATGTGTCATCTGACACATGTCAGTTATAGAGTGAGAAAGGGAAGATACAGGCTGGTGATATGGCTCAGAAGTTAAGAACACTGACTGCTCTTCCAGGGACCAGATAATTCAGAGCTGTTTGTGCTTCCAGTTCCAGGGTATCTGACTCCCTCCTGTCACCTCCACAGGCAACAGATTCACATGGTGCACAAGCATGCATGTAGGCAAAACCCCATCTACATAAAATAAATAAAAATAATAATTTTAATTAAAAAATAAAGACTGGTGTGTGGGTTCTGAACACACATTTCAGTTTCTGTGCACACTTCTCAAGTTACTGAAATCTCAATGCCTCAGTCTCTTCATCTATAAAATGAATCTGATGACACTCACGTCTCAGGATTATGATGAATATCTAAAGCATCTCATATAACTGTTGGAAACACCATGTAGTACATGACATGTCATATGCAATCTAAAAGTCTCATTCCACTTCTGGAAAGGCAGAGACAGGGAATCCTCAGAACAGGAGTGCTAGCTACACTAGATAAAATGTTGAGCACTGGGTTCAACTGAGAGACTCTCAATAAGGTGAAGGCAATTGAAGAAGAACCCTACATCAGTCTCTGACCAGATACACATACACACACACACACACACACACACACACACACACACACACACACACACACCACAGACATATGCAAAAGAGAGCAAACAAGTATATGAAGACAGAACACATGGAATTTAGACACGGGCCCTCACACATACAGTCCCATGAGTAATGACAAGTTCACGTGTGCAATGCAGTGGAGTCTTCCCAGGGAATGCTGATGGACCATGTGGATATGGGAGCAGCAAAGTCATTTCTTCCCTCTTCAGTCCTACCTCCCTCTGCACACAAACAATCAACTCCAGGTGTACTGTAGCTTTAAGTGGTAAATCTAAACCAACCAATTATTTAAGAATAAAACCTGATAAATATATTTATCATTTTAGGGAAAGCAAAGGTAACATTCCTTTAAAAGAGCACTTTCCTTGGAGGGAAAAATAATGATAATCTAGCATAAGCAAAGTGAGTACTCACAGTATTTACAGAAAGAATTAGAAAAGCACAAACATAACAACAGATGCTCCGATGGAACAGTGAACAATATTTAAAGGGCATTTCACAAGGCAGCTGTCTAGTGAGCACTGATGAGGCTCAGGTCCTCAGCACCACCACTCATCTGGAAATTGCAGAACACCACAGGGCCAACGCCCACCCTCCTCTTCTCCATCTCACATCCCCACACAACTACAATCATGGCTACAGTAACAGATATGTAGTATTGACACGAGTAGCTGGATCCCATGGGAGAGTAAATTAAAATGATCCCTTTAGTGTGTGCATGGCTGTGTTTCCTAATGTTGAACACACTTAATACATTGTCCAGCAATATAAATGTTAGCCATATTTCTAAAAGAATATGTAAACACATATGCACATACACAGATGTATTCATGGAAAGATATATAAAGGAAATTTCCAAACACCACTCAAAATAGTCTGAACTAGGGCATTACTAATACGCTAAGCACTACAATGGTTAAGGTGGGAATAGACTTTGATGGGAGTAGAAATATGAAAGAGATTTCTAGACATCCTGTCTTCTCTTTCCCTGCCCCCATCCCCTCTCCTGACCAGTCTACTGCTCATGACCCTCACCATTGTCCTTCCTTTCAACCCAGGTCAGGAGCCCATCATCTCTCCAGCAGTTCTGCATCAGCATCTCCAGGTGCCCCTTACCTCTATGTTTTCCACCCCAGTACAATCTTTTCTTTTTCTTTAATTTTTCAAAATTATGTTCATGTGATATACTTTAATCATATCCCTCCACTACACCAACTTCTCCCGGAACCTCTCCACCCAACTACATATTTTTTCATCCCACTTTTTCTTTCAAGACAAAAAAAATACAGAAATTAAAAGAATAAACTAAAAGAAAGACAATCAAAACAAACAACAATAACGGAAAAACCAAACCAAAATCAAATCTGTGGAGAAAGTCTCCTGTTGGCCAACTGCTCCTGAGCATGTGGCCAGCCATAGAGTGTACCTGATAGGTGCAGGGACACTCTATTGAAGAAAACTGATTTTCCCTTTCATGATAGGGATCAATTGGAAATAAGTTCTTGTTTAGGTGAAGATATTTGTGTCCACTTCTCTTTCTCAGAGCTGGGCATTTGTCATCCTCAACATGTTCTTCATGTGACTCCTGCAGTGGTTTTTCAAAGGCTTCCTATTGCTGCTCTGTGGTCCCTGCTGAAAGCATTTTACAAGTTCCCATGGCATATCATTTGAAGTGGGTGCACAGGTCATTCCTAAACCTCCTGCTCTGTGGAGACTAAGCTCAGCAGACAACAGTCTCCTCCATCTCTGCTCTCTCCACACACACATCCCCATACAAGCACTCCCACTGTCCTACATGCCTCTGACTCTCCCACCTGCAGAAACTGCCTAGTTTTCATCATGGAGGGGAATAGAACCTGTACTGTGTTGCCCACACTGTTGCCACAGCAGGATTCAGCTTAGCCAGAAGCCTTCCCTGTTACGCTACACTTCCCACCCCTAACTCTGGTACATGCTGTATTCCTTGTTCATTGGTCTGTTACAATCTGAAGAATCCTAGAGGGGTTTGATATCAATTTTGACACCAAATAACTTGGACAAGCCATTTGTTACTCCTTTGTTAACTGAAACTCCACACAACTAAGAAAGGATTGTCACTGAAGGAGTATAGCTATATGGGTGACTTTCCAACCTTTGCAATAATAAAAAAACACTAATATTTATTGAGTCAATTGTACATTCCAACTATTTTTGCACTAACTTTAGTTTAAGAGCACAACAGTTCACTGAAGGAAGTATTCTTACCTGTGTGTTATAGGTGAACACCTAAGGCCTGGAGAGGGAGGGCGCTTTTTTTTCAGATTGCAAGTTCAGCATGGGAGAAGTGGGGGTTTAGGTGGTGTGTCCTCAGAGCCTGGCTCTCAGTCACCTTCTCTACTTCTGGCACACAGGCTCTGAAGTGGGGAAGTGAGGAAGGCAAAGTCCTCACATTGTCCATCTAGTTGAGTTTATTGAGTCTCAGCACAGGCCAGAGCCCTTCTAGGACAGAGCTGGATGGCTAGTCACAGACCAGCTCCCCTGGTGAGATTTCCCCTCCTGTCTGAATGTGGGAGGCTCTGGGAGGCTGAAAGTAGAAAGAACCAAGGAGAGACCATTTGAGGTGTGATTTCTATGGCATGGGGATAACATTTAGTGATCCACAGCATGGTATTGTTTACTTCGTTTACAGTGTCCCAGCAAGAGAGCAGCTCAATTCTATGAGCCAAGGATTCATAGATAAAGACATCAGGATTTAGTGGCAAGACAGAAAAAGCTACATGTGTTAGCCTCAACCTACAAAACCCAAATCTGGAAGGTTTAAGATCAGGAGTTCTAGGATATACTCAACTATATAGCAAGATTAAGGCCAAGTTGGCTACAGCAGACTAACCAAAGGAAAACAAAACAACAACAAAACAAAAATCATGATTGCTCTGCCCACTAAGTGCATCAAGCTGTGACTCTGTGGTGTGGGAAGACTCCTTCAAAGACATTGACCATCACTGCTCTCAGGGACATGACTTTCTGCTTCACTTGGGATCTTTTAGCTTAGTACTCTATATTCTTTATGTCTCAACTTGATTTGAAACAGAAAAACTCTCTGTAAATGTTTATTAAATTAATAAATGGACAAAGGAAGAAGGAAGTAAGAACACAAGGTTGAGAAAGAGGAAAGAAGAGTAGGTGATGATGGGAAGAGGTCTGTTAGTTTGAGATGTAGCACAGAGGACCTGAGATGGATAGCTAGACTAATTATTACCTCTAGACCCACAGATGCCTGAACCCCAAATACAAGCCAAGCACCAGTGACCATCTTACCACTTGTGAATCCAAGGAATGTGTCACAGAGTTGCTGTTTCTTGGTTATATGAGGTAGGGCTCTAATATAACTGAGTCCAGAGAGTTGGAATTCTAGGCAGCTCAGTCTCCAGAAAAAATTCCAAGATACTGTAGAGTTTGAGGGACTGAATATCTCACTTACTCTGTAAATAGGCCAGCTGGGATCCCTGAAGATGGTCCCTATAAAATCCTGCTTAACAAAGTCAAGCTCAGACATCTTCACCTCCTCTCAGTGGAACCAGAGGCTGAGGTTTTATGGCCCTGCCTCCTCTCTGAGCCTCCCCAGGAGAGCTAGGAAAGGACCACTTCTGTTCCCAGTAGGGATGCTAAGATGATTCCTGGATGCTGTCAACAAGAGCGCTTCAATGAGGCCCTTTGGGGCAGAGCAGGAGGAAAGAACCCACAGGAGGAGGGCAGTGACCTGTTCCCTTCTCTAGACTAACTGGGAATAAGAGCAGCTCAGAGAAGAGGAGGTGGGACCTGGTCACCTGAGACACAGGTCAGGGACTTGAGTTCTCATTCTGATTCCTCTTTTACTGCCCAAATCCTGAGCCCTGACACTCATGAGACCATGTTTGAGTCACACTCTTCTTCCTTCCTCAAGCACCTTGGTGCAATCACAGTCCTCCCTTTTCTGCTGTGCAATACCTAATCAAGTTGCTCAGCCACTCTGCTGCTAATGAAGAGTCAACAACAATCCGGACTGAAGGGTGGGTATGAGAAAAAATGGATTTGCTGCTTTTGCAGAACACCCAGTTTGTTTCTAAGCACACATGTGGCAGGTCACAACAATGTATATCTTCAGTTCTAGAGGATCTGGTGCCCTCATCTGACCTCAGGGAACAGGCATACATGTGCTAGTCATACATACATGCAGGAAAAACGATCATATAAATGTACAAGCAAATAAAAGGGGTCTACTATAGTCACATGGAGGTCAGCAGTAACATCTCCATGCTAGGGAAGTGAGAAAACACTCATACAGCTCATGTCTCTTAGATACAAATAAGAATTTGGGTCCAAATATATCAAGCTCTGGAGCATATTCTGTCTAACTTGCTGTTATTTGTTATTCTGCCTCAATTTCATCTTCCGTAGAATTCTGATAGTAACCTCTTCCCTTCTATGATGGCTTGTGGATAAATGTGATGATGTCAGCACCCTGCCACATGTTCTGGACAGTGTTCCATGACCTAAAATCTCTATCCCTGCCTTCTGTCTGTGTCTTTGTTTCCTAAGGAATCAAAAGGAGAAGCCCAGACTATAAAGTCTTCCTGCTGAGAGTGATTGATTGACAAGGGTTTAGGATTCCTGTGAGCTGCCCCTTAAACACAGCCAATAGTAAAGGTGATTTATAATGACAACTAAATAAATTGGACAGGAAACAAAGACAGAGTGTCTAGGAATGTGGCTCAGCTGTATAGCACCCAAGTAATTAGAGTGCTCAGGCTAGAGTTTGAGTCACAGCACTAATAAAAGTGAACAACACAAGCTCTGAACTCTGCACAGCCTGGTGAGCACCTCCACTGTCCAGTGCCCTTTGCTCTAGCAGTTGTTTACTGTGGCGCCTTTGCTGCTTGACACACTGGACAATGACATATGATCTCAGCTGCTGTCCAGAGGCATGTGTTGTCACCATGACACTGCCATGATGGGTGGATTTAGACCTTAGTAATTGGCCATCAGCACCAATCAGAAGCACCTTGACACAGCCCTGACCCCTGCAATATTGTTACTCAGCCTTGTCCCACAGCTCTGACCCCAACTCTTCCCACTCCCGCTGTTGGTCCTCATCAGCTCTGGAGAGGCAGTGGAGTCCAGGCAGAGGTTCTTCTCCACCAGGATAGACAAGGAGACAGGTTCAGAGAGAAGCAGACAGAACCCATTGAGTGTCACATAAAGAAATAGCCACCTTTCTCTGTTGGGTTTAGTCTTGGATTATTTATTATAGATTCATAGGGAGGAGCTCAAGGAAGACACACACACACACACACACACACACACACACACACACACACACACATACATTAAGTTAGATATGGATGTCAGCAACATGGCCAAAAAGCAGTCACAGGATGGGGACAGAATTTGGAAAAATTGAAAAATCCCAAGTCCCACAGAAAGCATATTTGATAACTGGCAAATAAAAAGATAGAAGAGTGAAAACAGAAAACAAAAAACCTAGAGGCAGAGTGGATGTTACACCTTCTAGGTGAAGACTAAAATGATAAGCAGAACTAACAGAGGCTCATTGCTACCCTAAGGGACTGTACACTGTTTTTTAAATCATTGCTGTACCAAGATGTTTTTCAAACATGGCCCTACCTTTCCATTGCCTAGATAATGTACAATGACCCAGAAAAATCTTCATGATTTGGCAATGGTCACCAGGCTAGTGAATGGTAGAACCAACTACAGGACCTAGCCACATACCCTTTGAATGAGGCTGAATCTGCCACGTCTATAACATGCTTGATTGTTTGAGTTCAAGCTAATGGCAGTACCTGTGATCTAAAAAACACCACTCCTGCTCTTTCAGAGCTGGGCCTACTCCCAGAGGTCAACATGAAGGAAAAGTCAAACTTTAGAGGTTTCCATCTGCACTAAGTGAACTCACAGGCCTAAAGGAGAAGATGGCAAGCTTGGAGGAAGGAGAAGCACATCCACACTCTTACATCCAGGGACTCCTTAATTGGCCCCCAGTAGGCAATGCCTCATTAATGGACCATGTGAGAACTGGCTCATTTGGTAAAATGAATAGTTCAAAAGGTTTTCTGGATTTGTATCCAGGGAAGAAAGTTAAGATGACCATGTCAATCAGTGAGAGGATGGCAAGGGAAAGAGTTGACAGGTGTCCTCAGAGAATGCCTTCCTATCCACTCACTTCTTTGCAGCCTGTCCTCTTGATGACACCTTTCATGAGAATTCACATGGGACAAAAACATCTTCACATTTTTTTCCAATTTCTAAGAAGGTTACCCACAGATCTTATTCTCTCCAATTTTACAATCCTATTCTATGGGTGTTCACGACCATGTAACAAACCCATGGGCCACAATGCACTCATGAATATAGACTCTTATCTGGAAGATATTTCTCCTTCCAAGAAAAGTGATAACCAAATGTCCTTCACAGTGTTCTCTTCCCTGGATTAGTTTCTCCTCACCACTGTTTTCAGCATATCCCAGAAATAGCACATAGTGCTCTCCTGTCCTCTTTCATAGCATGAGTTTGTTCCTCTTGTTCAATACAACATAGAGAACTGCCCTTGGGACCACAGATTCAGGCTGTGGAAAGGATGTAGCCGCAGTAGACCACAAGAGCTATTTGCTTGTATAAACTACATGTGCCTTTGTGGACTACTAGAGATATCTGTGGGTACACACTAACATTTGATTGTGCCAGCTTTGAGACCCAGTTATTGGTGCTCAGTTAATTATGGGTACAGATGTGGAAAAAAGAATGATAAAATGAAACAGAAGTGTTGTGGAACAATCTTTTATACTGTGAATACTTATTAATCTCATTGCCTAATAAAGAGCTGATGGCCAATACCTAGGCTGGATTTTGGGTGAGAGGATTCTGAGAAGAGAAAGAGAAGAGTCCCAGGAGTCTCAGGAGTCTCATGGAGATGCAGAGGTAGCAGGAGATCCATACTGGGATAAGGTACTGAGCCTCATGGTAAAACATAGATAAGAACATGGGTTAATTTACTATGTAAGAGCTGCTTAGTAACAAGCCTAAACTATTAGCCAATTATTTATAATTAATAATAAATCTTTGTGGTTACTTGGGAGCCAGCTGGTGGACAGAACTGACCATTGGTCCCAACAAAAAAACTCTGCTTACACAGAAGAATTTTCATGCATTAAAATATATTGTTTACACACACACACACACACACACACACATACACACACACACAGAGCCCTGAGTTTACATGATCATTTGAAAGCTTGTGGTTCACATAACAGGAGACTATATTGCTAAGATGTCAGTACATCCCAAACAAATACATACATTCAATGTGCCTCTAGCATAATCCTAGCATCCACTCTTTTGAAACTGCCAAATAGATCCTAGAGTTCAATGGAAATTGCAAGGGTACCAGAAGAGGCCTGTGGTGGTTTGAATAAGAATGATCCCAAGGCTCTTATATTTGAATGCTTGGTCACCAGGGAGTACAACTCTTTGGAAAGATTAAAAGGATTAGGAGGTATGGACTTGTTGGAGGAAGTGTGTCACTGGAGGTGGGCTTTGAGGTTTCAAAAACCCATGTCTCTCTGCTCGTGGATCAAGATGTAGCACTCAAACTACTCCAGTTCCCATGAGTGTTGTCAGTCTTTCTAGTTGGACTTCCTTTTGGGACTGCCAGCTCCCAAATAATGACATGGAGCCTTCTTATTAATTATGAAAGCTTGGCCTTAGCTTAGGCTTATTTCCAACGAGCTCTTATAACTTAAATTAACCCATTTCTATTCATCTGTTTTGCCATATGGCTTGTTACCTCTTCTCAGTACCATATGTCTAGCTTCCTCATTGTCTCACTGGTGAATCCCCCATGCCAGATTCTAACCCAGAGTTCCTATATCTGCCTGGAAGTCCCACATACCCTCTCCTGCCTATCTATTGCTCATTCAGCTCTTTATTAAACCAATAAGAATAAAACAGTGACACATTTTCACACAATGTGATCAAATATCTGAACCATTTCCCCTTTTTGTCTAAATAAAAAGACTTTCTCTCTGACATAGTAAAACTATATACAATAAGAACAATTATCAGTTAAAATTGCATTTACAATGTCCAGTCCATTTGGGCCAGCCCCAACTTGCTATGCCAGCCTGTGTTGAATATCCCGGCCTTACCCCCTATGAGGAGTGGGTGGGGGTAGGATGGGGCAGATAGGGGGGAGCAGAAGAAGAAGAAGGAGGAGAAACAGTGGGCAGTATGTAAAACAACAACAAAAAAAACCTTTAAATAAACAAGTAAATCTTAAAAAAAAAAAAAGTAATAAAGACCTGATTTGATTGGTGGACATGTCCTGAAAAATCTTGGCTGCAGACATGAAGTAAGAAACCAAGAAAAAGTATAAGACAGGTGATGTATAAGCTAATCCTTCAACATGGGAACAGATCAGAATGGAAGACACATGATAAATCTTGTTAGCAAGAGGCCTCATGATTTATTATTAGATGCGATCCTCTCATATGAAATTGATGGAGATTTGTATTACAGTTTACTTATACAGTCCAAACAGACATATAAAATTGACAGATGTCTTTTACGTGCTCAAACATAGATCAAAAATCACCTTTAGCTGACTTGTGCATACCACATATTCCATACCTGGGTTAATGCAGATATGTATATTACCTTTAAATTTTTATGTGTTTCCACAACAAAAGGACAAGACCAGATATCAATGAAGGAGACAAGTAGCCCAGGTGATCCACCCTCTCATAATGCCTCTATTGCAGTTTCTTCAAAAATATGAAGCTGGGGTACACGCCTGTAATCCCAGCACTCAGGAGGCAGAGGCAGGCAGATCTCTGTGAGTTCGAGGCCAGCCTGGTCTCCAAAGCTAGTTCCAGGAAAGGCGCAAAGCTACACAGAGAAACCCTGTCTTGAAAAACAAAACAAACAAACAAACAAAATGCATCCAGAATAACTTGAAAGTTGCTAGCTGAGTGGTCCAGCCTCACAGACTACTCCCATCAGGACTTCAGCTCAGCTCTGCACTCTTTCCCATCACACAAAGACTGAACAACAAAGAAAACAGCCAGCTCTCCCAGGAGTTGATCATTATCTCAATTTTCTCAGGGGCCCCTAAAAATGTTGTCACCCTCAGACAACATGAAGCAGTCTAGAGAACATGATGCCCACATTCCCAATAGTGAGGGGAGTGGGTTTTGTTGTAGAATGTTATTTTAAGGTTGTTACTTTTATTTATGTTGCATTTGTTTAACTCTGTGAAACTACATTGCTGTGCCTATCTAAAACACCTGATGGTCTAATAAAGAGCAGAATGGCCAATAGCAAGTCAGAAGAGAGAAATAAATGAGGCTGGCAGACAGGGAGGATAAATAGAAGGAGAGATCTGGGAGAATAATAAGGAGTGATAAAAGGAGGAGAGGAAGCTAGGGGTCAGCCACTCAGCCACCCAGCCAGCCATGGAGTAAGAGTGTAAGTAAGATATACAGAAGTAAGAAAAGGAAAAAGCCCAGAGGCAAAAGGTAGATGGGATAATTCTTAAAATATTTTTATTTTATAATTAATTTAATTTTACATATCAGCCACTGATTCCCCTTCCTCCCTCCTCCCACCCTCAGCCTTCCCCCCCACCCCCAAATCCACTCCCCATTGCCACCTCCACCAAGGAAAGGTCTATCCTGGGGAGTCAGTCCAGCCTGGCAGCAAAGTATCTCAGCATATGCCCTAGATTCCAAAAATCCAGCTCATGCACCAAGGATAATTTAAGAAAAGCTGGCTAGAAATAAGCCAAGTATAAGTAATAACAAGATTCTGTGTATTTATTTGAAATCTAGGTGAGAGCCCTCAGAGACCAAAGAATAAAGAGCCAAAAGAAAAGAGCAAAAACAACCAAGTATAGTTTTTGTCATTTGATGGGTTATGGATGTTTATCATTGTTTAGGGGAGTTGACTGCAAACTGTTATTGGTCATGGTTAGGGTAAAAACTAAAAAAACCAAAATTAGATTCAGGGATCTCTTTTTGAAAAGATTTTTAAAAAGGGGGGCATAGGAATGGTAGAATAAAAAGGTGGATTACTGAATCTACTTTTAAACTAGAAAGCAAATATTAATCTCAGATATTTTACATTGGCATGGATTTTTGTATATTGATGTAAATTTAAAGTTAGAACATACTGCATATATGTTTCTACTCTTTTTAAGGGATTTTTGTATATTGATACAAATTTAAGGTTATTTAGTTTTAACATACTGTATGTATCTACCATTGTTTAAGGTATTGTACTTATGCAGCTCATTAAAAAATGTAATGTTTGGTTCTAGTCCTTGAAAGTTATTATAAACTATTTAGGATACTAATTAAATGCAGGTTAGCGGTTAGTCATCTATAACATTTAGACTTGTAGTCATATTTGGTATGTTTTCAAGGTCAAACAGATATATTTTAGATAGATAGGTGGTCTTCAAACATTTCAAAGACCTACTTAATTTGGCATTTAAGATGTTTTCAGAACATGAGGCTTTTTATGACAATGTCTGCTCCTGGCAGCACCAATCTACTTCAAAAAGGATAATGGGCATTGAAGAACCTCCATATGGAGTTTGTTTTTATTGTGGCAAATTCAGCCACTCAATAAGAAACTTTTCTTGCCTTAACTGATCACAGTATGCTGTCCAATTTGGACAAGCAGGACACAAAAAAAGGTGACGGCCAAACTTTGCCAAGACAAGGTAGGACAGTCCTGCAAAACTTCCTGCTTCACAGAAAAGTTTGTCAGATGGTCTAGGCCTGTAGACCAAAGATGGATGCCCCAACCTTGGGTGGGAACCTTGGGAGACTCTCCAGACAGCCAGTTGTCCTTGTCATTTCTATAGTTTTGGATATTGTTTGCTCTTCATGTTCTGATTATCAGATGAAATTTTATCTCTCCTGGGTCTCTGATGAGGGTTGAAGATTAGATAGTTATACCTTTTTATACTAGGTAGTTATACCTATGTTTTCTTTGTTACTGTTTTCAGAAAAGAAACTTACACCAGGCGGTGGTGGCACATGCCTTTAATCCCAGCACTCAGGAGGCAGAGCCAGGTGGATCTCTGTGAGTTTGAGGCCATCTGGTCTCCAAAGCAAGTTCCAGGAAAGGCACAAAGCTACACAGAGAAAGTCTGTCTCAAAAAAAAAACCCACAAAAAAAAAAAGAAAAAGAAAAAAGAAACTTACAAAAGAGATGCAAAGTTTATGAGGTTGAGTGACTTAAAAGCTCATGTTTTTCTAAGAAAATATTTTAAGATCTAAAAAGATATTTTTAGGTAATTCAAGTTATGATAGAAAATAGTTTAGGTATAAAACTTTGGACTCGGGTTGGGAATTTAGTTCAGTGGTAGAGCACTTGCCTAGCAAGCGCAAGGCCCTGGGTTCAATCCTCAGCTAAAAACAAAGTCAAATACAAACAAACAAAACACACTTTGGATTCATCAAGATAGGATAGATAATAATAATTTCTCTGATTTTGCCAAATACTAATAGACTGGACATTGTAAATGTAATTTTATTTAACAATTGTTCTTATTGTATATAGTTTTATTGTGTTAGAGTTTAACCCTTTCCTTTTTATTTAGACAAAAAGGAGGAATTGTTGTGGGATATTTATTTGATTGCCTTATGTGAGGTGCCTTCTGATTACCTTAATAAAGAGCTGAATGGCCAATAGCTTGTCAGGGGAGAATTGACAGGACTTCTGGGGAAAGAGAGGAATTTGGGATGAATCTAGGCTCATGAGGGTGATGCCAGCAAGATGTCTAGCAAGTCAGACATGCCAAATGCAGGAGAGGTAAAAATTCACATAGCAGAGTTTACATTAATAGAATCAGTTCATTTAAGCTATAAGAGCCAGTTGGAAACAAACCTAAGCTAAAGGCCAAACTTTCATAAATCCATAATACGGCTCCATGTCATTGTTTGTGGGCTGGCAGTCCAAGAAAGTCTGAAGAAGAAGTCTGACTACATATATAGATATCTACATAAAAAAAAGATTGTAGGGGTTGGGGATTTAGCTCAGTAGTAGAGCGCTTGCCTAGCAAGCACAAGGCCCTGGGTTCGGTCCTCAGTTCTGGCAAACAAAAACAAAAACAAAACAAAACAAAACAAAAAACAATTGTAAATAGGCCTTTGTAACATACCATATATAAAACAATTAATTCAGAAAGGATCAAAATCTAAAAGTAACTTTTAAAAAATCATCCTGGGAGTAATTTTCATGATATTGGATCAAGAAATAATTTCTTAGGTATACTGCAAAATGACAAGAGACAAAAGTGCTTAGTCAGGTGGTGTGAAGTATGTCTTTAATTCTAGCACTACTAGGTCAGAGATTGGAGGATCTCTGAGTTTGATGCCAGCCTGGTCTGCATAGTGAGTTCCAGAAGAGATGGGGCTACCTAAGAAAAATCTGTCTTTTAAAAAAAATTATGAGTTGTATTATATCAAAGTAAAAACGTTTATAATACAAAGGACATCATGAAAGAAGCAAAAATTCTCCCTTGTATGGTGTCCCATCCTATAATCACAGCACTGGGAAGAAAAAATGAAGAAAGACCAAAAGTTAAAGGTTGTCTTCAGGAATGTGGAAAGTTCCAGGATAGCCTAGGAAAATGGGAGAATTCTAAATACAATATATATATATATATATCAGTAATGAGGATTAACTATAAATAAAAGGTACCCATTATCTAAAAATACGTGACCCTAGAATAAAACTGGAGGGCCTGAGGTCTTCTCAGGAAAGAATAGTTCAGGCACTGAATCAGATAGGAATCTGCTGATTGGTCAGGTAAGAGCTACTCTGAAGAGGAGAGGCAATCCATACCCACCACCAGGAAATGGTAGAAAAGAGCCAGCAGTCACAGTCAACGGTTGGACATGCCCTTGGCTGCTGTCTATGGGGAGAAAAGTTGGGAAGGGTCTGAGGAGAAGCCAGATTTCTTCATTCCAGAGTGGTCATTGGACAGATGAGGTCATCATGTTTCCCAATAGATCACACTGAGTTTATGTGTGAAGTTTCTTCTCTGAATTATATTACTGCTGTTCCACAATCTATCAGCTTAATTCTGGCATGAAAACACACATTGTGTTAGCATATAGGCCTCAACCCTCTGCTCTCTCTACTATCATGCTATCAATAGTTAGCACGTTTTGTGTTGGTTTATAGGTATGCTCTTATTTCTAGGAAATACAGCAGGCTACATGATGCATATTACTTGCTAGCTTCTAAGTAGATAAGCTAACCTATCAGACCATGGCCAAAGAACTTGTATTACTTCTGTCTAGACAAAAAACTTTCCACTGGCTGCTGTCAGGTTGGACCATAATACTTGCTTTGGAGTGACATGAAGCAGGTCACTCTTGAGAAGCTGAGTCATTGTAAGTTTGTCCACTGTTCCTTTCCTTGTGTTCTAGGGTGACATGTTGGATATAAGATTTCTACTTCAGGATGGATAAGAGAGGTCAGAAGGTCATTCCCAACCTACAGCTAAGATAGAGCAAAAATTGGTCCTTTGCAGCTATGATCCAGTAAGATTACTGAGGTGTTTGGAATTGTACCTTAGTGTAGCCTGTCAATCAAGATAGCCACCTTGGTTCCACAGTGGTTAGTCCTAGTTATCAAGTGCTATGTTGGTCAAATACACAGACAGCTAAATAAAATAAAGATGATGTCCCTTTACCAAAAAGTGATAATCCACTCCAACTTCCCCTGGGTTGTGGTTAACTAATCCACCCTACCATGCCCTATCACCTTGAGAAATGCCCTCTTAATGTCTTTGTTTCTCAGACTGTAGACCACGGGATTGAGCAAGGCTGTGAAGGCATTGTAAAAGAGTGAGATCTGCTTGTCTTGCTCAGGGGAGTAGCTGGAGTTGGGCCTCATGTAGATGTAAGTGCATGGACCATAGAAGAGTATGACCACAGTCAGGTGAGAGGCACAGGTAGAGAAAGCCTTGCAGCGGCCCTGGGTGGACTTGATCTTCATAATTGCTATGGCAATATGAATGTAGGAGGCCACAATGAGGGAAACTGGAATAATGCTCATAAAAACAGTCAAGAGCTGGTCCACCATCTCAATGAGGTGGGTATCCATACAAGCCAGGCTACGTACTGAAGGACCTTCACAGAAGTAGTGGTTGACTTTGTTGGGCCCACAATATGGCAGACTCATAGTGAAGAAAGTATGTAACAAACCAGAGAGAAAACCACAGATACAAATTCCAGCTGCCAACCGTATGCACAGTTCCCAGTTGAGGATGACGGTATAATGAAGTGGGTGGCAAATGGCCACATATCTGTCATAAGCCATAACAACAAACAAGGTGCATTCAATAGCAGCCAGAGAACCAAACACACACATCTGCAGCCAGCAGCCAGCAAAAGAGATGGTTTGAGAGTGAGCAAGAAGATGCACCAGCATCTGGGGCATGGTGGTGGTCACATAGCACATATCCAACAGGGCAAGTATACAGAGGAAGAAGTACATGGGAGTGTGCAGCTGTGTGTCCAGGCAGATCAGCATGATGATGAGCCCATTGCCCAGGACTGAGCACATGTAGATGAGAAGGAACACAATGAAGAGGATGCTGTTGGTTGTGGGGTCACTGGAGAAGCCAAGCAGGATAAACTCAGAAACCCAG